>NC_136411.1:94538015-95085515 GCF_051521515.1 Lactuca serriola | reverse complement strand
AACCAAAAAAGGCACAGAAGCTTTAATTTTATTCTTTTACAATGATATTGTTCTCTACGAATGAACTCGAATTTTATTCTTTAATTTTTTTTCATATCAGAATGAAAACACGTGTTTATTCTATGAGAATATAAATATTACGTAAAACATGTGTTGCTAGTAATTTTGACAGAATACATTTATACATGCTTTAGAATGTTTATGCATATAGAAGAAAAGACTATGATTTAAGTTCATTATGTAACAATATTATTGTTGTATTCTGATAGAATTGTAGTTAATTATTTGAATGTTTAATGTGCAGTTGTTACAAGTTTATCACTGCAAATTACTTGGCAATGAATTTCTGGTAGAAATGGCTTGAAGAATGGCTTGAAGACCTGAAGGGAAAGACTTGAAGAATGAATTAAAGAATGATCACACTCACTGTTTTAAGAATGCTGTTACTTTTTATAAAAATTATACTTGTTATTCTTTTAGAATGTTTGTTATTATTCAATGAATCACAATCATACAATGTAATTATTTGGTATATTATTATTTCAAAATCGATTTTGTGTAGTCTTTTAGAATGTATTTACTAGTTTATGGTTGGCATTCTGTCATTCTGACAGAATAAAATAGAAAAATATATTTACTAGTTTATGATTAAAATTCTATCATTTTGACAGAAAAAAAATCGGATTTCTAATTTTAAATTAATTTAAAATATTCAGATTTTTAAAAACAAAAGAAATTAATTATCCCTAAAAATCCGAAAATTTCCTTTTTTAATATAGGTTAATTGACTAAATGCCCTTATGCTCAAATTTGTGTGATTATATGCTACATGTTATCATATCTACTATTATAGACTCTCAGATCATGACTTTTGATTATATTCCATCCAATGGTCCAGATCTGTGCATTCTGACACACAATAGTTACTAGAAACAAAATAACCTAACCATATATATATATATATATATATATATATATATATATATATATATATATATATATATATGCGAATTTATTTAATATTACGATAAGTTGATAACTATTATAAAATAAAAACTAAAGAATGGTATTACAATATAAAATCTTCCATAGTTACATTAATTGCAAGGGGCTCATAACATTTTCTAAAGCAAAGCCGGTCATTAACACTTTATAGTCAATAATTTCCAATATATATTGTCAATCCATTAAATCTTTATTGTGACATTGTGGAATGTAAGTTGAACTTTCACAACTTCAGTTTAATAATTGATATCTGTAAGTATTATTTAAAAAAATTATTATTTTTGTTACCCACCATCTACTACTTAAATTTTTTATTTAGTTATTTGATGAAATATTAAAATAAGAAATAATTTTCAGATTTATTTTCTAGTTAATTAGTCATCTCAATATTTTTGTTCAAGTACATATATACATATACATGTATAAAACAAATTAAACCCCTTTATCATGTGAGCCCTATGCGGTCACCCATGTCCTACACCCTTCAAAGAGGGGTATAATTAAATTGTAAAATATAGATGAGCAATTGTGAGCAAGAGCAAAACAAACTAAACAATTTTCAGTGGTTTTCGTAACACCCAAAAATTTTTCAAAATTTAAAATGATATGGTTATAAAATCATTTCGGGGATTAACCCATATTTAACAAAAACTTGGTCCCATAAAAAATATTTAAAATCAAAATATTGGGTTTTTCTAGTAAGTATTATACAAATCATATCCAACACATACAAATTACATCAATAACATTAATAAGTAACCTGAGAAGCTACACTCCATTAATTATCTCTTAACTTCTAACTTCCATCTATCATCTTTTCTCCTTAAGTGTTACCTGTGATATATGACATTAAAAGGAGATATGTAATAAAATAATGTCTCGTGAGATAAACTGGTTTGTAAACCAAAAATTTATCACATTTCTTTAAAAAAACATTTCATTAAGCAAACCATATTTCAAAATAAAATTTTCAACATTTTATTCCCTTCTAACATTAAGGGTTAATATTAGTATTGAACTATTGCCATTTTTATATTTAGGTACTAGCAATACCCCAAGTGTATACCAAGGTGAAAAGAACATAATCAATTCACCCTAGCAACATATTTGATACGTAATATATCTCGCAAATGTAGTGTCCTATTTTTCAAACCATATTTCTCATTTTTAAAAGATAATAATATATTAAAAAACCATTCATGCATAGATAAGAAAACTCGTTGTTTGTTAAGAATTGAAACCCAAATATCCAAAATCCGAGTAAATAACATAATCATGCGGAAGTCTCAAAGCATTATGTTAATGCATGTGTGTACAGTCAAGTCTTGCCCTTATTAGGATCTGATAAAGTACCTGAATAAACATTTAATCCACAACTATAAACATAAAGCTTAGTGAGTTCCCTAATATACCACATACTACAATACACATACAATGCATACAAATAAATGATCTCAGCTCTAGTGTTGCTTTGCATACAAAAATGTCTCTTGACTCTTGTGTTGATCCGAGTGACTACAACAAACGAATCTTGTGTACGTCTAGTAACGACTAACAAGTCTACTGCATGTCAAGTAATCTCTATAGTTAATGGCTCTTGTGCATATCTAACCTGAATGTAAGTAATATAATCTCTTAGCTCTTGTTTTGATCCATCATCAACTCCCAAACAACATATCAACATCACACTATCTAGCAAACAAACAATCAATAGGAACAAGACTAAGCTAACTTACCTGTCTAATCAATAAATCGCACTACATCTTAACTTTAATACATAAAGGACATATGTTATAACATATATTATAGTGAGTAAACTCACCTAAAGCAGTAAGCACATAATCAAACCACTAGAGTGGCTAAGATGAACTCCCTCTCTAAACATCGACACTCCATACCAATAACTCTACTTAGATAATTTCCACATAATACACATATTGTACTTTATTTATACTTCTACTCTAGAAACCTTCTTGTATTATCATGGTGTAAACACACCTTCTACTATATGATTATATAAGAATTAAACAACACACTTTATACGTATTTTATAGATGCATTAAGGTATGAATGATTACAAACATATTCTTAGGTTTACAACACCAAACACACCAATAACCCTAAACTAAGGCTTACTTTTTGTTATAAACACTCACACCCAACCAAACTTGAAATACATGATGTTTGTTATGTTTTTAACATTAAGGCTTAGCTAAACATAGATTGATGGACCAAAAGCATTCACAATGTGAAGCTCTTCGGTTTGATAGTTTTCGGGATAAAATCAAATAAAAGGAAATGTTGTCTTTTGTTTTAGATATTAACACGAGACCAAATGAGTTAAGGGATATAAGTACTAGTCCTAGAAACCTTCAACCAAGTCATTGGTCCATAACCTCAAAAAGGAACTGAACTTCCCAAAATAAGAGTTACAAGGAGATTTCAAAGCATTTTGAGGTGATATTCTTTTTTCTAGTACCATGATATTGTTCTTAGATGTTAAAGGGAATAATAGACAACTTAAATAAGAGGTATACGAGCCAAGAACTGACTATAATAGATTCAAAATAGAAATCCCACACATGAGAGATTTTCGGATGTTTAAGGGTCATTGGAGCCTACCTTGGCCTCCATAGTGGCAGAGAAGAGAGGAGAAACATGCTAGGGTCAAATAAGGGTCAGTACATATCTTAGGTGGCGCTCAAGTCGAAGAAAAGAGTCTGGAAGCTCTCTTTTTTTTTTCTTTCAAAAACCATAACTTCAATAGCCCACTTTCTCAATCAATTTTCTTCGAATTTTCGCTCAAAGGAGGAGAGAGAAGGCTATTAACATACATATGTGTAACGTCTCAAAAATCATAGAAATTTAAATTTTTCTAAAACAACCCATTTCAACCAAATAGTGTTTACAAAACCATTGTTTCAAAAGTATAATTATAATCAGCGTTTTTCCCAAGATCCAATATCATAAAATAGGAAGATGTGTACGATCACGCCTTTGCTTTGCCACGATCCTCTAAAGTACCTGACACAATAAACTGAAACCGTAAGCCAACGCATAGTGAGTTCCCCCAAAGTACCACCACACAACACAACAACCAACACATACATACATGAGCGTTCAACGTGACTGGTCCACCATATCGGTCATTCCACCTATCTAGACCGCTCTCCGGGCCTTCGGCCTGACTGGACCGCCTCGCTGGCCTTCACTCTATCCGGACCACCATGGGTATCTTGGCCTTCAGTACCAACTGGTCTGCCTTAACACAGTAAACCATAACATATGGACATACACAATATTAATCAATAATGAGTAAACATAGGTAGTCCTACACATCTACCAGTCTAACACATAACAAACAACACATGTAGTCCTATAGATCTACCAGATGAATCATAAAACCAGTGGGCACATATCTCAGAATAACAACATACAATAAACATGATATCTAATCCAATGAGCCGACCTTGGTGCCTTCGGCCCATAAGTATAATGAGGACAAATCACCTCTCAGTCCGAACAAGTAGCTAAATAAGTCTCTGCTCCGAATATCAACTCTACACGTCGCCTATTCATTAATAATGAAAAGATATCAAATACCACTAAAAATACCCAAAATTCCCTTAGGTCAAACTTGATCAAAGTTGTCACACCCCGCTAAAGCGGAAACACGGGACGTGGCAGTACAAAGGGTCTCATAGCAAAAGTTTAAAGACAACACCAACCATAGTATTAAAACTCATTACAAATTTACAAGGAGTTTGAATAACTTTTTAAAAGAAATTACAATGTATTTAAAAGTGAACACATGCAAATGCTCATACAAGTGTTGTGTCTCTACGTGCCTCTTACTAGATGATTCCTGAAAAAGCATGTAAAACGAGTGTCAAATATAAAAATAGTTGGTGAGTACTCACATATTAAATAAGGAAGAGAGAGTTTGAGAGAAAAACTTGTTCTTGAAGGATGTAAAGAGGTGGAGTGAAGAGTGAGTGAAAATGAGTAGTGTGTGACTTTTGAGTGTGAGAGAGAGATATAGGGGAGAGGGATCCGAATTTGTGAGGTATAATACCCTCTTTCTCTCTTAATTTTATAAATATCTCAATTCTTTTATAAAAATATTAAGTTTTTTATAAAATATACACCCTAACCTACTTTTTATTCATGAAACCTTGATTTTTGACTTATAAATTAAGGGTGAATGTTAATGACTTAAAATTTTATCTTCCTTGATTATATTTCCCCGAATTTAATTATATTAAGATAATATTATATGTTTCATAACTATTTTTATAGAATTCTTGATGTTAAATTTTTTAAAATTTGGGTTTTAGGGCTTTTAGGGTTTTGAGATTTAATAAATCTTTGGATATCAAAATCAATATAATCTTTGAGACTTCAATTTATCTTATGGTACTATAACTCTTTTATAGTTATAAATAATGTTTGTAACTTATTTTATCGGTTTATTGGCATTCTATGTAGTGACTCCGAGATTCAAGCGAAATTGAGGAATCAAGTATACTAGTCTTAGTTTTCATCTTTGACTTAAGTTCCGATGAGACTCAGACCTAATTTCTGCTACTAGGTCAAATTCATGATGTATGTATATGATTCATGAAAAGGTGTTCGAGTCAAAGAGTGACTCGAATATGGATAGTTACTACAGTTAAGTCGTTGTAGAATTCACATATCAATGTGAAATCTAAGCGTAGTATCCATTGATTCTAATTGTTTCTAAGTTTCTAGTAGGTTATAACTTAGTTTCTAGTTACTAAGTCTAGTGTGTGTCATGCCTACATGTACAACTAAGTTTATCAAATCTAGAATCCACTCGAATTTTAACGGTTGTCACAAAAGTCAAAATTGGTCAACAAAACTGAGTAGCTGGGCGTACTCAGCCTATATGCGGGGCGTACTCCATCATTGACCAAAACAGGTGTTTGACTACGTACACGTAACGTACCACTTGGTATGCCCATCGTACATACCATAACCCCGTCCTTTGCTATTAAGAGCTTAATACATACGCCCTTACATCCAAATTACAGATATGGACTTCAAATGTCATTGTAAACCATAAAGTTTCAAACATTATGGTTTTGCATGCCCCTTAAATGATAAATACCAAAAAATGTATCCTCTTAACCAATTAATACATTCAAACTCATGCATGGAAGGGAAATAATGATTAAGACCACATTTTCATGCTTCTAAGCGCTCCAAAACGTCTGAAAGGACAACCTAAATGGATTGAAGTAGCTCATACTCAAAATACAAAACTAATGGGACAAAAAGGACACAAACCTAATGGCTAAACTAGACCTAAGCATACTTTCATCAAGTTCAAAGCTTTTTACGTCCAAATGATGCCAAATGATGTTGCTATTATCGATCCAAAGAGTCCCACTCCTTCAAGATGATCTTCTCTTTTTCCTCTCTCCGTCAAGGTCACCAAAACACACATAAAATGCTCAAGCGACTCTAAAAATGGAATAGGGTTTGCTTGGGGATGAAGGTGGGCTGGAGACTGATGAGTGAATGAGCCTTGGTGAGTTAATGATGCTTATATAGGGTCCAAAGCCTAAAAATTAGGGTTTGTGGTTCTGGCACGTACGCTTATCGTGAGCCTCGACCAGAAATTACAAAATGCCACTATGGTCCATTTTGCAACACTTTTCATACATAAGGGCTTAAATGCAAATAATCTTCGTCCTTGAAGTCCGCTGCTCTTAACAAATAAGGGTAGTGCTCCTGCATCTTAAACTCGGTTCCCACGTCTATTCGGAACACTTTCGATGCTACCACTGAACCTTGACCAAAGGCACCACCTTGTTGCACAAGGCCTTCATCTTATGATCTAAAATCGCCATTGGTCCTCCAAGGGTTCAACCGCTAAATCATCAGCCACACACTTTCAGAACTGAGACACATTGAAGGTGTTGTGGATTTGACTGAACTCCTCAGGAAAATCTAGCCTGTAAGCTACCTTGCCAACCCTAGGAATCACTCGAAATGGACAAATAAACTGGGGCCCCTACTTTACCATCTTCCTGAAGCGTATTACACCCATCCAGGGTGATACCTTTAGCAAAACCTTGTCACCAAATTGAAACTCCAACTCGGATCGACACTTGTCGGCATAACTCTTTTGCCGGCTCTAAGCGGTCTGCAACCTCTGCCTGATCTGCTGAATAAGCTCTAACATCTGGAGGACCACTTCAGTCGTTCACATAACCCGGTGCCTGACCTCTCCTTTGCAGACTGGTTATGACACTTGCTCCCGTAGAGAAACTTAAACGACGGCACACCAATATAGGAGTGGTAGCTGTCGTTGTAGGAAAACTCTACCAGAGGAAGGTAGGAGTCCTAATTCCCACCAAAATCTATGAAACAAGCCCTAAACATATCCTCAAGTGTCTGAATGGTCCTCTCACTCTGACCGTCAGTCTGCGGATGATAAGCAGTGATAAGATGCAACCTTGTACCCAGTTCCTCATGACACTTCTGTCAAAAATGAGATGTGAACCGAACATCTCGATTAGATACAATGGAGACTGGAATAACATGCCGAGAAATGATCTCGCACACGTACAAGCTGACCAATTTCTTGGCCAAAGAACTCTCTCGGATAACAAGAAAGTGAGCGCCCTTGGTTAGACGGTTCACAATAACCCATATCGCGTTGAATCCTTTAGCCATCCATGGTAACTTGGCGATGAAATCCAAAGTAATATGTTCGCATTTCCACATGGGAACTTGTAGTCGTTGCAACTTGCCATGCGGCCCCTGGTGCTCGACCTTGACCATAAGACATGTCAAGCACCTCTCAACATACCATGCTATCTCTCTCTTCATGCACAAAAACCAGTAACTAAGTCTCAAATCCTGGTACATCTTGGTGGCTCCAGGGTGTATCGAAAACCTGGACTTGTACGACACAGTTTGCCTAATCCCACCAAAATATGGCACCCAAACCCATCCATATCGGGTCAATAATCCACGAATATCAGTAGCAAACTTGTCAATCTCACCCCTGAGTTTGTCATGTTTCCAATTTTCTGTGACAACCCGTAAATTGTTCCGTCGTTGTAACCCATTCCCGTCGGTAAAACCCGTTTGTCTTTCAATTTTCTTGTTAACATTTTGGATTAGGTTATTTAATTTAAGACTTTTTAGAATGACCTCATAAGTATCCAAACGCGTTAAAAACACATGAACGCATCCCAAATTATTATTTAGAAAGTTTATAGTTTCGACCACGTCGGGTTACAACAACTTAATCGGGTGCGACCAAAAGCCTCGTTTAACGTCAGTATCGGGTAGAATTCCACCGTGTCTCAAACTCAACCCATATATAAAGTTCAAAGAACTTCATTTGAAGCTTTTTCAACCTCTCTCTACTCTCTCTCTTCAATTCCAAGCTTTTGATCCAAAATCACCTCAATTCAAGCTCTAAATCGATAAGGTAACTACCCTAACTCATAGATTAGCATCCTTAGCCTTCAAATTCGTGTTAAAAATCATGGAATAGGACCAACATCATGTGTTTACAGCACTAGAACAGTCTTGGGCCACAAACACACAAAAAAGGGGTTTTTGAGCCCCAAAACCCTCCCAAATCACTTATGGAGCCTGGAAATGACTTAAGGACTTATTGGAATGGACTAGGAACACCAAAAACTCAAAATTTAGGGGGTAAATATGAGTTTACGGCCCAAGATCATGCTTGGACTGTAAACACCCTTTCATGGGCAGTAAACTCCTTTTAAGGTGTTAAGATGCACCTTAAACACCTCCTAAGCCTTGAATTAATGTCTAGAAGCAACCACACATGAGTTAGAGGCCTTAAACTTGATAAAAACCACTCCCTTAGGAGTTCATGGCCATAAACCCCCCAAGGATAGGTTCCTGGGATGCAAACTCCTAAAACATGGTCAAATGTTGCCCTAAATTCCATCCAAGGTTTGTAAAATGAGTTAGAATCACATGTGATTGACCTAGGACCACCAAAACACCAAAGGAATGGGTATGAGGGATCTTACGGCCGTAAACTCTTAGTTTACTGCCATAAACTCCTTAAAGTGGTCCATGTGTTGGTTTAATCGCTTTCTAATGCCCTAGAACCAAACCTAGCATCATCCCTCAAATGTTATAAGGCCAATTAGCACCCAAGAGCGCCACCCATGTGTTTACGGCTATAAAATCATGGGGAAGTGGTGTTTAGGGCCAAAAACTCCTCTAAGAGTTTACTCTTGAAGAGTAAACTCCATGCCTAAGCCATACACCCCCTTAGATGCCACCTGAGTCACTCCAAACACTTGAATTGAAGTGTTTTCGCTTCTAGAAGTGTTTATCCTTATTTAATTAATAGATCAAGGTTTAATTAGATACAAATTATGTATCTCTTCATATTACATAGGAATCTCGCATGTTTTCAAGCCCCGAAGTGACAATTAGCATCTAACCGGCACATCTCTCGTCTGGTGAGTTCATACCCCTATGCCTTTTTCCGTGTTTTTCAATGTTTTCAGGGGGGGGGGGAATACAAGCAAATTATAAATGTTTTCGAAACTTAAAACTAATGTAATTCTATAAATATCTGGCTAACTTTTAGATATTTTTACCACTTATGTATTATGCGGAGCATAAGGGATGTTTTATTAAATATAATTACATGGATTTCAATTACGGTAAAGGAAACAAATCAAACCAATCAAATTATTATGGGAATAATTTGGGATCTACAGTTCTCGTTTTATGAATTCGGATTTCATGCAATGTTAATAGATAAACTATGTCTGATTCAGCTTATCTCTGTTTAAAGTAGAATATTATGCCAGCTAGTTTCTTTGTATTCAATTGTTTATACTTTATTTTGTTTCAAAACGATTATGATATTCGATAACGACCGAGTACACCGTGAATGATTTAATACTAGCTTATGAGATTAGTCTTCAATATACCCTTCGGGTTATCAGTAAATCATCCCCGGAAGTATAACCAGAGTCTCATGGAGGGAGAGCGTGGAATTTGTGAATACATCTATTCAGGACTGACAATCCCACACCTTAACTGCTAGCTATAGTTAGGCGGGCACGCCTGGGGTGACAAATTCTGGATATCGTCCGACGCCTAAAGAATGTCAAGGAGGTCTCGGGTCTCATTAGCATGGTTACACGATTCACAATACGTATTAAAATATAGTTTATTCACGGATTTTATATCTATCTTTGATCTATAGTTTTTATATCTACTGTGGTACGGGATGGTATTCCCATGGTTTTCAATCTATAGTTTTGTGTATTTAAACTACCTACTGTGATACGGGATGGTATTCCCATGGTTTTCAATCTATATTTTTATGTATTAAAAATATCTACTATTGTACTGGATGGTATTCTCAGTGGTTTTTCAATATATAGTTTTACGTATTAAATTTCTACTGTTGTATCGAACGGAATTCAGAAGCTTAACTAAACTGTTTATATAAGAAAATATGGGATTTTCTTGGATAACAACTTTTCAGAAAACCAAAGGAAATATGATCTTTTTACCTAAAACAAACAACTTATGAACTCACCAGCTTTATGCTGATTTTTAAACTGCTTGTATTCTCAGGTTCTCCTTAGACAGGTATCCCGCGTTCTTTTGCAGAAGATGGAGCGTATGGAAGTCTCGTCTTATTTTGATTAAACTTATGTAACTACAAAACTTGTATTACTTTACTTTCAAAAAAATGTAATGAATCTCTGTATTGTAATGTTTTGTGTTTACTATGCTTATTATGTACATTGGTTGCGATACTTCATGACGTCCTCCGCCCCGGAACGTTTCCGCCATCGGTTTCGGGGTGTGACAGATTGGTATCAGAGCCCTTGTTTATAGTGAACTAGTACACCAAACCTTACATGGTATAAGGCTATAAACACTAAGGGGCCGAAGTGCTCTGAACTAAAAGTATACTTTAAAATATAAGTATTTTTCAAAAATATACAAGTATACCTAACCGTCGGAATCCGTAACCTCGAGTAGAACAAAACATAAGTAATTGGGTGCTATACGCTGCGGTTAAACGTGGGCAGTTATGTAGTCGTGTCTAGGGTCAATATAGCCTGATCAACTATATTCATTCGAGACATGGCCAACATGTGCTTGGGAGTGACTGTGGTATGCAGCATGCCTAAAACTTACCCAATACCCAAAACAACGAGCCGTCGTCGCAGCAAAACATAAAATATTATGGGAGTATTTTAGCCAAAGCCGAGTACGTTGTAGAAATTCATTCCGAGTATTGCTACCCGTTCCTTCTTTAGCGATAGTTTATCTGCTTTGATAACTCTTTCCTGTTTATCGCTTATGGAACCCTATAACTGTCATAATGAGATATCCCTTGTTTCATATCTCATATTTCCATTTGGAGGACTTACCATCCTCTCTTTCCTAATCATTCTAGATCATCATGCCTCCAAAGAAAGGACCCAACTCAAGGAACAACAACTCCCCGCCACCGTGTCCTTCTCAATTCGACCCCGTCCTTTTTCAGGCAGCTGTTACTGCCGCAGTGACAACTGTAATGGCGCTCTTGAACCCCAACAGGTCCAGTGGACCAGGAAGTAATGTCTACCTCCAAAAACATGAAAATGATCAGGAGCATCAAAATGAGAGTAATGAGAGTAAAAAGGTTATCTGGAAAAAGAGAAAGGGTCAGAGTTCACAAGGATCCTCCAAGAAGCACATAACAGTGGTAGTTCAAGCTGCTACTACTCCTGCCGCTGCTCCTACAGCTCAAGCACCTACCACTAGGTATGCTGGTAACCTTCCTTGTTGCAATAAGTGCAGTTACCATCATGTCACTTCCAACCCATGTCGTGAGGTGTTTTGCTACAACTGTGGCAAGAAAGATCACCTTACGCGAAATTGCAAAACACTAACTCAGCCAAACAATCAAACTTCCGGATCGAGTACCGATCAGGTCTGCTATGGTTGCGGAGACGTAGGGCATTTCAAACGAAACTGCCCCAAAGCAGCAACCACCAACAACGCTGGGATAGTTCTAGCTATGAAGCAGGAGGAGACAGCCGCCGATCCCACCGACGTCGCGGGTACGTTTCTTCTCGAAAATTCTTATACTCGCATCCTTTTAGAATCTAGTGCCAAAGAAATTTTATTAGTCGTTCATTCAAATGTCTTCTTAAACATAGTCCTCGTCTAGTAACCAAAACATTTACCATCGAGAGGGCTAACGGTGAGAAAGAATACGCCAACGATAGATTCATAGGCTGTACCCTTACCCTGAACGATCATTCCTTTTTGCATCGACCTAATTCCTGGAGCTACCCTCATAGTCAATCCCCCGTATCGATTAGCGCCAGCAGAAATGCAGGAGTTATCCAGTCAGCTTAATGAGCTACTTGATGGGTTTTGGTCCTAAGAACATCCTATGTGCTCATACAAACCCTAATGCTTGGATCTAGGTTTCTCTATTGTACATGCAAGTTATCCAAGACTATAAACCCTAGTTCTAGCATACAAGTAATCATATTAACATAAGAATGGGTTTAAGATATTACCTTGATTGTTATGTAGCAATAACAATCCCAAATCCTTCTTCTATTGACTTTAGAAATCTTAGAGTCACAAATGTCACTCCTCTAATGGTTCACAAACACCAAGAGCAAGAGGATGAAGAGGAGAGAGGAAGGAGGCTGCCCTAAAACGTGTGAAACCCTAGAAGAAGTCTTAGCCACGTTTTTTGGTCATAAGGGATCTATATATAGGAGGCTATCAGGGTTATCTTAACAAGGAAACCCTAATTTGGATGCTTAAGCCCTAAGTAACCCATGGACCCCTTTCCTTAAGGACTTGGACGATTTCCTCATGGGTTTCCCCATGGAATTCGTCCACTCCTTAATACAAGGCAATCCATGGCCCAAATTGCAATTATCTTATAATTACAATTCTAGTCCCTTAAGTTTAATTAATCGCTTTTAGTCACAAAACTAATTACCAATTAATTCTTTGACTAATATTAATTAACTAATATGATTTCTCCTTTAATATATTATTCTCATAATATATTAATAAATCATATTTAATCCTTTCTCTCCATAATTCATCCTATCAAGTTGTTTTGGTGAAGGCAACCCAAAAGGACCATGCACCATCGGGTCAAGTACATACCAAAATAGTTATGGACTTAGACACTAATCCAACAGTCTCCTACTTGGATAAGTCTAATAACTATTATGCGTATGACTTCAGATTCCGATCTTCAATCGTAGCTTTCCAAAGCCGTTGCCAACTCTGATCTTATCAGATACGCGTGTCCTTAGATAAGGGATCATATATTCCTCCATTCTAGATATCGTATGAGACATAATTTCTAATCATTCTCTTTGTACTATTTCTCGACTTCCGATTTATGACGACTGGCTAATTGAACAAATCAAATTAGCCCTAGCCCGGCCGAGCATTTACGTTTGTCATCACTAAATCATCGAGGGGCCCAAAGATATCGATTTTATCCTACTTTGGATAAAAGGAACGGATAAAATTTGATTCAATGCTCGCTTGCACTTACTTACCGAATCACACACAACAATATGTTTTATAACACCAAGTTACTGGTGCATTTACATATTATCAATGTGCAACCGATTTGCAAGATACAACTCACACATCTTGGTTTCAAGAATATAAGATGTTATCGTCTCACCAATCACTCGTGACACAATCCATGGAGTGATCCAAGTGAGCGTGGGTTTAATCCAATGCTAAAATTCATATTCATAAGCACTCATGAATGTTGCAGCAAAAATTTGCTTATGTCTAATACTCTTTAGACAATCCACATACCAATTCATGACAGTCTTCATTCATACCTACTTCCAACATATGAACGACTGTGGCCCGTTCGAATAATTTGACTGTTCTTAACCAATTAAATTATTCAGGAAGTCAAAACATGCAAAGTGAAAGACAAAAATAATACTAATCCCATATGGCCTCAAACCTTTGAGCATAAATAAAACACCTTTTATTTATCACCATATCGATTACTCATTATTTGTCGTTTCGGGTAATCAACTTCTTACTTGAATTACAACACTTGTCCCATGCTCTTAGCATGCACACAATGTTTACCTATGGTTCTTACTTTGTGAAATAGATCAAATTTAATACATTTCTAATCATTCTCATTTCACAACTCCTAATCCCTTTCCATAAGTAAAAGAATATCAAATTCTTGCCACTTATAGAATATATTAGATTCTAACATTTTATGCAATGATCCTTTCGTAATGTCACTGCACCAAAATCACAAAGACTATTGCCAATGATATTACAAAATCCTCTATCGGAGATTGTTACAATACAATTCCTTAGATATGATGTCTCTCACTCAAAGAACATTCCTTTGAACATCCTTTTGCATAAGAGTTTCTAATCTAGTCATAGGTTTTCAATATTCAATTCCCAATATGGACACGTTTCCATAATTTCCATATGACAACTCATTCTTAATAGAATCTTATATATTCATAATAATGTCGATATGGTCCATTCAATATGGAAACATTTCCATATTTTCCAATACTATACTTCCAACTACTCACAAGCGACCAATCCTCGGCGAACTTTGGATTGTCCTTTGATAGTTGTTTAATTATTTTAGTCAAAACCAATTCTTGTCCTTTTTCCCTCTAAATGCGCTATACATTTGGAAAATTTTAGAATGGTCAAATATTATAGCATTTGCAATCGATCCTATACCCAAAGCGTATGGTACATGATGCATAATGTCTTACATAAAGATTTGATACTTTATCAATCTTCTGCCATAATATTTTATTTGCTATGTTCTCAAAATTCGAATTGTGAAGAGGAATGCCGTAATCATAATCTAATTTTAAGAACACACTATGTACCTTTCACTAAAATATTAACATTCCACAACCTAAGCCTTTAGATTTGAAATGAAGCATAATATTCTCTCCCTTAATTATAGCAAAACAACTTTACAACTCTTACGACTTTGCAAGGTGTAACTCTTGTTTTTCTATAATTAATATTGCTAACTTGCAATACTTTCCATAATAATCATGCAATCATAACATTTATGCTCCCACTATCATGATGATTATTATAAACATAACACTTATGCTACCACTAGCTTTGACATGTATTCAGAAACAGCTTAACTTTCAGAAAAACAATGCTTATTGAATTTCTTAAGTTCATGTTTCTAATACTTAGTGCTTTGATAATCTTTTATCAAGGCTTCTTGAACTTATACACCTTTGCCTTAGATAGTTCATATGTGTGTCTAAACAATTGCCAAACCTCACAATTCAAATTATGGAAAGGGATACCGTAACCATAATCGAATTCGAGAATGCAATTTTACAATCACTATCCTCTTAAAATCTTTCTTAGTGAAAGTATTTCCTCACAGTCATTTTCATGAAGGAGGGAATCTTATGACACTTAGATTTTAATGGTGTATGCGTTCCTATCCATGTGAATTTGTCAAAACCAAAGTTTACGACAAATTCAAACTCATATGTATCGAACTTTATCAATATTGATTTCTTGCCTTATGGTAGCACAGCTGCCCACCATGTCTTCCACGTAGTTAAGCAACTCACCTTTTCCTATCAATGTACTTTTCATTGATCAAGGTGCCTTGCCTTTTATGCATTCAAATGAGAACTCATAGAACTCACATGCATAATTAACTTAATTGGAACGACACAGAAACAAAATAATGTCAACACGATAGGTTGTAAACCTCAACTCGTGTGCTAGTGATGATCGATAAGGTCTATTTTGATTTGTTCTTGAAACCTTTCAAGACCATTAAGACTCCCACTGAATCCTTTACATATAAGATTCTCTTGTCAATAAACATTTCTTGACAACCAAATATTCAAGAGTTAGTGTAGTTTTTATCAAAACACTTCATAAATTGGTCCTAGTTGGTCTTTGTCTTATCCAAGACATCACAACTTTTCCATATTTGATGAATGCTATAAACCTTCGTAATACTTATCACTCAATGTCGCAATCTTAACTCTAAGACTTGTTTTGGAACGAAGTATGATTGACTTCTTGATTTAATCATTTCTTCAATCCTTGATTCCTCTTCTTAAACATACAATTGTACTAAGACTAACTTAGAGGATCAATTGAGATATGGTTCTTAATCATTAAGACTTATCATAAAGCATAAAAGGTACTCTCCCTTCTTCTTAGAATGGAGAAACTTTTATCTTTCTGCCTACTTGATTCTTCTTATTCGTTTTGCTATTGATTTAAACCTTTTTTAATCAATTCAGAATTAAACTTAATCTTATAAGTATAATCATATTTACTAAACCTTTAGTAAATCATGACGAATATCTTTGTTACTCTTATGGTGGACTTGATCAACACGCAACTTTGTGTATTCGATCTCCTAGTCCTTCACTTGACACTTTGTCAATGAATTAGTCTAATTTCCAAATATGAAATTTCTCATTCATCGTGCAACCAAGTTGCATGATTTCAAGTTTCTGTCCAATTGAAACTTGGGTGATGAGAAACTTTCCTTATTCGGTAAATTCTTCGACATTTCCACAAATAACATAATAAGAACCAAATCCATTATTGCTAATAATAGAAACATTCAAACATCAATTTTTTTCATATATGCCATTGCAAGGATAAATAAATAATATAAAATCAAAATTTATTTTATTGCGGAAAAATTTGTCCTTACAATGAAATTCATTGAAAAACTATGCTAATACATCTTTCTTAGCAATCTAATTCTAACTCTAAGTAGTAGCTCAATAATCTAATCTTTGAGAAATGCGATCGAAATCCATTCCTTCACGGTTAGATTCTGCTCACTTCTTCCCTTAAGCTTCCTTTCTTTTCTTCGATCCTACAAAACATTAATTGTAATTTTATCACATTATGTATTAAGAATCTAGAATAGAAGCTTAAAAGAGTTAGTTAATGGATTTTACCTATATTAGAGCCATACGTTTCGACTCTCCCATCTCTTAGATCTCTTAGGTAAATGGGGCAGCTTCGTCTCCAATGCCCTTTCTCTTGGCAATAAAAGCAAATTGACTCTTTTGGAACATGACATGGAACTACTTCAGACATTGCCTTTCTCTTATGATCAAAATTTTCGATCATAGCATGTCTTTTGTTGCCATTGTCTATATCCATAGAGGTCTTGAAGGCAGATTCACCAATCTACTTTGCTTTTCTATTGCGCCAAACCATTACTGATTCAGCAGCAATAAGCATGTAGGTGAGATCTATAAGGGTCACATCGCAGTTCATCATATAGTACTCTCTTATGAAATCACTATATGAGTTAGGAAGTGACTGAAGAACCCAATCAACAGCCATTTCCTCACAGACAACGGATCCCAACATTCTTAACCTATCAATGTGTGACTTCATCCCTAGGATGTGTGCACACACCGACTTTCCTTCTTTATGTTTACTTGCCAAAAGGGCTTGAGTGAGTTTGAACTTTTCAAGCATTCGAACTTGTGGTTTAGGGAGAACAATTGGAGGAGGTGGAGGAAGATAAGTATGATCTCTTGTTCCTCGATCGAATCGTGGAATATCATCTTCATGCGGAATGCTTGTTTCACGGGATTTGGGAAGACCATAGTTGTCAAACTTTGACATCTACAATACGGGAGAAAACGAATTCAAGTTAGTTGATTGATTTAGTCCTTAGTAAATCACCCAAATGAGATACTAAGGCTAGGACCCAACACAATATGCTACAACCTAGAAAAGGGATGCCGTAATCTTGTTGCAGAATTTTTGAAGGTAAGTGAATGACGATTCACTAATTTCCACCATGAAAAACGAAAAAGAAATTTAAGTTTAAAATCTATGAAAACTCCTAGATCCTATGAGATTCATTGAACATTTCAATGACATGTTTAAATCTCGATATGCCCCTCTTGTTTGTGACTGGGATGCCGAGGATCACAAAGCGGGTGTAAATAACCATGCAAACTACATGGTGCCCCCACATGTTACAGTCACCTATTCGATGTGCTGGTAAACCACACACGCTCCACCGAACTATGACAAACATTGAGTCATCCTTTGCTACCTTTGCTTAGAACCATTTAGTGTGCCGGTAAACCACACACGCTCCACTAACGTCTTCGCAAGGGCACAAAGTGTAATTTCATGGAATTGCATCAATTCACTTTAGCCTAAGTAACTAAGATTGGGAATTTGTAAAACATTTAGTTACTTTTGTATTTCATTATACTTATAATGGAAGGTTCTGTCCTATCCTACCCGTTCGGCTAACGACCCTCCACTAGTCAAGAGTGCGGTGGGTAAGAGTGGATACCCATTCAATCGCCATTTTATAGGCAATTTCCTTAAACACCCCTTATAGACCAGCTTCGTGAATGAGGCCTACTAACGGTAAGACTGACTTTTACTCATACATATATATAATGTTAGACTTTTAGTGTTATATATATAGTATATGGTGTATTTTACAACTTTTAAAATACTAGGTGGTCAAATTTAATAATCATACTTTTAATTTAATTAAATTGTAAACCTAAACTTTTATGGATTTATTAAACCTCTTTTAATTATACACCTTAATTAATTAATAAAACCATAAGGGTGTGATTTGAACTTTTCAAAACAATACTAGGGTTTTAGAATTTAACATTCCTAAATTAAACTTTTAATCAACTTTTAAATTCCAAAACTTGAGGGCAAGTTTTGAAACATTTCAAAACATTAGGTTTAGAATTTAAATGTACATCAAAATTAAACTATTAATCAAAATTTAAATTCCAAAACTTGAGGGCAAGTTTTGAAACCTTTTTTCAAAACATTAGGGTTTTAACTATTTAAATTTCAAAACAACAAAACTTTTGACGTCAAATTTAAACTATAAAACCTAAAGAGGAAAATATGAAACATTTCATAACACAAGGATCTAATAACAAATAATCTAAATTAACATTTAATCACATAATTATCCATATTTGATTTATTTAATGATTTCTTGCAAAACAATTTACCAATTTAATCAAAATAATTAATCAATTATCACATAAGGAAACAAATATTTTATTAATTGATAAATATCTTCAATTAGATCAAGAATATACTCATATATATCAAAAATCGGATTAATATTGATCTAATATGATAAGGCAACTATCCTTAAGCAAAAACAGCAAGAAATCCCAGTTTTCCCTCATTCTGACCAACCGACTCGTCGAGTCAGGCTTGGACTCGTCGAGTTAGGCATGGACTCGGCGAGTTCATCTACGGACTCGGCGAGTTCAGCAAGCAGAACCACAAAAAACGAATTTTTTCAACATTAAAGGCATCAATACAATAGAAACCAATCTAGGCTCTGATACCACTGATGGGTTTTGGTCCTAAGAACATCCTATGTGATCATACAAACCCTAATGCTTGGATCTAGGTTTCTTTATTGTACATGCAAGTTATCCAAGACTATAAACCCTAATTCTAGCATACAAGTAATCATATTAACATAAGAATGGGTTTAAGATATTACCTTGATTGTTATGTAGTAATAACAATCCCAAATCCTTCTTCTATTGACTTTAGAAAGCTTAGAGTCACAAATGTCACTCCTCTAATGGTTCACAAACACCAAGAGCAAGAGGATGAAGAGTAGAGAGGAAGGAGGCTGCCCTAAAATGTGTGAAACCCTAGAAGAAATCTTAGCCACATTTTTTGGTCATAAGGGATCTATATATAGGAGGCTATCAGGGTTATCTTAACAAGGAAACCCTAATTTGGATGCTTAAGCACTAAGCAACCCATGGACCCCTTTCCTTAAGGACTTGGACGATTTCCTCATGGGTTTCCCCATGGAATTCGTCCACTCCTTAATACAAGGCAATCCATGGCCCAAATTGCAATTATCTTATAATTACAATTCTAGTCCCTTAAGTTTAATTAATCTCTTTTAGTCACAAAACTAATTACCATTTAATTCTTTGACTAATATTAATTAACTAATATGATTTTTCCTTTAATATATTATTCTCATAATATATTAATAAATCATATTTAATCCTTTCTCTCCATAATTCATCCTATCAAGTTGCTTTGGTGAAGGCAACCCAAAAGGACCATGCACCATCGGGTCAAGTACATACAAAAATAGTTATGGACTTAGACACTAATCCAACACTACTCAGCAAAGGATTCATCAGACCGAGCTCCTCACCCTGGGGAGCCCGGTATTGTTATAAAGAAGAAAGATGGATTCTTTCGGATGTGCATAGACTACCACGAGTTGAACAAATTGACAGTCAAAAACTGATATCCTCTTCCTTGAATAGACGACCTTTTCGATCAACTTTAGGGAGCCAGCTACTTCTCGAAGATAGACCTTAGATCAGAGTACCGTCAGCTTCAAGTTCACGAGAATGATGTTTTCAAGACGGCATTCAGGACTCAATATGGACACTACGAGTTTGTAGTGATGCCCATCGACCCAACCACTTTCCTTGGTCACGTGGTAAGCGAAGAAGGCATACCCGTGGACCTATCCAAGATCAAGGCGATAGAGAATAGGTCAGCACCGAAAACACCCACAAAAATCCTTCAGTTCTTGGGTCTCACTGGTTACTATCGCAGGTTCATCCAGAATTTTTCCAGATTAGCCAAACCCTTAACTACTCTGACACAGAAAGACTTAAACATAAGGCATCAACGATGGGTAGAGATGCTCAGTGTTTATGAGTGTGAAATCTGCGACTATCCCAGCAAGGACAATGTGGTAGCAGATACCCTGAGCCGAAAGGAGAGTTCAAGCCGCAAGGCGAGGACAATAACGATGACCATCCATTCCCACTTATCCGTATAGATCCGAGAAGCCCAAGTAGGAACCCTCGGGTCTGCTCCAGCAGCCCGAGATACCTGAATGGAAATGAGAGATGGTTATTATGGATTTCATCACCAAGTTACCCAAATCTTTGAGTGGGTACAATACCATTTTAGTAAGTGTCGATCGTTTGACAAAATCCGCTCACTTCATTCCGATCAAAGAATCATTCAAGATGGAAAGACTCATGCGAACCTACATCCAAGAAATAATCCAAATGCACGGTGTACCTGCATCCATTATCTCTGAACGAGATAGCCGGTTTACCTCAAGGTTTTGGCAGTCCCTTCAGAAAGCTCTCAGAACTATGTTGGACTTGAGAACGACATATCATTCTCAGACAGATGGACAGAGTGTGAGAACTATTCAGACCCTAGATGATATGCAAAGAGCATGTGTTATTAATTTCGGAGAGTTAGGGGACACACAGCTAGTCAAGAGTCAAATTCCCGAAAATACTCCCCCTAGTATTGAAATCATCAACGAAATCACCGAGAAGATCATCCATATCCGAGAACGATTGAACGCTTCATGAGACCGATAGAAGGGTTACGATGACAAACGACGAAAACCATTAGAATTCCAATTAGGAGATCGTGTCCTGTTAAAGGTCTCGCCCCGGTAAAGCATGATACGCTTTGGAAAGTGTGGAAAACTTAACCTGAGGTACATAGGACCTTTCGAGATCCTCGTTAGGATCGATCCCATAGACTACAATCTCCAACTACCTTCGGAACTTAGCAACATCCATCTTGTATTCCACGTCTCTATTCTTAAGAAGTGCCTACTCGATGAAACCCTAGTAATCCCTTTGATGAAATCGAGATCAACGAAAACCTGAACATCATGGAAGAGCCAATCGAAATCATGGATTGAGAGATCAAATGTACAAAGCAAAGCCGCATCCCGATAGTGAAGGTTCGCTGGAATGCAAAGTGGGGACCTTAATTCACTTGGGAATGCGAAGACTCGATGAAGCAGAAATACCCGCATCTTTTCCCAATTTCGTAATCTGTATCTTAATTTTTGAATTTTGGGACGAAATTCCCTCTAACGGGGGGATAATGTGACAACCCGTAAATTGTTACGTCGTTGTAACCTATTCCCGTCGGTAAAACCCGTTTGTCTTTCAATTTTCCCGTTAACATTTTGGATTAGGCTATTTAATTTAAGGCTTTTTAGAATGACCTCGTAAGTATCCAAACACGTTAGAAACACATGAAAGCATCCCAAATTATTATTTAGAAAGTTTATAGTTTCGACCACGTCGGGTTACAACAACTTAATCGGGTGCGACAAAAAGCCTCGTTTAACGTCAGTAACGGGTAGAATTCCACCGTGTCTCAAACTCAACCCATATATAAAGTTCAAAGAACTTCATTTGAAGCTTTTTCAACCTCTCTCTACTCTCTCTCTTCAATTCCAAGCTTTTGATCCAAAATCACCTCAATTCAAGCTCCAAATCGATTAGGTAACTACCCTAACTCATAAATTAGCATCCTTAGCCTTCAAATTCGAGTTCAAATCATGGAATAGGACCAACATCATGTGTTTACAGGCCTAGAATAGTCTTGGGCCGCAAACACACAAAAAAGGGGTTTTTGAGCCCCAAAACCCTCCCAAATCACTTATGGAGCCTGGAAATGACTTAAGGACTTATTGGAATGGACTAGGAACACCAAAAACTCAACATTTAGGGGGTAAGTATGATTTTACGGCCCAAGATCATGCTTGGACCGTAAACACCCTTTCATGGGCAGTAAACTCCTTTTAAGGTGTTAAGATGCACCTCAAACACCTCCTAAGCCTTGAATTAATGTCTAGAAGCAACCACACATGAGTTAGAGGCCTTAAACTTGATAAACACCACTACCTTAGGAGTTCACGACCGTAAACCCCCAAGGATAGGTTCCTGGGCCGTAAACTCCTAAAACATGGTCAAATGATGCCCTAAATTCCATCCAAGGCTTGTAAATTGAGTTAGAATCACATGTAATTGACCTAGGACCACCAAAACACCAAAGGAATGGGTATGAGGGAGCTTACGGCTGTAAAATCTTAGTTTACTGCCGTAAACTCCTTAAAGTGGTCCATGTGTTGGTTTAATCCCTTTCTAATGCCCTAGAACCAAACCTAACATCATCCCTCAAATGTTATAAGGCCAATTAGCACCCAAGAGAACCACCCATGAGTTTACGGCCGTAAACTCATGGGGATGTGGTGTTTCGGGCCGAAAACTCCTCTAAGAGTTTACTCTTGAAGAGTAAACTCCATGCCTAAGCCATACACCCCCTTAGATGCCACCCGGGTTACTCCAAACACTTGAATTGAAGTGTTTTCACGTCTAGAAGTGTTTTTCCTTATTTAATTAATAGATCAAGGTCTAATTAGATACAAATTATGTATCTCTTCATATTACATAGGAACCTCGCGTGTTTTCAAGCCCCGAACTGACAATTAGCATCCAACCGGCACATCTCTCGTATGGTGAGTTCATACCCCTACGCCTTTTTCCGTGTTTTTCAATGTTTTCAGGGGGGAATACAAGCAAATTATAAATGTTTTCGAAACTTAAAACTGATGTAATTCTATAAATATCTGGCTAACTTTTGGATATCTTTACCCCTTATGTATTATTCGGAGCATAAGGGATGTTTTATTAAATATAATTACATGGATTTCAATTACGGTAAAGGAAACAAATCAAACCAATCAAATTATTATGGGAATAAAGGATCTACAGTTATCGTTTTATGAATTTGGATTTCATGCAATGTTAATAGATAAACTATGTCAGATTCAGCTTATCTTTGTTTAAAGTAGAATATTATGCCAGATAGTTTCTTTGTATTCAATTGTTTATACTTTATTATGTTTCAAAACGATTATGATATTCGATAACGACCGAGTACACCATGAATAATTTAATACTAGCTTGTGAGATTAGTATTCAGTATACCCTTCGGGTTATCAGTAAATCCTCCCCGAAAGTATAACCAGAGTCTCCTGGAGGGAGAGCGTGGAATTTGTGAATACATCTATTCGGGACTGACAATCCCACACCTTAACTGCTAGGTATAGTTAGGCGGGCACGCCTGGGGTGACAAATTCTGGATATCTTCCGACACCTGAAGAATGTCAAGGAGGTCTCGGGTCTCATTAGCATGGTTACACGACTCACAATACGTATTAAAATATAGTTTATTCATGGATTTTATATCTATCTTTGATCTATAGTTTTTATATCTACTGTGGTACGGGATGGTATTCCCATGGTTTTCAATCTATAGTTTTGTGTATTAAAATACCTACTGTGATACGGGATGGTATTCCCATGGTTTTCAATCTATATTTTTATGTATTAAAAATATCTACTGTTGTACTGGATGGTATTCCCAATGGTTTTTCAATATATAGTTTTACGTATTAAACTATCTACTGTTGTATCGAACGGAATTCAGAAGCTTAACTAAACTGTTTATATAAGAAAATATGGGATTTTCTTGGATAACAACTTTTCAGAAAACCACAGGAAATATGATCTTTTTACCTAAAACAAACAGCTTATGAACTCACCAACTTTATGCTGATTTTTAAACTGCTTGTATTCTCAGGTTCTCCTTAGACAGGTATCCCGCGTTCTTTTGCAGAAGACGGAGCCTATGGAAGTCTCGTCTTATTTTGATTAAACTTATGTGACTACAAAACTTGTATTACTTTACTTTCAAAATAAGACGGAGCCTATGGAAGTCTCGTCTTATTCCGCGTTCTTTTGCAGAAGACGGAGCGTATGGAAGTCTCATATTATTTTTTATTAAACTTATGTAACTACAAAACTTGTATTACTTTACTTTCAAACAAATGTAATGAATCTATGTAATGTAATGTTTTGTGTTTACTATGCTTACTATGTACATTGGTTGCGATACTTCTTGACGTCCTCCGCCCCGGAACGTTTCTGCCATCGGTTTCGGGGTTTGACATTTTCCTTCTTGACTCCCTCAGCCTAAGGCTCCCTAATAAAATCCCACAATGGCGAATCAATCGAAATCCTCATACACAGGCTCTCAATAGCAGAACTAGCCGTCTTGCGACTCAAAGCATCAACGATCACTTTCACTTTCCTTGGCTGATATAGAATATCACAGTCATAATACTTGACCTGGTCAAGCCACCTATGTTGTGTGTCATATTCAAATTTGGCTAATCCATGAGATATATCAAATTCTCGTGATCCGTGTAGATTGTACACCGGACCCCATACAAGTAATGTTGCCAAATCTGGAGAGCAAACACCATTGCTCCCAACCCCAAATCATGAGTCGGATACCGTCCCTCATGCGGCTTCAACTGCCTAGAAGAATACACAATGACTCTCTCACGCTGCATAAGAACAAATCCCAACCTAGTGATGGATGCATCACAATACACGACAAAATCCTCAACACCCTCAACGAGGGTTAACATTGGGGCTTCACACACCTTTTGTATCAGTGTCTCGAACACAGCCTACTGCTCAGACCCCTAGCAGAAATCCACAACCTTCTTTGTCAGACTCGTGAGGGGTACCACAATCTTGGAGAAGTCTTGAATAAATCATCGATAATACCCTGCTAAACCCAAGAAACTCCTTATCTCCAAGGGAGACTTTGGAACCTCCAACTACATCACGGCCTCGATCTTGGCAAGATCGACCAAAATTCCATTCTGGTTAATGATATGCCCTAAGAATTGGACCTCTTGTAGCCAAAACTCACACTTCGAAACTCCTAGAAGCTCTCGAAGGTTCTCTCATGTTGCTCCCTAGTCTTGGAATATACCAAGATGTCATCAATGAAAATAATGACTGATGAATTAAGCATCGGCCTGCATACCCAATTCATCAAATCCATAAATGTTGTAGGTGCATTGGTGAGCGAAAATGGCATAACTACGAACTCGTGATGACTATAACGAGTATGGAATGCAGTCTTCTCCATTTCTTCCTCTCTAACCCTCATCTGATGATACTCTGAACTCAAATCGATCTTAGAGAACCAAGATGCACCCTAAAACTGATGAAATCAAAGAGGTCATCAATCTGTGGAAGGGGAGATCGGTTCTTCACCGTTAACTTGTTTAACTCTCGGTAATCAATGCACATCCGGTGTGAACCATCCTTCTTCTTGACGAACAAAGTCATTGCTCCCCATGGCGAACTGCTCGGTCTAATAAAATTCTTGCCCAATAGCTCCTTAAGCTGAGAGGACAACTCCTGCATCTCCAGTGGTGCCAATCGGTATGACAGCTTGGCAACCAGAGCCGTACATGGAACAAGATCAATCCTGAACTTAAACTGCCTCTTAGGTGGCATGCCGGGTAGTTTCTATGGGAACATGTCAGTGAAATCTATAACAACAAAAACATCTGAAACCGAAACCTTCTTCCCAGCTCGAGTGTCCACCAAATATGCTAGGTAGCCCAAAAAACCATGTTGAATATACTGTCGAGCCTTGGCAGTTGAACAAAAAGGCTGACCCAATTCTGGTACACTCTCCATATATAATCAGTTCTCCCCCACTTGGGGTTCGAACTACCAATCGCTGAAACTTGTAGTCAAACATAGCCCCAAAATTTCTCAGCAAATCCATCCCTACTATCACACATACATATCCCATGAGGATAGGAATTAGATCAGCCGAATAAGTCACCCAAAAAATCTCGAAGACACAACCCTGGTAAATGCTTGATGCAAATATCCCATGTTCATTGGCAATAGAAACTTGAAACGGACAGTCCAACTCTATAAGAGTCATATCAAAACCCATAGTAAAAGACTGAGATACAAAGGACCGACTTGCACCCGAATTTAAAAGCACAAGATCACGCACAAAATAAACTAAGAAGGTAGCTAGCATAATCATAACATAAGCATACCATAAAATAATTGACAAAATAATAAATAGAAACATACCAGTAATGATGTCCGACGCCACCCTGGACTCCTCTAAAGTGATATGGAAAGCACGAAATCGAGCCCTTGGGGGATCCATCCTACCTTGGTGTCCAATAGTGATCCTCAGAGTACTCGGCGCTGGAGGCTATGCCGGGTTGGCAACGAGCAACGAACAGTTGACCTTCATATTGCCAACCTGATCACAGTAGTAGCAAATCTTGGCGCTCGACATTGGGGCTGGATGGTGACAATCCCTCGTGAAGTGCCCTTCCTTGTGACATTTGTGGTATCCAACAAATGATGCCGCAATTGCAACATGTGCGGTCCCTCTGTCCCCCAAATCTCGAGTCAACGGGTTTGAACTGCTTTGCTGAAGGCTGTGACTGAACAAGAGCCTAAATGAACTCCCTCGTCTCAATCTTTATTTCAATCTCCTATCTCCTAATATCATCTTGAAGGTCAACGAGGGTTGAATAACACTGGGTGGACACAAACTGCCAAATATCGTCTTCATCATGCTCAAGTACCAAGTCATCCGAGCCTGCTCATAAGCAGCAAACTTGGGGTAGAAGAGTTCCTTCTTAGTAAATATCTTGGTGATGTCCATCACCATCTCAGTAGTCTGCCTTAAATCCAAGTTCTCTTGAGCCAACCACACACACACACACACTCTCTCTCTCTCTCTCTCTCTCTCCACCAAGGGAACATACCTCGCACATAACATATCTAAGAACCTGTCCCAGTTAACAATAGCTTTTTGCTCAGAAGTGTAAGCACTAGTCACTAATCTCCACCAATCCTTCGCCTCCAACCTGAGAACGTTCATGGAGCACTTGGCCTTCTGGTCAACAAAGCAAGAGCATGTGAAGAAACAACCCTCTACATCATATAGCCACCTCATCGCTACAGTCGGGCCCCTGAACCTATCAAACCCAAGGGCTTTGTATTGTCGGAGTTCTAGTAGTGGAAAGCTCTCTCCCCTCGAATCCCCACAACAACAATAGTTGTAGTAACTGTAGCAGCGGTAGCCTCAGTAAGAGCAGCTTAACGATCATCAAACAACTCAATCATGGTGGTCTAGATAAACCCAAACATCTCCGGCATAGACCTCCAGACAACAACATCCACCTCAATGGCAATTATCTCCAAAATCTGATCATTAGTCATCACTGACCTATCCTGGCCACTTGCTCCAAACCCGGAACCGGATCCTATCGTAAAGACCATATTAAATATAAACCAAAATATATCAGATATACCACAATACACATTGCTACAGTCACAAGAAGAGACTAAACCCTTGGGGTTTGTGACCTCTTTGCTACACGCATAGGTCATGTGCTTTCAGTAGTACAAGCCCATACTACCTTCCACAGCTAACCGTACTTGTCTCAAAGATCATCACAACCGACCAACACAAATACAACAAATAGGATACATATATATATATATATATATATATATATATCCTATCCTCACTCTCTTGAGAGTAGCTAACAATTTCTCATCTGATCGGCTGCTCACATATATACTCATCCATGAAACTTCCACCAACCCTACATCACTCGTGTATGCTAATCATACATAACATTGGAGCCTATACATATTTGAGTACTTGATTCTAACCTACGCCCACCACCAAACAAGGAACAAGAAAGAAAGCTAAACCAAACATTCTTAGGCTATAAAATCTTAGTCATGAAAAACTATGATGCATACAGTACAGTAATAATATCAATTTCATACATGAAGTAACCCTAGGCTATCAGACATACTATATAAGAGAATTTTATCATGCAACTCCTAAAGAACCCTAGCCTATCACTAGCATGATATTCCATCAGAAACATCATATCACATAACAGTAAGGTAACTTGGGGTATACTTTCTTGCTCCGGCTAATCGTACACATCACATTCTTCCTTGGTTACTTTTGAAAACAATTTTTGAAAACCATTTTTAAAACTTTTACAATTTCCTAGTTTGAGTCTGGATTTGCATGAATGTTCCTCCAATTCTCTCAAACCAAAGCTTTGATACAAATTTGTAACATCTAAAAAATCATTGGAATTTATTTTTTCAAAAAAAAAAAAAAAAACTCATTTCAACCAAAAAGTGTTTGCATAACCATTGTTTCTAAAGTATAATCATAATCAAAGTTTTTCCCAAGATCCAATATCATAAAACAGGAAGATGTGCATGACCACGCCTTCGTTTTGCCACGATTCTATAAATTAACTGAAATAATAAAATGAAACTGCAAGCCAACTCTTAGTGAGTTCGATAAAGTACCACCACACGACATAACCACTAACAACATGCATACATGAGCCTTCAAGTTGACTGGTCCGCCGCACCGGGCCTTTAGCTTACCTGGACTGATCTGAGGGACTTCGGCCTGATTGGGCCGCCTTACTGGCCTTCATCCTATCCAGACCGCCCTGGGTATCTTGTCCTTCAGTACCAACTAGTGAGCCTCAACACAGTAAACCATAACATATTGATATATACAATATCAATAAATAATAAGTAAACATAGGTAGTCCTACATATCTACCAGTCTAACACATATCAAACAACATAGGTAGTCCTATATATCTACCAGTCTAATTACAAAACCAATGAGCACATATCTCAACATAACAATATACAACAACCATGATATCTAATTGAATGAGCCGACCTTTGTTCCGTCGATCCTTAAGTATAGTGAGGACAACTCACCTATCATTCCGAACAAGTAGCTGAATAAGTCTCTACTCTAAATACTAGCTCTACCTGTCACATATTCAACAATAATAACCAGATCTTAAATACCACTAAAAATACCGAAAATTCCCTTAGGTCAAACTTGGTCAAAGTCAAAAAGTCAAAAATGTAAAACTTAGTCAACACAGTTGATTACCCTGGGTGTACTCAGCCTGTACGTGGGGCGTACTCCATTATTGACCAAAATTGATGTTTGACTGTGTATGCGCAACGTACCACTTGGTACGCCCAACATACGCACCAAACCCCTTTCCTTTGCTACTAAGAACTTAATACTTAAGCCATTATGACCAAATTATAGATCTAGACCTTGATGAGAAAATTATTCTCTAAGATCGATAGAGTCAAACATATATCAATAAGACAATAACAAGTAATAGAAAACGATAAATACCACAACGAATCAAACGAGTGTTGAATGATTAAACTGATCCACCTCAGAAGAATTCAATGAGAATTGCTACTGTAGAAGTGTGCTAGGGTTACAATACAAGATGTGTAAAATAATAATTAAGAAGGGTAATTAATATTATGCATGCATGCACTATATATATATATATATATATATATATATATATATATATATATATACACTCGAAAAACAAAACACGGCTGGACAGGACCTTACTGAGTATTCAAATGGACCTAAGAGCTAAGCCCAATGATGGAACCTCTTAGACTCAACAATCTCCCTATTTGCATGAATTGGGGCGTGAGATCAAGTTGGTTGAGCAAGAGTATTTTTCTTCACCGTATTGAATAACATCGGTATGATGGCAAGAAGAGTTTGGCGAAAAGAAATGTACCACCGAAGCATATCCATAAAGTTCTTCTTATCATTCTCACTGCTCTGTTTACACCTGTGTATAATGTCAAGAATGTGCTCCAAACATGTCGTGGAGAACAGGTGTTTATTGTCGAGAGCGAACACAAATTTTTGACCTTTGCCTCTAGTGAACATGACAATGTCATATTTTGAATCAATTTTGCCCATCCACATTCTGTTCACATCGCCATTCTTCCCAATTGGTTTGACAGTTGGCTTCTTCCTTAAAACGGTTGCAATCTCTTGATCCATCTTTTCAACCTCAATGATGTAAGAGGCTAACATTCTCTTGATGTGATCAATAATTGGCTCATATTGCTATTGATTAGTCAGCAAAATGTTGTTGAGAAGGATCCAATCAAGTGGATTCAGATTCGGTAGATCGGCCAATGAGATCATATGGACCGGATTGTATGATCCTCGGGTCACTTTGAATTTGACATTTAAAAACCAACTCCCATGAGTCGGTTTCAATACCTTAACTGATGTAATCTTCTGAGCGCTCCATGTCAGGTATTGTGGTTGAGAGAATTCAAGATAGTAATTGATTAGATCTCGATCAACCTTCAGATCAGGAGAAGGAACATTGGCAATTGACTCGAAAAAGTGAAATACAAAGGCTTTTCGGGTGATAGGCATGTCAAATTGAGAATCCTTTGTATTCTAAAAGTCAAAAGAAATGACTGGTTCAAGCCAAAGAGTGTTAGGGGACTCAAACGCTTCCTTCATTAATTTCTCCAATCACCACAGTGGAAAGAGATCTTGTCTACAAACCAAGGTGTCATGAGCATCTTTCTCTATTTTCTCACTTTATTCTTCATTTTCCTCTTCTTCGGTACTCTGATCCATAATACCCTTCGCTTTGTCCTTCACACTAGGACCCGAAGCTTCATTACCCTTCGGTTTAGTGGTGACTTTTAGAATTGTAGAAGGTTGTTTGGGAGGGTTTTGCAAATCTTCTCCCCCTTTTTGTGGAGAAATAATTGGCTCCGTAACACCCTCAAATCGGCTCAAAATTTCAAGAGCAGGAAGTAACTTCTCAGTTAAATGGTTTCGAACTGAGAGAGTTAGAACCGAATCATGGGCACTGACCAGATTGGAGAGAATGGCGAAGACATCATAAACACAGGCTTTGATGACAACTCACTTTGAATTTAGTGAATCAATCTCCTTATTCTTCTGGGTTAGCTGAATGGACTGAACTTCAAGCAAAGCAGTTTTGCGATCAAGTTCATCCATAATTTTGTTATCCATGGTAAGGTCTGCTTGAAGTTTGTCATGATGACTGGTGATAGAGGAAAGAAGAGTGGTTTGATCGACTTGAGGACTGGTTTGCACCAAATTGAATTTTTCTTTCTTAGCCTATAGAGATTTGGAAATCGAATCAATGGCAGTGTTAACCTTGTTGGTGTTATTCTCTACAGCCCCTTTAAGAGAATCCACAAGAAGCTTGGCATCTGAAATTAATGTGGCTACGTCTTTTGATGCTTTCTTATATGACAAACCGGAGGCATCCACAGCCTTGGTTACCTTATGGATAGACTTATCATGCTGTTTGAGGGATGTTTCAATTAGGGCTCGAACAACAGTATCCGAGTAATCGGATATGGAGGAAGAGGAAGATGAAGCAAGCAACTTGTCAAGTTTTTCATTTAGATCTTTTAAGTGTTGCTTAGTAAGGGGGGCATCATCATCATTCTCACTTTGAAATCTATAAGGGTTGTAGTAATAAGATTCAAATTCAACATTTTCTCCACCAAGAACTAGGGAAGAGTCTGGGGAAGGAGATGGGGAAATGGGTTTGGAAGTGATAGGGGTTTCGATTCCTGAGGTAGATGCCCCCGTATCATATACGTTGACATGAACAAGAGGTTCAAGTGTGTTGGTTGTTGTTAAAGTTGCTTGAGTGAAGATTGATGGAGGGAGAGGTGCTATGGAGGTAGGTTGAGCTAAGAAGTTAATATCAGTGATTTCCAGGTGATTTCGATGTGGGATATCGGTTATCGATACTTTTCAAAATAGCGGTGTCAAATATCGGACCGCAAATATCGGTGATATTTACCGATATTTAACCGACATTTACCGATATTTCCAGGCGCTTTCCAGGTGGGATATTGGTTAAGTAATTTTACTTGTTTTTTTAGTGTTAAGTCATGGCTTTAAGTCTTATGGACTTAACTTAACTGAACCTGCTATTATATTAAGTACTTAATTGTTAGTTTTAGGTCATAGAGTCATGTTTTAGGTATTATCCGATCTTATTGTTATGTTAATTGTTACATACTTAAGTGTTAACTTGCTAATTTCTATAGGTTTGATCATGTTGATGTGTTAAGTACATAATTATTAAATGATGATGATATTAAAGTTGATGTGGATGATCTAGATAAAATAATTGGATGCCTTGATTGATGTGGACTTGGAGGAAGATTACATGGCTTACGTAAGATTATGTTTCAAACACTGACAGTTTTGAAGTTTGACTTTTTGTATTACTTTTATATATGTTTTATGTTATATATATATATATATATATATATATATATATATATATATATATTAATTATGCATGATATAAAAATACTGATATCCCACCGCGATAACCTATATCCCAAATATCGGCCCTTGACCAATATTTGATTTTGGACCGCTATAACTACCTAGAGGTTGAGAAGAAGCAGGTGGTGGAAGTGGTGCAATGGAAATAGGTATTGTAGTATGAGATGGGGAATGAGGAGGAGTTGGATTTGAGTCATTAAGTGGTACCTCGGGAGATGGAGAACGTGGAGGTGTATCTCCTCTTGGTGATCCTTCAAGGTGAGCATCTTTACCTTCGTCCGATTTCTCTTGATCGTGATCGGAAGGAACGTAATCTGAATCACTAGGTGCAGCTGCCTTCGGTTTCCTTGCCATGTTCTTCACCTTTCCCTTCTTTGATGCAGAAGGAGCTACTTGTTCGACCTTATGCTTTTTGGGCCTAGAGACTTTGGAGGATTCACCTTCTTTATCCTGCTTCTTTTGACCAGGCTTCTTCCCACGTTTTGCTGGTCTGTCAACTTCGTCAAGGGATTTCTGCATCTAGGGAGTAAGTTGTCTCGGTCCTGAAGAAGGAAGCTTTTTTTTTATTCCCTGATGACCTTGCTTTCGGCAGAGACACACTGATACATTGATTCGTGAATGGAACCAACAAACAAGAATTTGGTTGGATCTGAGACAATGATCTTGGTGGTGTGGAAGGTGCCAATTGAAGATCTCAGTGCATCATCGATGATAGGAACATTAAACTTCTCAATGGCCCGTTGAGTGACAAGGGTCTAAAACCTGCGATAGGAGATTTTAGAATGTCGAGAAAAGGAATTGAGGCTTTGTACTAGTTGGGACCATAAAATTGATCCATAGTCCAAGTTGATGGCATGATAAAGACCATATAGTAAGATCATGAATGCCTTGCTAGCCCCATCTGACCCAACAACCCTTTCAACAAATTCCTTGAAAAGAAGGGTAAATAATTTGTTCCACTGTGATGGAAGGCAAGATTTCTTGAACTTGGTCACTGTTGTAAGAAGATCAGTATACCCCATATCATAAAACATTTTGAAAAGCTGAGTAGAAGATATGGAGTCAGGATTAACCAAGGAATAATCAGAAGCTAACCCAACAGGGAGCAAAATCGTACTCCGGAGACGGAAGTTTTGTGATTGAAATTTCAAAGAAAATGCGTTCCTTATTTTTGTCATAAGAAGCCGTTGTATAGACTTGAGAGAGCAAAGACATCGGAACTGATTCCACCTGGGTCATAGCGATCACGAGTGGTGAATATTTGAGGCATTCAACCACTTGGAGCGTATAGGGATCATAAAGAAAAGGCTTCAGATCGATAATCGGGTTTTGGTTGGGCTTGATGGACAACAGAGAGGATGAGGCGGTTTGTTCATGAACGGATGAAGATTCAACCATTGTTGCAGGTGTGAAGAAGAAGATGAATAGTAGAAATTTGTCGGTGTGTTCTTGAGAGAGTTTGGAAGTGGTAAAGTGGTACAAGGGGTGTAAGAAGACCTTATATACCATTTCTAGGAGAGAGAAAATCCGTAGTAATGATGCTACAATCTTCCGAATCGGCGCCTGAAAAAGCGCGATTTTACAACTGTGTTTCCCTAGGAAGACATCATCAGGCGTGATGTTAGGAATCGTTTCAAATTCACGCCCCCGTTGCAAATCTTATCCAATGACTCGGTTAGAAATCTTATTTTCTTACCGCCTTTTCAACTTCAAAAACTTGTCAAATTCCTTTTCAAACTATGACAAACCCTTTTGCTTCATATAAGGCTGGCAATGTTCGTGCCTTAACGTAGTATACCACCACAACATTTACAACCGAAGCATCAAATGTGAAAAATTGCCATTAGTACCACGAATAAGAATTGGGAAAATCATAAAGATCTTTGTGCAAGAGTGTGCAAATAGAAAAGAAATAAATCAAAGTATTTGTGGGATTCAAGTGATGTCTATTTAGACAGGAAACTATGGATCCCGGGCACGAACTGCTTCCTTCAAAGTCAAGAGAGACTTAGAGGTGTCCGTGTGGTTTCCCGTTGAAATACGATCAAATGTTTATTAAGAAACATTGAAAGGCATCTTTTCAAATTTAAGCTATAAGGGGTGTGATATGTGTATATTTAGCCATATATTTAGTATAGATGTTAATCAATTATTAGCTAATTATTTGCATATTATGGACAAAAGGTACTTAAAAATGTTTAAATTGTATTTTCAGTTCAGAAGTCATGCTTGGGAACAAAAAGGAGGAAGGAGAAGCAATTAGAAGCTGGAGAATGAAGAACGAAGTACAAACCTGAAGTTACTCGGCGAGTCCAAGCATCTACTCGACGAGTTTCCACGAATATTCGCGAAGCAATACGTAGAGTCCTTGCCGTACACGGATTTTACAAAGATTCTTGGCGAGTTGGGTATCTACGCGACGAGTTGCCCCTGTTTTGAGGATCTTATAAATAGAAGTCAAATTCCTAATCCACTATCTTTTCTGGTTTCTTTGGAAGATACTTTGCGACTAAGGAGACCCTTGGAGACCTGAAGAATGTGAGAAGAACCCTAATCTCTCATTCTTAGAAGATTCAAGGCAACTTAGGTTTAATTTTCCACTTTATCTTTGAATTGAACAATGAGTTGATTACCTTCGTTTTTAGCTTTATGACTACTATAATCATGAGCTAAATTTACTAGTTTCTGTTTAGGGAAGACAATTTTACTCCTATGGATTAATTTTATGGTTTGATTAATTGTTTATTGGTGATTTTGTTAAATTAAGCTTGTTAAAGATCCTTATGCATTAACCACAACTATTCTCTATTAATAGGAAGGCAATTAGGCTGCATGAACATCTCTTAATTGTTTACCTCATATGATTTATGCGAACACCTTGTTATGTGCCTAGGAATAGTGAATATGAAACTAGGATTAATTAAAGAATGGGTAAATTAATGTTTGAGCTTGTTGATAAACCAACAACAAGAGGTTAATTGAATTAGTAATTTGATTAGCCAATTACAAGTCTTATTTAATCCGAATAATTGAACTAGGGAATTAATTAGCTTAGACACTTGATCACTGCTTAAATTAATTGATTTTCTAAGGATTGGTAATAGCGAATGCGAATCTAATCACTTTAGTCGGTAACCAATAACAATTAATCTATTGCTTTGCCATAAAATTAACCATAGGAGTGAATGAGTTGAACCTAAGCAGGAACCTTTTATTAAATTTGGTGAATTTTACTTGGTTTTAGTTGATTAGTTAATTGCATGTTAGTTAGTGTGTCAAAGTTTCTAGTCTTGTAAAACTAGAGAAAACCCTTTTACTTTTATTACTTGTTGGTTAAAACTAGTTATTAGTTTAATTTCCGTTCCTCGAGTTCGACACCCTACTTATTCAACTATACCACTAAAAGACAGGTTCACTGCCTTTGTGTGTTTAAATTATATTGTTAGAGTAGGAATAAAACGAGTTGGTTTTACACACATCAGGGTGGCTTAGCTTCAGCCGAACTTTAGTACTTGACGTAAGACCGAATGTTGGATGAAGTACGTGTGAGACCAGTGTAGCCTATTAAACAAGTAGTTTAGATAATATATTCAGTGACTTGGTGATATTTATGTTCGTATCTTAAAAAAAAATAAAAACTGGATCTTTTGGGAAGAAAAGTCTTGGTGTTGAAAAATTCATAAAGATCACAAAAAAATAAAAAGATTTCAAAGTACAGACCATCAAAGTGGTTTCGTTAATTCACAGATAAAAAGCTATAACTTTGGAGTGTTCACCGTTAATTCATTTAAGGCATTGGATTTTGGGTCACACTTAGCACATGGTGAAACGAAACTAAGATCATCAACACAGATGTTGTGTAACCATAAACCTCAGTGGTAAATGCTGGGAGTCTCAAGGGTTACGATTATGAACCGAAATGAGATGGAGAAATAAGAGTAGGTGGTTAAAGAACCGAAAGTAGCTCTGCTATTAAAGACGGACCAAGTAGATAACTCTTAACTCAATGTGAGAAGAGTAAGGTAGCTCATGACTTGAGTGATTTTATCAGCCTAATTGGGAAGAAACGATTTGTATATATTGAATCAGTAAGGCTTCACTTAAAGTCTTAGAGGCTTCGATCGACATGCACCAACATGCTTCTAGGGACACTTAGCTAGCTCATAGATAAAGAGTGTTGTACCTGCCCCAGCTCCATCACGTAAGTGCATCTGTGATACTGAAGTATAATATTTTGGAATTTTCGAATTATTCGAGAAAAGAAAAGAAAAATAATTAAACTAAGTAAAAAGAAAATATTTTTTTTGATTTTAGAAATTCTGAAAAAAAAACATAAAAGAAAAAATATTTTTGGATTTTGGAAATTAATTGAAGACATAAATTAGAGTAAGAAAAAGATATACATAGTATATAAATGATATGTAAGTTCGTAACCATAAGATGAAACAATCGCGCACTCTGAAAAATTATAAGAGGTGAAATAGACAGAGCCTTCGGTTCGTTTCGGTTCCCGAAGAATCAGGTGTCGAGATAGACCGAACTTTCGGGTCATTTCGGTTGTTAGAGAATTTTCAGAAAGTGAATTAGAAAGTTATACTTAATGAAATGAGTGTAGTTTTGGAACTTACTCAGCTTCCATCATTCCTAAGCCTTGTAGTATTTTACTAAACGATGCTTCAGTAAGGCCTTAGTAAAGATGTCAGCCAATTGATCAGAGGAACGAACAAAGTGAATTTCAACATTCCCATCTTCTACGTGATCCTTGATGAAGTGATATCTGAGTGCTATGTGTTTTGTCTTGGAATTTGCACTGGATTATAACAAATCCTGATGGCGCTTTCAGAATCGCAATAAAGAGGAATCTTCTTCATATTTAGGCCATAACTCTTAATTGGCTTTGGATCCAAATGACCTGGGAAGTGCAAGATGCTGCAAAAATATATTCAACTTCGACTGTAGAGAGTAAAACACATGCTTGTTTCTTTGACTGCCAGCTGACGAGTTTACCATCGAGGAATTAACATCTGCCGGTAGTGCTCTTATGGTCCAAACCGCATCCTCCAAGATCAGCATCAGAGAATGGTTGAATGAAAACTCTTGATTTAGCACGATACCACAGACCGAGAGATGGGGTTCGCTTCAAATATCTGAATATGTTTTTAACAACCACCATATGAGGTTCGCATGGATTAGCTTGGAACCTGGCACAATAACAAACATAAAACATAATATCTGGTCTACTAGCTGTTAGATACACTAGCGACCCTATCATTTGCCGATAGAGGGTCAAATCAGTAACTGGTTTCTCCAAGGATGGTGTTAACTTCGTTCCAAATGCCATAGGAACCTTTACTTTGGAATCTCCCATCATGCCAAACTTAGCTAGTAGGGTCTTCGTGTAAGCCTTCTGATTGATAAATATGCTTGTGGGTCCCTGTCTAATATTCAAGCCAAGGAAAATGTTAATTGGACCCATTGAGCTCATCTCAAACTTTGTCTCCATCAACTTCCTGAATTCAGCTGTTAGTCTAGGATTCGTGGAACCGAAGATGATGTCATCGACGTAAATTTGGACGATCATTAAGTGGTCACCCTCTTTCTTGCGAAAGTAGGTTGGGTCAACCGAACCTAGTTTAAACTTGGACATTTTTAGAAATCGAGTAAGGGTTTCATACCAGGCTCTAGGAGCTTGCTTCAAACCATAGACGTCTTTATCCAGAATATAGCAATGATCAGGATACCTTTCTTCCACGAAACCCAGTGGTTGCTCAACATATATAGTCTCATCTATTTCTCCATTCAGGAAGGCACACTTGACATCCATTCAAAATACTTCAAAGCTTTTGTGTGCAACATATGCCAGCAAGATTTGCACTGATTGTAACCTTGCTATGGGAGAGAAGGTTTCTTCATAGTCTATACCTTCTTCCGGACAATATCCCTCCATAACCAACCTTGCTTTATTACGAATCACATTCGCTTATTTTTCCATTTTGTTTCTGAAAACCCATTTTAATCAAACTACAGATGCATCCTTTGGTGTGAGAATTATTCTCCAAACTCGATTTCACTTAGACTCATGGAGTTCGTCTTGCATTGCCTGTACCCAATCGGAGTGATCGAGTGCAATATTAACCATTTTTAGTTCTATTTTCGAGATGAACAAATTAAACATGCAAAATTCTACTTGAGAGAACAGAGCATTTTGATTCGCTTTTATTTGAGACCGAGTAAGAACTCCCTTAGATGATACACAAATTACTTGAGTTTTTGGATGATCTCTTGCCAATTTTTTGAGAGGAGGGTAGTTCGGATCATAGGCATGATCCAATTCGACATTTATTTCCTCTTCCAATTCTGATTGAGTATCTGAATCATCATTTGTATTATGATTCTCCCGCTTGAATGATGAGACGGTTTCAACATCAGGTTCAGAATGCTTCCCCTCGAATAGAACTTCATGGGTTTTTGCTGGTGATGGACTTTCCCCTGGAAAGATGAATCAAGGTTATTTGATGTAAATGAACCCTCCCCATGGAATATAGAACTTTCTTTTGGAGGTTCCCTTGGACCTGGCTATTCAGTTGGCATTTAATGTTCGCTTTCCATTTCTTTTTCTGCTTCATGGATAATTTTCTCAAGTTTTCGATCTTGTTGTCAGCTGCCTTTGTCACAGAATGAATTGCTCTCTTTGGTTCATCAAAGAGCAACATGTATTCTTCAAATAGATTGGAAATTGGAAAGTTTTCCTCCGTTGGTCCTTTGCTTGATTGAAGTTTCTTCATGTAATCATCATCAAAGGTGACATTGTAGGTTTCTTCAATTTTCTTTGAACGTTTATTCAGAACCCTATATGCCTTTGACGTTAGCGAGTAACCAAGAAAAATCCCTTCATCTGCCTTTACATCGAACTTGTTTCAGTTCTCTTTGGAGTTGAAAATAAAGCACCTTGAACCGAACACATGGAAGAAATTGACATTTGGCTTTCAATTATTCAAGATTTCGTATGGAGTGATGGAAAATCGCTTATTGAGGATGGATCAGTTCTGGGTATAGCAGCCAGCAGCTATTGTATCAGTGCATAAGTTCAAAGGTAACGAGGCGAAGCTAAGCATTGTTCGGGCTCCTTCACAAAAAGAGCGGTTTCGCCTTTCAACTATGTCGCTCTGTTGTGGAGTGCAGGGAGCAGAGAAGTTGTGAGACACTCCCTTATCAACAAGAAATTCTTCGAACTCTTGGTTTTTGAATTCCAACCCATTGTCACTTCGGACATTTCTAACCACCTTTCGCAGTTGAAGTTCCACTTGCTTTATAAATGCTTTGACCTTTGGAGTCACCTCTGATTTATGTTTAAGAAAGAAACCCCAAGTGAAACGTGAAAAATCATCAACAATTACTAAAATGTACCTACTACCACCGATGCTTTTGATTGCTGAAGGACCACACAAGTCGATGTGTAGAAGTTCAAGTGGTTCGATGATCTTTGTGTTAACATGTGTGGGATGACTCTTTCGGCTTTTCTTTTCCATCCCGCATGCAGTGCATAAGTGTTCCTTATCAAATTTGAGAAGTGGAAGTCCTTGTACATGATCCCCGATAACCAACTTGTTGATATCCTTAAAGTTGAGATGTGATAGCCTTCGGTGCCATATCTAACTTTCATCAGAGTGTGCTTTCGTTAAAAGGCATACAATTGGCTTTTCTCAACAGTATCCAAACCTTCATCATCGAACGAAAATTTGAAGCCAGTTCCCACAACCAGTTGAGAGACACTGATGAAATTTTGCTACAATCCCTTTACATATGCTCCCTTCCGGATTGAAAATTTACCGTTTGTGATCATTTCATAGCCTTTGATCGTGCCATATGAAATATTCCCGTATTTGACACATCCACCAACCTTAAGGGCCCCAAAATCCCTTAGCTCTTCCTTCCTTCCTGTCATGTGACGTGAGCAGCCACTATCAATGTACCATTCGTTATCGAACTGCTTGTCACTTATAACCTGCAAAAATTAAGCAGATTTAGCAACCCAAAGTTTCTTGGGTCCTTTTGAACCTTTTGCAGGATAGGGAATTGCAACAGAAAGATCAACCAAATATGTTCTTTTTATTAAAGTGGTTTCATCTTTTCTTTTGTTGGTAAAAACCTTGATTTTATTGTTTTTGTGTTTTCGTTTATTTGAATCAGACTGTTTATTTTTGTTTTGATTTCTCATTTAAACTAGTCTTTAGATTCCTAAGGTTAGTTAACGTTTTCTTAGCATGAACTTCAGATCGCGAGAGTAACTTTTCCTTTCCTTTGATATCCTTGACAGGGTTCGGCTTTGGTTGTTGATGAGAATGATGGAAGACTGACAGTGTGTGAATGGACCTTTGTTTGTCTGAGGGATTACTTTCCCCTGTGGATTCGATACCTTGTGAACGCGATTAGCGTTTTGAGATTTCCAAAAATGCTTTTTCTATTTGAGATTCTTCTGGTACCTTCTGTTCCTTTGATGTGTTTGCTCAGCAAGTTGTTTTTGAGATTTGTGAATGTTTGCTTTTGGTTTCGGTTTATCTTCACGAGCTTTGCTTGGTGAAGATTCCCTTGATGCCTCTACCAGTTCGCCTTGAATTTATTTAGTACCGCTTGTACTTGGCTTGTCAAAGCTTGAAGGCTTGTTAAGATGTTCAGCCACATATCTACCCTTAACTCTCCATGAGGTTTGCTCCGACAGACCTTCTGTTTCGTCTGCATTATCAATGGGAGCTCACCAGAAAAAATTATCACACCTATCATCGTTGTCTTCCTCTACCAAAGAAGTTAGCTAAACTGTTTGCTTCTTGGTAACTCTAGTGGTGGCATATATTTGATTCGGTACCGTTTGCACCTTTTTATATAAAACTGACTTTTCTTTAAGAACTTTGGACTTGTCCTGAGTTTTTTAATATGAGTGGTTTTTCCGGTTTGGGTTCGCTTTTGAGGAATTTAGAGCAGTCAACCTTATCCTCTACAAAAATTTCACTCATATCACTGTCCTTAACAAATTCATTAGAATTTTCCACATTCATCTTATTTTCTGAACTTAATTTGGTACTCAATGAGTCAAGTTTGTGCATGGTTTCGGTCATTATTTTCAATTTGTCATTTTCGTCCATTAAATTCCTAAGCATGTCCTTATGGTCTTTGGACTTAATAAAAGACTCAATTTTGTCCAGACCAATCCTATAATCATCCGAAACCTCATCTGATGATACAATGAATTCACAATTACAGCAATCAACGTCGACTTCATCCTCCTTTAATTCAAGAAAGGGAAAAATCATTTTGTGAACCTTTTTGCCAATATCACAATTCAAATGTAACTGAGTAATATTAGTGTAAAGACGTTTAGTAATCAAACAAAAAATGTTTCATTGTTTTAAAAACTTCAAATTGTCACGTTGCAAATATGTCAACTCATCTCTCGTTCTAACTAAGTCTAACTCCATCTTCTTTATCCACATCCTTCGCTCTTCACTCTTGGATGTCACCCTGCTAATTTGATCGGTTAAGTTAGCATTTGTGAGGCGTGTGTGCATTAGACTTCCACTTAAACTAGAAAATTTGAATTTCAATTCGTTTAATTCCTTTTCATAGTTTGTTACAGATATTTTAAGTGATTCGAGAATGGATTGTACCTTCTTGATCAACTATTCACAGTCGTTGATCCTTTCGTTCACAACTTTGGCAGCAAAACACTTATCTTCCTTTTGATTCATCTCATCATACTCGCCTTCGGTTGTGTAGTCCCTCATTTGTGACACTCCAGCTGTCACCATCAAGCATCTCCCAACAAACTCAATACTATCTTCTTTTGCCACAAATGCCCTGTCATGCGTGGGTTTACGTACTTCTTCATGCACAATCAAAGCATTCATAGAATTATTATAGGCTTTCTTCTTCTTTATCTCCTCCAGCTTGCGCATATGGTATGGTTCATCATCTTCACCCTCCTTCTTCTCCGATAGCTTTCTTAACATGCAATCTTTGGCAAAGTGGTTTTTGCGATGGCAGAAGTTACAATCGTATCCGGAGTCTCCTACCAATTTGATCTCATTATTTTCTTATTCTTTCTGAGGATTATTTTATCTCCTCTTTCACCTTTTTTGAGCTGTAGCTTCCCTGCCAATTTTGGTTCTTGGCAACAGGGAACTTTTTGCAAGCAAACCGCTTCAGGTTGGAAACCATCATTGCATACTCTTCGCTTGTCAGATCACTTTCTAACATTTCTGACTCTTCTTCATCTTCTGACACATTCTTCGCCTTAGAGAGAAGGGCCAAGGATCCCATACTAGACACCGCTTTCGCTTCCTTTCTCACAACACTTTCATGAGACTTGAGAATACCCAACATCTTCCCTAATGAATAGGTTTTAAACTGCCCGTGAGCCTTCACTGTTGATACCATAACCATGTATTCGGGTCTTAAACCATTCGGAAATGTGACCTTCTGTTAGATCACTTCTCTTCCAATACCGTGCTTGATAATCTTACTTAAAAGATGGTTAAAACGACCGAATGCTTGAATAAGTTTTTCATCTGGTTTTTGTTGGAAAGCACCGAACTCAGAGAGCAGTAGAGTTTGGATAGAATGTTCTAGGTCCTCATCAGTGGAATACAACTCTTTAAGTCTATCCCAAATCTCTTTTTCCGTGGTGTATGGGCTTACCAAACGAAAAGTATCGGATTGTAAAGCAAATCCGATCATTCTCATGGATTTAACATTACACAACAACTTATCTTTTTTGTCTTGAGGAATCTTCTCCACATCAGTTAAGAGTTTGTTGTACTCTTTTGAGTCTTAATGGTTCTATTTATTCCAGACTAAACAAAAGGACCCAATGTTATTGCTTCCCAGATAATATAACCATTTTCTTCGGAACCAACGACATAATCCTCTAAGCGATGCGTCCAAACTTCATATTCTTGAGTGTATAGAATCGGGATTCTGGTTGTGGATCCAACGCTATTGGAGATATTGATCAGATTGGTTTGTGAATCATCATGAGACATGATGATTTTTTTAGATATCTGCTAAGAATCAGACTTGTGAATAATTAATTAGGGTTTTATCAAAAGCAAGAAACAACGTCAATGAGGAGATGAAAGCTCCTACGGATTTGATAAAAGAGGAAACCCTAAAAATATTCTTCCAACAGAAGAGATGTTTATGAATCACACAGTCTCCTACTCTAATACCAATTAATGAGAAAAATATTATCTAAGATCGATAGATTCAAATAGATATCAATAAGACAATAACAAGTAATAGAAAACGATAAACACCACGATGAATCAAACAAGCGTCGAATGATTAAACTGCTGCATTCCAGAAGAATTCAATGAGAATTGGTACTGTAGAGGTGTGCTAGGGTTACAGTACAAGATGTGTGAAATAATAATTAAGAAGCGTAATTAATATAATGCATGCATGCACTATTGAAGGGTCTAGTTTATGGTTTGGTCTAGGCTATCTAATGTATAGGTCTTAATGGGTCTTTTGTCATGTAATAGAGTTGTTTGGATTTGTTTATGGCCAATAGTCTGTTTACGGCCATAAACCTATTTATGGCCAGTCTTTCCCTATATAAAGGGCGTGTCAGAGTTTGTCAGAAGTTGTTGTCAGTCAATAGAGTTTACAGCCATTGTCCAAGTTGTACCTGACGTTTCTTTGATATTAACGTGTGCAAAGCTTAGTTCATTCATCTTCTACTCCATTCTTATCTTATTTAATTGTTAGTTTCTTGATCACTGGTTAAGATCCTTGTTTCCAGGGCCTTACAATTGGTATCATAGCTTATTCGGTGTGAAATAATCTTACAAGCAAGTTCATGGTTAAAGGAGCTTAGTTTCATCATTATTTGAGGCCTGATTTGGTGTCTTCGTAGCAACAGGGGATCAGATCTGCTTAAAATTCATGTTTTGCTCAAAATCTGGGCATTTACGGTCAAGAGTTCACGGCCGTAAACTCCTATTCACGGCCGTAAACATTAAACAAGCAATCTTCAGTGACCGTAAATAGTGTATCTTCAGAAACCGTAAAAAGGCAATCTTCAAAGACCGTAAACTCCTCAACCGGAAACTCGACCGTAAACTCCTCAACCGTAAACCCAGCCAACCGTAAACTGTGTTTACGGTCGTAAACTAGTGTTTTGGTATTAAAGTTTGTTTTTCAATTTTAAAAATTAAAAAAAAAACATAAAAAAATATAAAACAAAAAAATGGATTCTCAAAGCACAACAATTCATCATGAATTGGATTCAATCATGGGAACAACCACTCGCATTCCACACTTGTTATCTACAGAGGGGTTCCCGGAATGGAAATACCGGATAGTGAAATACATCAAGATGAAAGACTTTAAGATTTGGCAAAGCATTCTCAGAGGACCAGTCATAATCACTACTACTCTTGAGAATGGACAAATTGTTGACAAAGTGTATGATGATTACACTAATGTAGACTTCAAAAAGGTTGAAGAATAGGAAAGGGCGTTGGCTACTTTAACTATGGCTTTATCTCCTGATATTGCTTAAGGATTCAGAGAGTATGATTCAGCCAAGGCATTGTGGGAAGCCTTAATTGAGGTCTATGAGGTTAATGAAGACATGAAACAGAGTCGCCAAGACATGTTAAGACAGAAATTCAATTTGTTTAATTATGTTCTTGGAGAAACTCTATAAGCCCAGTTGCAGTGTTTTACCACACTCACCACTGAAATGAGTTCAACTGGGATTTAAGTGACTAAGTCTGAGATAAACAAAAAGCTGCTGAATTCACTTACGAAAGCATGGGATATGTACGTGGCCGTCATCAAGAAGACGAAAGATCTCAATCGTCTCAGTCTTGCTGAAACTATGGCAATCATCACAGCCTGTGATCTTGATGATAAGCAAAGAGAGATCAATCATGTGAATTCCTACTCGACTGTAAATCTTGGGATTTCTTCAAATAATGCCTTTTCATATTTTACCTCCTCTCCAAGTCAAGCTTTTCCATTCAACAACCTAAGAATTAAACCTTTTTTGCTCCATCTGCTGCACCTTTGTTGCTCCCAATCCCAAAGAAAGCGATGAAAACTTTGCTCTTGCCACTGGACTTGTAAATTGCTACAATGCTTTTGTAGTTCGAGAGCTTCCACCTCAACTCTCATTTGCTGATCTGGATCAAATTCATCCAGAAGATGTTGAAGAAATGAATATTACTTGGCAGATAGCAATGGCAGTGTTCAGGGCAAAGCAATTTGCAAAGAAGACAAGAAAGAACAACTGGGGGATGAATGCTGACAAGAAGGTTGGGTTTAACAAGGGCAAGCTTCGGTGTTATAACTGCCACGAGCTAGGTCATTTTGCTCGTGAGTGTCCGAAGCCAGACAGAAGGGTAAGAATTGATAGAACAATGGTTCCAGTGTGAAATAGTTGTGGAAGTGCTACTATCAGCATCGAGACTGCTAATCTGGCAGTGGTTGCTCAGTCCTTTGACAAAGAGCCATTTCTTAAATATAGATTTGTGTCAGGAGGTAGTATTAATGTTGAAAATACTAATGTTTCTACTTCCCATGCAGATCAACCTTTAAGTCAATCAAAGCAAGAAGCTGAAGGATGTGTTTCTGAAAATAAAAATGTTTCTGAATCTGCTGTTTCTATTTCAAATGATAACACTTTTGTTTCTAATGTTAAAATAAATGATGTATCTTGTGGTGTTTCTGCATCACTAAATGATAGCTCAAACTTTTTTGATATATTTGATGATTTGTTTGATAATACCGATGTTTCAAGCACATCCACCTCACCAATCACACAACATGGTTCACCCTCATCAATCACACAATCTGATTCTTGCACATGTTCTTGTGGGAAAAGTAAGGGTGTCAGTAAAGATAGTAAATCAGTCAAAGTCAATGCCAGTTACAATAATAATAGGCAAATTTGTTTTAACAGTGGTACTGCCGGTCACATCTCTAGGAATTGTTCACCAAGAGGAGAAAACGAGTCTCGAGGAGGGTATTTAACTAGAAAGTATTCGAGATCTCGCCCTCGAGATATTGATTGGAAGGCTAATCAAAAAAAGAAAAGGTCAGTTTTTAAAAAGAACAAACATGTTTTCAATAACAAATTCCCAAATAGTTTGCCAAAATCGAACAAGGCTAAGCCGAGGTCGGTTTCATCAAAGAGCAGATCTGGATCTTCAACTAATTCTGGTCGAAAATCAAAATGCTCAAAGCAAAAGGAAAGAAAAATGTTTCAAAATCACTAGTGATTTTAAAAAAACATAAATACCAGTGGGTGCCCAAATCTACTTCCAACCAGTCATCATCATCCTATGAAAGTGTTTTAAATGATGATTCAAAATCAAAAGGTTCTAAAGATAAATCTGTGATCGTTAAGGGTCAACCCAAGAAAGTAATGACCTGGGTCCCCAAATCTAAATAATCCCGCTCATTTTGGAGGGACAGTTGCGGAGGAATGTCGTCAGACCTTGGTATGTCGACAGCGGCTGCTCCCGACATATGACAGGAGACATCTCCAAGTTGAACGGCACTAAAACTTTTAATGGGGGATACGTTTCCTTTGCAGGCGGAGAAGGTGGAAAAATCACCCAGAAAGGAATTGTGTCAAATGGAGTGCTGAGTTTCGAGAACGTCAACTATGCTCTCGAGTTAAAACATAGCTTGTTGAGCGTCTCCCAGATTTGTGACAAGGGTTATTCAACTCACTTCACTGATAAGGAATGTCTGATACTGAAACCAGACATTTTCATCCCGAATGAGTGGATTCTTCTTAAATCAAAGTGGGATGGAAATGCATACATCATCGACATGAATAGCAACATTCCTGAACAAGGCACCTGCCTCTTTTCAAAAGTCTTAGAGCAAAATGCTATGCTATGGAACCGACAACTCGGTCATGCGAACGCTAAGAATCTAAATAGTCTTGCTAAAAATGAAATGGTGCGTGGCCTACCTGTTAGAGACTTCATAACATTCGAAAGTGTGTGTCATGTGCCCAGGGAAAGCATCACAGAAAACCAAACCTGCCAAAAAAGGTCAATTCAATCAGCCAGGTGCTCCAATTATTGGATATGGACTTACTTGGTCCGGCCAATGTCCTTAGTATCAACATAAATTCGTACTGTCTGGTTGTGATTGATGATTTCTAGTGTTTTACGTGGGTCTTTTTCTTATCCAACAAAGTTGGGGTATCTGATCTGATTAAGAAGTTCATTGTGATGATTGAGAACCAAACAAATCACCAGGTGATGGCGCTTCGAACTAATAATGGAACAGAATTCAAGCATGCGGTTCTTGATCACTTTTGCACGGAAAAGAGAATTGCGCGTCAATATAGATCCGTTCGCACGCCTCAACAAAATGGTGTTGCTGAGCGGAGAAATCGAGCATTGCAAGACGCTGCAAGGACGATGCTTTGTGACTCCAAACTACCTGTTTTCTTTTGGGTTGAGGCGATCAACACTGCTTGCTATGTTCAGAATTGTGTTTTGATCAACAAAACCGAGATGAAGACTCCGTACGCAATTCTCTATGGTCACAAGCCATCGGCCAGTCACTTATGTGTATTTGGCTGCCCTTGCACCCTTCTTCACCTGGAGTCCAACCGAAAGTTCATTGCCAAAGCTGATGACTGCTATTTTGTGGGGTATGCTGATCGCACTGCGTACAGGGTCTACAACAAAAGAACAAAGCAAATTGTAGAATCCTTCGATGTGCGCTGGTTGGAGGAGAATGAAATGGATGCTAGAGTGTGTCACACCCCAAAAACCAAAGGCGGAAACATTTCCGGGGTTGACTCCACGTTGAGTATCAAATCCAATGCACATAGTAAGCACAGTAAACAGCCATTACATTACATATATTTGATAGTTTACATTTGTTTCAAAAGTAAATTGTACAAGTGTTATACATGTATCATATGAAAAAAAGTAGAGACGAGTCTTCTGAGCGCTTCGTCTTCACCAAAAGATATTGCCGGGTACCTGCCTAATGTAGACCTGAGAATACAAGCGGTTTGAAAATCAGCATAAAGCTGGTGAGTTCATAAGATGTTTGTTTTCTAAAAAATGTACCGATTTCCTTTAGTTTTCCGAAAAGGTTTGTTATCCAAGAAAATCCCATATTTTCTTATGTAAAACAGTTTAGTTATCTTTCATTACAGTTCAATTACGCGTTATATGTTACCCCAGGAAAATCCCATATTTTCCTAATTACAAGACCGATTTAATATCACATAGTATAGTTTAATACACAAAACTATATATTGAAAATCTTGGGATTACTATCCCGAATTAGATATAAAATAATTTAATATACGTGAACTGTAGATGGAAAATAGTTTGAAAACCTTGAGACTAACATCCCATACTACATATAGATTTAATACCATGGGACTATCATCCCGGACTAGATACAAGATAGTTTGATATACTTGAAAATATAGACTGAAAACCATGGGACTACCATCCCGGACTAGATACAAGATAGTTTGTTAAAAACCATGGGATTACTATCCCGAACTAGATATAAGATAATTTGATAAAACCATGGGATCACTATCCCGAACTAGATATAGATTCTAACCATAGGAATAACATCCTGTAATAGATATGAACCCTATAGACCAAAAACCATGGGATTACCATCCCGTACTAGATATAAGATCTAAAGATAGAAGATTGATATAAAATCAAATCCAAAAACCAAAGTCGTGAATAATCTTATATTAATACGTATTGTGAGTCGGGTAACCATGCTGATACGACAACGAGACCTCCTTGACGCTTGCCAGGCGTCGGACGATATCCAGAATTTGTCACCCCAGGCGTGCCCGCCTAACTCTAGCTAGCAGTTAAGGTGTGAGATTGTCAGTCCCGAATAGATGTATTCACAAATTCCTCGCTCTCCCTCCAGGAGACTTTGGTTACACTTCCGGGGAGGATTTACTGATCATCCATAAAGGGTAGTGACGAACACACAAGCTAGTACTAAATTATTCACAGGGTTCTCATACGATATCAAACATATATAAAAGATTATGAAACATAATACAGTGAATACAAATACATACAATGAAATTATCTGGCAATACATTCAAATGATGCGGAGATAAACTGAATCAGACATAGTTTATCTAATAACTTTATACACATATCAGTACATGATAAAACGAAAACTAAAGAACCCCAAATTATTCCCATAATAATTTGATTAGTTTGGTTATTTCGTTAACTAAAATGCATTTAGTTGTAGTTGATAAATCATCCCTTATGCTCAGCATAATACATAAGGGGTAAAAGTATTTATAAGTTTGCCAGATATTATTTGAAATACATCAAAGTTATGTTTTGAAAACATTTATAGTTTGCTTGTATTCCCCCCTGAAAACATTGAAAAACACGGAAAAAGCGTAGGGATATGAACTCACCGGACGAGAAATGTGACGATTTTGGATGTTAAACGTTGGTTCGGGACTTGCAAACGCACGAGGTTCCTATGTATAATGAAAAGATACACATTTGTATCTAATTAGGACTTCGATTATTTAATTGTTAGGGACAAACACTTTTAGTCGCGGAAACACCCCATTGCAAGTGTTTGGAGGGACCCGGGTGGCATTTAAGGACTTGAATGACCGGGAAATGGAGTTTACTCTTCAAGAGTAAACTCATACAAGAGTTTTCGGCCTATAACACCCATTCCACATGATTTTACGGCCGTAAACTCATGGTGGGGTGGTTTATGGTGTAAAATGGCTTGAAACACTTAAGGGGAAAATTTCTAGGGTTGGTTTCAAGGCTTGGAATTGATTTAAAACACCAATGACAATACTTAAGGGAGTTTACGGCCTTAGCATGGAGCTTACGGCCATAAACTCCTATGCACCCTTGAATAAGTGTTTTAATGACTCCAAATAAATCACATGTGATTCCTAAAATTGTTCCAAGGCCTTACATGAATTTTTAAGGGACTTTTGATGTGTTTTTGAGAGTTTATGGCCCATGACCCCTCTCATGGCCGTGAACTCTCTTGGGGTGTGATTTATTATGTTTTAAGGCCTAAAACTTGCTTGTGTACACTTCTAGAATTTATCCTAAGGCTTTAGGGGTGTTAAAGTGGCTTTTTAACACTTTACATTGAGTTTACTCCCCATGTTATGGAGTTTACGGCCCAAGCATAAGCCTTGGCCGTAAACTCTCATTTGCCCCTCAAAATATATGTTTAATGTGTTCTAAGGCTAAAACCAATATTCTAAAATTCATATCTAAGCCTTATTAGTGTTTTGGAAGGGTTTAAGGTCATAAAAACCCCCATATATATGAGTTTACGGCCCAAGCATGATCTTGGGCAGTAAACTCATGTTTACTCTTCAAAATCCATGTTAAAGGCATTCTAAGTCCAGTCCATTAAGCCATTAAGCCATATCTAAGTCCCAAAATTATTTAGGAGGGTTTAAAGGCATAAAAACCCTCTTATTATGAGTTTACGGCCCAATCATGCCTCTTGGCCGTAAACTCATGTTTGAGGTCCAAAATCAAAGTTTATGTTCGGATTTGAAGGCTAATGAGGCTGTACAACAAGTTAGGGAAGGTACCTTGGTGATTAGAAGCCCTAAATTTGAGATTTTGGACCCTTAAACTTGAATTTAGGAGAGAGGTTAGAGAGAGAGAGTAGTGAGAGAGAAAAAAAGCTTCAAATGAAAGGTTTAACACGTTTATATAGGTCGCAAAACTTGGACACGGTGGAATTCTACCCGATACCGGCATTAAACGGGGCTTTTGGTCGCACCCGATTAAGTTTCCGTAACTCGGCGGGAACGTTTCTAAAATTTTTGAAGTAACTATTTAGGGCTAATTTCATAAGTTCTTAAGGGGTTTGGACACTCATTAGCATCAAATAAACATATAAGTTTAATTAATTTAACCCAAAAACGAAATTGGAACGAATTGATATTCGGCGAGTTTTACGGGTAGAACGGGTTTTCGGTGATGAACAACTTCGGGTTGTTACATTATCCCCCCGTTAGAGGGAATTTCGTTCCGAAATTCAAAGAATAAGATATAGATCATGAATTGGAATGAGACACGAATGGATTTGTTGCCTCGGATCTTCACGTTCTCATGTGGGATCAGATCTCTGCTGGGCGTTCTAGAGAATTCTCACTATCGGGACGTGTCTTTGTTTCGTACGTTGACTCTCTTAATCCATAATCTCAATTGGTTATCCCATGGAGGTTCCGAACCTTGATGACTTCAGTCTTCTCAAAGGAATCACTAGGGTTTCGTTGGGTAGATACTTCTAAGGTTTCGAGACGTGCAGTAACGGATGGATGTTACTAAGTTCTGAGGGTAGCTGAAGTTGGAAGGTTACGGAATCGATTCTATGAGGATCACGAAGGGTCTAATGTATCACGAGGGAAATATTTCACACTTCTCAAAGCATATCATGCTTTTCTGGGATAAAGCCATCAACAGAACACACGCTCCAATAGGAAAGCACATCTTCAAGGAGCCGGGTAGCTCAGGGTTTGATGGCTTTAGAAGAAATTTATGGGTAAGACTACGATATTAGTCGATGGGACCCAAGAATCGACAGGTTTCTATGGGTATTTTTGGTGCCGACTAATTTCCTATCGCCTTAGACGTTGGAAAAGTGCACGGTTACAACTACTTTGCTTGGCTACATAATCGAGGGAAAGAGATTTGACCGAAAGGATACCACTACTAATCCGTAGTGATCATATCAGTTCTTGGTCACTGTTTTGAACACGTCATTCTCACTGAGATTCGGTCACGAGGTAGATCCAGAGATTAGGCCGATGCGGAACTAAACTAAACGTTCGAAAGGAATTCTCGAGAATTCTTCGGGAAAGACATTTAGGGGAAAGAGCTGCTGACTTCCCGTTTCTTAATGATCACAGAAACTAGGGATACACGACAATTCCTATCGGGAAAACTTTTGAGCTTAATGAAATGATACGAAGGTTTGATGCCGAAGATCACGAGAGTCGGGTCGGGGAAAAGATCTAGACGAGCGACCCTTTCGAAACCAAGGATATCAACATGAATGAGACTCGGTCATTTCATGTCAAACATAGCATCAAAGTATTTCGTGAAAAGTTTCCCCTATTTAAATCGAATGGAACAGAATAATCCTCCGGACTGAGGATTCAATCTATAGGTACGAAGTTAGTGTTCTCTATCTCACTGGTTAGCCGTCTCGATTGTACTCAATTTCGATTACAAACAAAGGATTAAGTTTAGAAATTGATCGGATGGATAGATAACAAGTTTCCCTTCTGGTACTAGAATCGAAAAGAGTTGCAGGTATAAGAATTGTCAAAGAGGAGTATACCTGCGGCGACAGCGGGATCAGCGGTTGTAGCTGCTTTGGGGCAATTTCTTTTGAAGTGCCCTACTTTGCCACAATTGTAGTAGGCTGGACTGATTCCCGCTCCGGATGGTTGGTTCGTTGATTTGGCTGGTTTTCTGCAGGTTCGAGCAAGATGGCCCTTCTTGCCGCAATTGTCACAGATCCTTTCGTGACATGGACCTGGAATGCGGTGGTGGTAGCTGCAGTTACCACACCAAGGAAGGGTACCAGTGTATCCACTGGTAGGAGTTTGGGCCGTGGACCCGACAGCTGAAACAACAACAGGGGTAGTAGCAGCATGGACTGCTACTGTTTGCTGTTTCTTAGAAGACCCTTGCGTACTCTGGGCCTTCCTCTTGTTCCAGAATTTCTTTTTGCTTCCACCTCCACCGGTGACTGGCTCGGGAGTGGTAGCCTCCTCATCAGAGTTGTCTTCGTTATCAATCAGGGTTTGCGCAAGACATTTAGCGCTGTCATAGGTGTCTGGCTTCGCAACCAAGACATTCCCTTTGGTTGGCTGGGTCAACCCCCAGATGAACCTCTCAATCTTTTTACTCTCCGGGGTAACCATTCCCGGACAGAGTAACGCCAAATCATCAAATCTTGAAGTATAAGAGGCTATGTCGGAACCCTTCATCTTTAGGTTCCAGAGTTCGTGTTCTAGCTTCTGAATTTCGCCCTGAGGGCAATACTCTGCGTGTAGAAGCTCCTTCATAGCTTCCCAACCCATAACATTCGCTACAGGTAGAGTTAAGGATTTGACTCGGCCGTTCCACCATGTCAGGGCTTTGTCAAGGAAGGTGCAGGCGGCGACCTTTACTTTGTCAGATTCCGAACAGGCACATATCTCAAAGATTGATTCGATTTTCTCGAACCATCGGGTGCGGGAAATGACACCTCCAGTTCCATCAAAGGATGTGGGCTTCGCGTTCATGAAGTCTTTATAGGAACCCCCTTTTCGGTGTCCCTGACTGTTCTCTTGATTTTGGGTTTGAGTACCACCAGAACCATCCGAGTTCCTTTCAGACATAGCAGCTGCCACCGCGGCATTGACAGTTGCCTGGAACATCACAGGGTCAAATTCAGGAGGAGGTGGTGGCGGAGGTTTGTTGGTGTTCTTCGAGCTGGGTCTCTTCCTTGGAGGCATCGTGATCTAAAATGATCAGGAAAGAGAGGATCATAAGTCCTCTGAATTGAATTAAGAGATATGGAACATGGGATATCTCATCAAGACGGATATAGCATCATATTAAGCGATAAAGCAGGGAAAGAGTTATCAAGGCAGATAATTTTATCGCTAGAGGAATGATCAAGGAACAACGCGTATACGAGGATTTTCTATCAAGGTTCGGGTCGAGAAATACTCCCATAGTATTTCATGATTCACTGCAACGACGACTCGTTGTTTGGGGTATTGGGTAAGTTTTAGGTATGCTGCGTACCACAGTCACTCCCAAGCACATGTTGGCCGTGTCTCGAATAAATATAGTTGGCCAGGCTATATTGACCCTAGACACGACTACATAACTGCCCAGGTTTAACCGCTGCGTACAACACCCGTTTACTTATGTTTTGTTCTACTGGTAGTTACGGATCTCGACGGCTTGGTATACTTGTATACTTTTGAAAATACATATAGTTTGAAGGATACTTTTAGTTTTGATCACTTAGGCCCTTTAATGTTTATAGTTTTATACCATGTAAGGTTTGGTATACTCCGTTCACTATAAACAAGGGCTCTGATACCAATCTATCACACCCCGAAAACCAAAGGCGGAAACATTTCCGGGGTTGACTCCACGTTGACTATCAAATCCAATGCACATAGTAAGCCCAGTAAACAACCATTACATTACATATATTTGATAGTTTACATTTGTTTCAAAAGTAAATTGTACAAGTGTTATACATATATCATATGAACAAAAGTAGAGACGAGTCTTCTGAGCGCTCCGTCTTCACCAAAAGATATCACCGGGTACCTGCCTAATGTGGACCTGAGAATACAAGCGATTTAAAAATCAGCATAAAGTTGGTGAGTTCATAAGATGTTTGTTTTCTAAAAAATGTACCGATTTCCTTTAGTTTTCCGAAAAGGTTTGTTATCCAAGAAAATTTCAGATTTTCTTATGTAAAACAGTTTAGTTATCTTTCATTACAGTTCAATTACGCGTTATATGTTACCCCAGGAAAATCCCATATTTTCCTAATTACAAGACCGATTTAATATCACATAGTATAGTTTAATACACAAAACTATATATTGAAAATCTTGGGATTACTATCCCGAATTAGATATAAAATAATTTAATATACGTGAACTGTAGATGGAAAATAGTTTGAAAACCTTGAGACTAACATCCCGTACTACATATAGATTTAATACCATGCGACTATCATCCCGGACTAGATACAAGATAGTTTGTATACTTGAAAATATAGTCTAAAAACCATGGGACTACCATCCCGGAGTAGATACAAGATAGTTTGTTAAAAACCATGGGATTACTATCCCGAACTAGATATAAGATAATTTGATAAAACCATGGGATCACTATCCCGAACTAGATATAGATTCTAACCATAGGAATAACATCCTGTAATAGATATGAACCCTATAGACCAAAAACCATGGGATTACCATCCCGTACTAGATATAAGATCTAAAGATAGAAGATTGATATAAAATCAAATCCAAAAACCAAAGTCGTGAATAATCTTATATTAATACGTATTGTGAATCGGGTAACCATGCTGATACGACAACGAGACCTCCTTGACGCTTGCCAGGCGTCGGACGATATCCAGAATTTGTCACCCCAGGCGTGCCCGCCTAACTGTAGCTAGCAGTTAAGGTGTGGGATTGTCAGTCCCGAATAGATGTATTCACAAATTCCTCGCTCTCCCTCTAGGAGACTCTGGTTACACTTCCGGGGAGGATTTACTGATCATCCATAAAGGGTAGTGACGAACACACAAGCTAGTACTAAATTATTCACAGGGTTCTCATACGATATCAAACATATATAAAAGATTATGAAACATAATACAGTGAATACAAATACATACAATGAAATTATCTGGCAATACATTCAAATGATGTGGAGATAAACTGAATCAGACATAGTTTATCTAATAACTTTATACACATATCAGTACATGATAAAATGAAAACTAAAGAACCCCAAATTATTCCCATAATAATTTGATTAGTTTGGTTATTTCGTTAACTAAAATGCATTTAGTTGTAGTTGATAAATCATCCCTTATGCTCAGCATAATACATAAGGGGTAAAAGTATTTATAAGTTTGCCAGATATTATTTGAAATACATCAAAGTTATGTTTTGAAAACATTTATAGTTTGCTTGTATTCCCCCCTGAAAACATTGAAAAACACGGAAAAAGCGTAGGGATATGAACTCACCGGACGAGAAATGTGACGATTTCGGATGTTAAACGTTGGTTCGGGACTTGCAAACGCACGAGGTTCCTATGTATAATGAAAAGATACACATTTGTATCTAATTAGGACTTCGATTATTTAGTTGTTAGGGAGAAACACTTTTAGTCGCGGAAACACCCCATTGCAAGTGTTTGGAGGGACCCGGGTGGCATTTAAGGACTTGAATGACCGGGAAATTGAGTTTACTCTTCAAGAGTAAACTCATACAAGAGTTTTCGGCCTATAAAACCCATTCCCCATGAGTTTACGGCCGTAAACTCATGGCTTGAAACACTTAAGGGGAAAATTTCTAGGGTTGGTTTCAAGGCTTGGAATTGATTTAAAAAACCAATGACAACACTTAAGGGAGTTTACGGCCTTAGCATGGAACTTACGGCCGTAAACTTCTATGCACGCTTGAATAAGTGTTTTAATGACTCCAAATAAATCACATGTGATTCCTAAAATTGTTCCAAGGCCTTACATGAATTTTTAAGGGACTTTTGATGTGTTTTTGAGAGTTTACGGCCCATGACCCCTCTCATGGCCGTGAACTCTCTTGGGGTGTGATTTATTATGTTTTAAGGCCTAAAACTTGCTTGTATACACTTCTAGAATTTATCCTAAGGCTTTAGGGGTGTTAAAGTGGCATTTTAACACTTTACATTGAGTTTACTCCCCATGTTATGGAGTTTTCGGCCCAAGCATAAGCCTTGGCCGTAAACTCGCATTTGCCCCTCAAAATATATGTTTAATGTGTTCTAAGGCTAAAACCAATATTCTAAAATTCATATCTAAGCCTTATTAGTGTTTTGGAAGGGTTTAAGGTCATAAAAACCCCCATATATATGAGTTTACGGCCCAAGCATGATCTTGGGCAGTAAACTCATGTTTACTCTTCAAAATCCATGTTAAAGGCATTCTAATCTAGTCCATTAAGCCATTAAGCCATATCTAAGTCCCAAAATTGTTTAGGAGGGTTTAAAGGCATAAAAACCCTCTTATTATGAGTTTACGGCCCAAGCATGCTCCTTGGCCGTAAACTCATGTTTGAGGTCCAAAATCAAAGTTTAAGTTCGGATTTGAAGGCTAATGAGGTTGTACAACAAGTTAGGGAAGGTACCTTGGTGATTAGAAGCCCTAAATTTGAGATTTTGGACCCTTAAACTCGAATTTAGGAGAGAGGTTAGAGAGAGAGATTAGTGAGAGAGAGAAAAACCTTCAAATGAAAGGTTTAAAACGTTTATATAGGTCGCAAAACTTGGACACGGTGGAATTCTACCCGATACCGGCATTAAACGGGGCTTTTGGTCGCACCCGATTAAGTTTCCGTAACATCGGCGAGAACGTTTCTAAAATTTTTGAAGTAACTATTTAGGGCTAATTTCATAAGTTCTTAAGGGGTTTGGACACTCATTAGCATCAAATAAACATATAAGTTTAATTAATTTAACCCAAAAACGAAATTGGAAAGAATTGATATTCGGCGAGTTTTACGGGTAGAACGGGTTTTCGGTGATGAACAACTTCGGGTTGTTACAGAGTGGGTCCTGATTGGCTGTTTGGTTACACATCTTTGTTCAAATCGTTCAATGTGTGTTCAGATAGTTAATCTGGTTGTACTTCTGGATCGCAGACTGTACCTGAAGAAGAAGACGAAGAAGTTGTTTATAGACCGCCGATAGTGTCTTCTGCAATTTCTACGGTGGAGTCATCTGTTCCAATTACTTGTCCAGAATCTCCAAGTTAACAAAATGCTCCAGATGCTGATGCTACACCTCTTACTCGTGTTGAAAGAAAGTTCATATCCAGAGATGCTTCCGATGCTACTTAAACTTTTATGAAACTTCTATTTCTTAAGCAAATTGCTAATGAGTTTGTGGAAAATCCTTCTAATGAGACAGGTTCGTCTGAAGTGGATCATTAAGAAAATGATGGAGTTATCAACATTTACAATCACTTAATGATATCATCCAGGAGATACCTTCCCGTATTCAACGCGATCATCTGATCGAAAATGTCATTGGTCAGCTTGGTGATGGAGTAAGAACGCGAAGTCAAAGTAAAGATGTAAATACATGTCTCTACTCTTGCTTCATCTCTCAAATAGAGCCAAAGAACATTGAAATTGCTTTAAATGAGCCAAGCTGGGTAGTTGCAATACACAAAGAGTTAAATCAATTTGAAAAGCTCGAGGTTTGGACGCTGGTTGAACTACCTAAGGGCAAAAAGTCTCTTGACACACACTGGGTATATCGCAATAAGCAGGATGATTCCGGAGTCATAGTGTGCAATAAGGCGAGATTGGTGGTTCGTGGGTTTAGACAGATCGAGGATCTTGACTACTTCGGATCCTTTTAGATCGATTGTTCCACCTGTTCAATCAACCGCACCTATCTTACCCACACAAATCTATCCCTTCGATGATTCAGAAGCTATGGACTCTGAAATCTGTTTTGAACTGGAGTTTGTATTACTCTCAATGAAATACAAATGTCCTTTCAATCCCTCTGAAAAACCATATAAAACCGATTTCATGCTCCTCGCCACAACAACCCTCAACCATACTTAGCTCCGGAACCTAAACCATCTTCGGAAATTCCTCCAGCATACAAACCAAACCTCTCCAAGCCAACCTCTACTCCGGAACCTTCTCAAAGTTCAAAATCGGAAAAACCAAAAATTGTGTATCACAAGTGTGGACATGCAAACCATTTTGCTAAAGATTGTCTGACTGATGTCCCTCAAAACCAAAACTAAAGGATTCAACCTACTACGTCCGAAAAGATCAAGAGGTGGTTGAAAGCGAAAAAACATTTATGATAATAGTCTCGAGAGATGTTGAAGGATATTGGTCATCCGGGGATGATGATGACATGGTCACTAGAAGGAAGACGTGTCTAATGGCAAGACAAACAGTTGAGTGTGATGAAGGTTATTGTTCCTCTGGGTCAGAAGATAAAGATGATGTTGCTGAACCTCACTACTGCTACATCGCCACCAATGACCCACCTAGTCAAAGCATCATTCAACAGGTAAAATCCATGATCTCTGATAACAATTTTCATTTGTCTCTCTTTGAACCTTATCTAACCCAGATTCAAACATACATGAGCACCATCTATAAAGCCTTTGAATCAGCAATAAACGTGAGTGAGAAGAAGGAGTGTGAATTAAATCGTCTTAGGTTACGTTTTGAGGATAAAAAATTGAAAATCGAGTCTTTAGAGAGCATGAACTTGTAATGCCAAACGATGAATGTATCATTTTGTAAGATAAATGTGAAATCACCTATTCCGAACGAAATGTTTTGATTCCTGATAACTAACGTCTTAATGGTAAGATAGATGCGTTGCATAATTCCATAGACATGATTGAAGCTGACATTTGGATGACACATAATTTTCATCATCCATGGTCTAAAGCACCTGGTCTCGGAAGCGAGTTTCTGAAACCAATTGCTAGTCCCTTGAAGGAATTGCAAAACTTGGCATTCATGGGAGAGGTTTTGAAGATCAAACATTTGTACACTGCTGTTTCTCCCTTGTCACCACTTCTTGAGACTCCAGACCATTTTGGGTCCCTACTTCCTGAGTTCAAACCAATTGTTGTCAAGTGCCGTGATTCCACGCTACTTCCGCCTCTGATAAACCTGGACCTGAATCAAACTTCGAAATTTCATCATAGTCTTTCAAATTGCATAGATTATGTCGCTAGGAATAATCATGTGAACAATTATGTGATTGAAGAAATCATTCTGGTGAGAACTGAAACTGACACCTCTGAGTTTGTATGGGTATCCTCAGATGATAAAGTTGAAAAATCAAGTTGTATCTCCTCGGATTCTTGTGAATCTGACTCCTTAGTAGTCTCAAAAACAAAATTGGTTCCCATTTCTCCTGAGTTTAGTCATCCATCTATTGGACAAACTTCAAGATCCTCGTCTTACTCTAAAAAAAACCTAGTTGAATACGAAGGACATCATAGATCCCAAAGTAGATGCTAGACATGCACATAAGAAGGAAGTTAAGACCAGAAAAAATTCTAGGTTCATTGAAAACTCCGAACCAAGTGTAACCCATAACTCTCATGCATCAACCCACAGTCAAAACTTCTTCGCTCCCACTAAGATCCTATAACGACCTTCTGATTCTCTCAGTCGTGTAGAACCCAAGAACGTAGGCAGTTCTACTCAGCCTAACTCTCGTGTAAATTCCATGACTGTCCAAAACACTTTTCCTTGGACCGTTTCATCGGTTTTTATTGCTAAATCTGATGGCATAATTTTTAAACCAAATCTTTCAAAAACCAATGCATCATCAAACAAATCCACAAATGCAAAGAAAACGAATTTTTCAAACACTTCAAAGAAAAATCTTGTATGGAAAGTGAAATATGTTGTTGATGAAGCAACACTTCTGAAGGATACCATTGTTTCCAACCCTTCGGAAGTCAATGGTCCGAAGAAGATGATTAGGATAACCCAAGTCATTGACCATGACTACTGGATAGATGAAAAGAAATTATAATTCTATCTGTTTCCAAAGAATTCTAGAAATACCACCCAAATACACAGGATTGTTCCTAAGTCACAATCAAAGTCCAATGTCCATGTCTATGTCCCAAAGTCTAATTCGGATCCCAAAACTCCACTACAAACTGATTTTGTAGACACTTTGTGCTTCAGAGCAAGAAACAATATGGTATATTGATAGTGCTTGCTCCATGCACATGAAGGGGCAGAAAGACTTTCTGCGAGATCTGAAACTTTCTCTAAACGCTGGTTACGTGACATATGGCAGCAACTCCAGCTCCCAAATTCGTGGTCATGGAATTCTCACCAATGGAAACTTCTTTATTTCAAATGTGGCTTATGTAGCTAATTTGAAGCATAATTTGATAAGTGTTGCTCAACTCACTGATTCAAATCGACGCATTGAATTTTCCAAAAAATACAGCTATGTAATGTCTAAAGACCGGAAAGAAAGCTTAATCAAGTCGCTATGCAACAAGAACATGTACCCACTCGACATCACCAGGATTATTGGCAAACCGCAACTCTGCCTTCTCACCAAAGCATTTCCTGATGTTAGTTGGTTATGGCACTGAAGGCTCGCTCACCTACACTTTCGGTACATGAATGATCTCATATCTTGTGAGTTGGTGACAGGTTTACCTCTTATCAAATTTGAAAATGATCATTTGTGTGCTGCCTGTGAGTGTGACAAGTAATCGAAGAAGGGTCATCCCGTTATCATCGAAAAACCATTTCGGAACCATTGGAACTTCAGCACATTGATCTTTGTGGACCTTCCACTGTAGAAAGTCTTCATCACAAGAAATACATTCTTGTGATTGTTGATGATTTCACAAGGTTCAGTTGGGTCTTCTTTCTAATACTGAAATCCGAAACAACTCCAGAGCTCATAAACTTCATCAAAGGAATAAAAGTTCTTATCAAACTCCCAGTTAGGAGAATCCTAAGTGACAATGGATCAGAATTCACTAATTCCACCATTGAGAAATTTCTCACTGAAAAAGGGATCGATCTCAACTTCTCAGCTCCGTATACTCCACAACAAAACAGTTTAGTTGAAAGACAAAATAGAACTCTAATTGAAGTTGCTCGATCTATGCTAAACTTCACAAATCTACCACTCTATCTTTGGGCTGCAGCCATGTCCACTGCATGCTTTACTCAAAACTGGAGTATCATCAATCGATGCCTCAACATGACACCATACAAAGCTATGAACGGTCGGAAGCCAACAATCTCGTTTCTACATGTTTTTGGATGCAAATGCTTCATCAAGAAGAACCGTGATCAACTTACCAAGTTCCAACCTACAGCTGATGAATCCATCTTTCTTGGGTACTCCTCAAAATCAAAAGCTTACACAGTTCTTAACCGGAGAACTCGTCATCTGGAAGAAAGCTTTGACGTTACCCTTGATGACAACTTCGTTCGAAATTCTGGCCCAACCCACATCACAACTCAGATTATGGAGTCCATTGCTCCTCCGCCAGGATGTCCGGACAGTCAAACAATTCTTGAAGTTGACTTTGATACTCTCATTGGTCCATCCGAAACCGCACTTGATTCAGAATCCCGAACACAGCCTACTCCTAGTTCCAATCAAATCTCTCCTTCGGAAGCCCTTACCTCGCAAAATGTCTCTGGTTTGATCCCAAGCCTCTCTCCATTTGATTCCGAACCATTTCAACCTTCTCAGATTGAGGGGGGAGAATGATCATCCCTCTATCTAATCAAATGTGGATGGCTTCCAAGATGCAGCTGCTAATTTCGATGACTCCAATCCTATCAACATTGATGATAATGAACACTTCTTTGAGTTCCCTTCTGATGACGATGTCAATCTCTTTGGTTCAGAATTTTAGGGGAGCATCACCCTCACAATCAAATAATTCAGGGGGAGAAAATCAATTCAACTGTTGGTATCGGATCCATGGATACACAAGAACTTCCTAGGTTACACGTCTGGACAAAGGATCACCCTCCAAATCAAGTAATTGGAAGCCTTAATGCTGGTGTACAGACTCGTTCTACTACAAGTATTCAAAACGAATGTCACTTATCTACATTTATATCCATGGTTGAACCCAAATCCATAAAGGAAGCATTAGAGCATGCTGATTGGATTACAGCCATGCAAGAAGAACTAGCAGAATTTGACCGAAATGAAGTTTGGACTCTTGTACCACCTCCTTCGGATCATCCCATTGTCAGCACAAGATGGGTATTTTGCAACAAGCTTGATGATGCAGGAGTCATTATTTGGAATAAATGAAGATTGGTGGCAAAAGGATTTACACAGATTGAAGGACTCGACTACGATGAGACCTTTGCATCGGTTGCACGTCTTGAAGCCATCAGAATCCTTCTTGCTTATGCTGCTCACAAAGGCTTCAAAGTTTACCAAATGGATGTTAAGAGTTATTTTCTTAATGGTGAACTCGACACTAAAGTGTACCTTCAACAACATCCATGTTTTATTAATCATTCCTTTTCGAACTACTGTTACAAACTCCGGAAGGCAGTCTACAGACTCAAGCAAGCTACTCGGGCATGGTACGAGACCCTCACCAACTTTCTCAAGCGCTCCGGTTTCCAAAGAGGAATTCTAGATCCTACCTTGTTCCAAATATCAAATGCAAAACATCTCATGCTGGTACAAATTTATGTGGACGATATCATTTTTGGATCTACGGATTCATCTATGGTTGTTAACTTTACTAAACTTATGATCAATCGACTCCAAATGGGCATGAATCGGGAGTTAAACTTCTTTCTTGGCCTCCAAATCAAACACATTAAAAGAGGAATGTTTATTTACCAAGAGAAGTATATTTCAGAACTCCTCAAGAAATACTCAATGGACACCAGTGCCTCATCCAAGGTACCCATGGGCTTCGATGACAAGATCTTTGCAGATCCCTCAAGTGTTTCAGTTGATGAAAAGAAGTACCGCAGAATGATTGGATCCCTTCTGAATCTCACAGCAAGTCATCCGGATATCATGTTTGTGTGCCAGATTTTAACTCAATCAAAAATTGTCTCGTCTCCTGGCTGTGAAACAAATTTTCCGATACCTTAAGAGTACAAAGAGTCTCGGAATCTGGTACCCATAAAATTAGAGCTTCCTAATCCAAGCCTACTCAGATTCAAACTATGGTGGTATTCAACTTGATAGAAAAATCACTTTAGGTGGCTGTTAATTCTTAGGTGGACATTTGGTTAGTTGGTCATCCAAGAAACATAACTGCATTGCACTCTCTACAGCCGAAGCCGAATACATCGCTGCTGCCAGTTGTACATCTCAGGTTCTGTGGATGAAATATCAACTCTTGGATTATGGTTACCACTTTCAACACATTCCTATCTATTGTGATTCTTAAAGTGTCATTGCGATTTCTCACAATCCAATTCAGCACTCAATGACTAAGCACATTGATATAAGGTACCATTTCATAAAAGATCATGTTCTAAATGGTAACATTGAACTCATTTTTGTTCCATCTGATAATGAGATCACTGATATCTTTACTAAGGCATTAGGCGTAACTAAATTCAATGGTTTTCTGAACAAAATGGGTACGATGATACCAGATCCCCAATTATTTCAAGAGATCTGTTCTCTTTGATAGAAGTATTGGAAAGAAAATTAATTCCTATCTTAAAATCTTTTCATCTTGGAACTACTTTCTCTCGGAATACATAGGATCATTTTACTTGTATTTATTTCCGACAATCACTTGAATATTAAGCTATACAGTTCATCCTGATTGATTGTTATTCAAAGTCCACGTTGTTATTGTAATCGGATTATCATCTCATAATATACTTTAAAATGGCATCCCAGAATTCCACTCTGGAAAGGTATTGCACTCTGCACTTCGGAATTTCAAAATTTACCCCGGAAGTTTTCTCAACTCTCACTCATGAATGCTTTCAAAATCTTATTCCGGAAACTTTTTCAAATTCACTCCGGAAGTTTTCCTCAAATTTACTCTGGAAACTTTTCTTAGATTTCTTAGCGAATTTTTTTTCAAAATCATGTTTAGAACACCATTTTCAAATCACTACTCTGGAACCAAAACTCACTCTGTAATTTGAAACTTTTCTTTCCAAAATCACACTAAACTTTCTTTGTTCCGGAACCAAAACTCACTCTGGATTACATCTAATTCCGAACCACTTTTCAAATACAACTATGTTCCGAAACACAACTCTTTATCATCCGGATCATACACTGTCCGAAATCACTCATCCGGAATTCCAGAGGTTAATAAGGCGAAACGTTTTTGCAATAGTTACTTTTTGAGAAGATCATTATCCTATCTTCCTCGAATTTGGTAACACGTCTGCACGACCCATAAAGCAACCATTTATTCTCTGTTTAGGGTTTCCATTTCAAGCCATCAAGCACCCAACCTTTCCCCTCCCAAGTCAACTTAACCCCCTAAATAGATTTACCTATTTAATGTGACCCGCTTTGAAATTGGATCCTCATCCTTAACTTCCCTGACCCGACCCACTTACCTTACCTATAAATACCCATTGATTAATCCTTTTACCTCTTTACGCACCCTATACTTCCAAAACCCCCAAAATTCTCTGAGTTCTTTGTGTTCTTCAAGCATTCATCACTATGCAACAATGGCTTCCCCTCTTTCACCACCAAAAACTGGTCCAACCGCTTCCATTCCCAAGTAATTCAATTCCAAGAAGAAACGATCAAAGGGTTCATCTTCATCAACCTCACCTGAACCGTTTCTCAGAGACACGATGCAATTTTTTTCCCTCAACCCTGAAGATTATGTTGAATCGATTCGTGTTATGGTGGAGTTCATCGCAAACCATCCCATCTCCACCCCCATCACTAAATTTCATGAGCCTCCTCTTGCACTTCATCATCTTTACAAAGCTTTTACAGAAATCAAAGAAGTCGACGGTACATTGGAGACACAAATCATTGGCGATCAAATCGTTCCCATCTTCCATTCCCAAGAAAATCAATTCCAAGAAGATCGAATTGTTCCCATCATCTTCACAAACCTTTCTCAAGGCCATCGGTGTTAAGCCAAATCCCAAAGGATTCACTGTCCAAGAACCAACCACTGAAAAGTTTCAGATCTTTCTTAACCACATTGACTAAAATCAAGATCACAGGGCCAAAGATTTCAAGAAATCAGCCATCTCAGGACTCTGGATAATGCTGATGCACTTCATAATTCGTGGGCTATCGGGCAAGCACGGAGGAACCGATACACTTAGCAAGGATTGGCTTCACGTTGTCTATAACATCTACTCCGGACGTGACAACCTTGTTGATCTTCCGGAGGTCTTATGGCAAGATTTCTGCACATTTTTCCATCAAGAGGAAGGACAATGAAATTTCATGCCCTAGATTCTGGGCACTGACGTCTCAATAGATCTTCAATGAGCTTTCCAAACCAATTCCAGTCTCCACAATTCCTCTGGAGGTATGTGTTTCCTTCAAAGTCGTAAAGGCCTATAGAATTCCGGACCAATCCTCTTTTGGTCCGGTTAGACGACTTCTAGACCACATGTTGGCCTTAATCCCTTCCGATTCCATTTTTCTCAAACAACACTTAGAGACTTTGGTTGTGTTTAACCCAACACAACCTGCTCCAGTCTCAGTTAAGCCCACTTCGAAAGAGGCCAATCCTACCATGTCTGGACCTAAGGTTAAGAAATCTGCCAAACGCAAGAGTTCTCCCACAAAACCAAAGCCTAAAAAGGGAACCAAAGTCATCTCTTCCTCTCCAAAGGAAGATGCTCATGACATTCAAGCTAACTCTGGCCATCCGAGTACCCCTCCTGTCCACTCATCTGAGGTACCCCTCAATGTTTCATCATCACTTGCATACACTCACGGGGAGTCACCACATAATCCACCGTCACCTTCCCAAAAAGGTGATGTCGGTGTTAATCATAGTTCCTTGCAGCCCACTGGAACACACCCACGAGTCTCTTTTAATAACCTAATTCTTTCCCAAAACGGTGATGTGGGTGTTGATAATAGTTATGGACCCTAAGCATTTTGGAGATTGAGCAGTCTCTCCAACTCCGGATGCCTCAACTGGTCTGATACACGGAAGATGTACAGGACGACCAGGTGCTAATGATCCCAAATGGGAAGACTATGTGAACAGTGCCGTTTCTAGACATCCAGATCTGACACGCGCTCAGGTGGAAGCCACTCTTACCTCTATGTACAAAAGGGCTTATCAAAGTAATATACCTTACGTTCCTCCTACCGATGATGATGTTGATCAAGAACTGGCTTTGGAACAACCACCAATCACGACGCACACCAACGTCTTCCAGACTGATCCGGATGAAGAACTCTCTGAAGAAGACATGCTCTCTGATGAAGTAAAATCAGTTCCGGATACCCACTTCATGTCATCCGTCCGTCTTCAATCCAAGCCATCTACCTCTAAGTCTGCCTTTGACTTCAGATTATCTTCATCAACCACTGCGGATGGTGAACTTAACTCCAAAATGCATGAAGATGATGTTGAAACCAAGCCGGGTACATCCACAAATACTTCTTCACGCCAAGCTCCTCTATAAAACTCATACTCTGATTTCAAATCATCAACTGGTGACTATATTTACCCCTTTTCTCTTCTCGAGATTCAGACCAACGTCTCAAACACTATGAAGAAGGTGTCATCTATTGAAACATCCGTAACAACGCTGAACAAGAAAATGGATCAAAAAGTCTTCGGACTTGATTCGAAACTTGATGCCATCCTACATTCTTTGTCTCACCTGTCCGGACCATCAGTTGCAGAACGTGAAGCCCAACTTGACCAACTGATCTCCATCTGGCTCAAGCACTCTCTGGAAGAAGTTGAAGTGAAATACGATGCTTCGGTCGAACACTACCTTGACACCATCACCTCCATGATCAAAGTCCATGACGAATTGGTGTCTGCTACCAATGATCTCATTAAGCAGACCCATGCGCGTCATGAGAAATAGATCCAGAGACTAGAGAAGGAGATAAACAATAAGGACGAGATGAATCTTATCATCCAAAAAGTCCTCATCAAACTTCTTCGATCCACTTGGAACATTGTTGATGTTCCGAATCGAAATTTTGATGAGATGTTAGCCGTCATGGGGCATCTATTCGATCACATGGTTGCTCAAGCACCTACATTTGCGGCCTATGATAATCTTACCAAACAACTCAACACTGGTCTCCAAAAGGTGTTTGAGAATTTTGATGATGTAAAGGAGTCTTTAATGCTTGCACCGGTCCGAAGGTTTCTCGATGCAAGAGGAGGAGAAGGCCCAAGCCAACCTTGGAAACCCGCCTTGGAATTTACACTCCGAGATGAAGACGTAAATTCCGAAGATGAAGTTCAAGTCGTCTCCGAAATGCTAGGAAACTCCTCCAAAGAGGAAGTTGATAATGAAGAAGAGAAATATGTCACTAAAGGAGTTCTAGGCCTCGAGGCTCCAAAGAAACTATTTCCAAAGGCAATGACTGAGGAAGAGAAGAGGATATGGTCTGCAACATCTTGGCCATCCTCTTTACCAGATGATCTTCAAAGGGCCATTCAAATGGCCAAAACCAAGTCCTTCCTCATAGCTCAAGCCTTCAGATCCACTCCTTTAATGATCCCACCAATTCCAGCCCCAAAAGTTGCTGAAATAGACCAGGGTTCTCCACTCTGGATCCCTGATGATATTCCGGAAGACCCTCTTCCAAACCCCACTCCGGAATATGCAGTGGACGAAAATATGCAGGTCATCATGGAAGCTCTAAAACGAGACAAAGGCAAAAAGCCCATGACTAATGATCAACAAGCCTTCCATTCCGGACATCCTATCAAGCAAAATCATGGAAGGTCCCATGAGGAAATCAATCAGGAAATATAGGACAACATTAGAATTCAAGCACTTAAGGATAATGCTGATCCGATGTGTTGGATATCTCCTGTCTACCGTGAAGGCATACTCCGAGACCAATAAATTGTTCCATGTATGTACTACGATCTTCCATCCAACGATTCCTAACAGCTCGATCTTCCTCTCTCTCCCTATAGCATGTACCACATCAAGTTTACTCCGTTTCACCCAACTGATGATCCGGAAGTAGTCATCCGAACCGAACTTGAGAGGCTTGAAACATTCTATTCCAAGAATGCTCAACCATTTAATGAGGTATGGACCAGAAAGAGAAGCAATCAAGTCCATGGATTTGAAAGCAAACTCCTCATGAAATTCGATCTTAACTACCCACTGTTTTGATTTCATGTCCTCCGGAACAAGCCTTCCCACGGAACCATTACTGATGCAGACTTCCCTTCCTTGAATACGAATGACATCCTGACCCTGGCTGCGTAATTTCGAAGAATGCAAAACAGCGATATCGGCATGGGTGCTTTTCATGCCGCTCTAAGCTTCCTGAAAGATTACGTCACTGAATTCTGCAGATGCGACTATGATCTGGCTCACCTCTACAGAATTGAAGACTTCGTTGCGAAGATCAATTATGTTCTTTCGGAAGTTGAGCTCCTTGAGGATGGTCCAATTGATGATCCGGTTCTAGGGTTTCTCTACATAACCAGGAAGACAAACAAGAAGGACTTTTTATGTGTCCTTGACAAACACCTAGTTCCAACAAAAGCTCTGTAGAAGTTCATATCTTGTGCCTCAAAGTCTAAATCTCTGGAAAAGGTCAAGGAAAAGTTTGTAAGTCAATTGACCTGATATATCAAAGTTAGAGAATGGTTATTCCAAGCTTACACTTTCATTAAGGAAGAAGCAATTTAAATTGAATGGATTGCTAAGTTCACTTTGGGGGAGATTGTTGGAACCTGAAAGTAAACCTCTAATAATCCTAAGTCTGAAGTCTGAAATCCTAGGGTTCCGAAATGAATGGTCCGGAGTTAATGGTGGAGAGTGGTCTGGAATCTGTCCGGACCAATAGAAAGGAAGATGCGAAGCAAAAGGCATTCCGGAATGACACTCATGTTAGGAATGAATGCTGAATCAGAATGTCAGAATCATCTCTATTGTCTAGTCCTATGTAAGCTTTGTAGTTAATTTGCTTTAACTTTCACTCCTATTTATAGGAGCTTTCAATGCAAAGTCAAATACATATCTTTTACTTAACTTTTTCGCATTTACTCTGTTATTCTAGACTTCTTTCAAACATTCTTCTTATTCTTCATTTACTAGCTTTACCTTGATCATTTATTCTCATACTTCATTCATGGCTTGATCATTTGTTGAATATATTATCGAAGACTTGACTGGTCTTTCCAGCCTTGACTTGAACATTTATTAGTATGCATACATTGATCTTAAGCATTCACTCAAGGTTTGAGTTTTCGAACCTTGTCCCTGCGCATTAGATCTATTTTGTTCTCTCATTTATACCCAAGTGTCATTTTAGAATGATATTTGCTAATAACATACGATCATATAGGGTCACACCTGATAGCAAATTTCTACTAATTGATTATTTATTAAAATAATTTGATATTGATAAATATTATCAACACTTGTATTTAACTGAAAAATTATTAATTTATGAAAATAATAATTTACCAAATTAATGAGAATTATTGTTTCGAGGAAATAATAATAAAAGAAAAAAACTAGTTATATTTAAATTATATATATATATATATATATATATATATATATATATATATATATATATATATATATATATATGATGAGAATAAAATTCTCTTAGATCGATAGATTCAAACAGATAATAAAAGATAATGACAAGAATGGACAACGATGAACACAAAGATGAATCAAACGTGTGTCGAATGATTAATATGTTCTATCTCAGAAGAATTCAATATGAATCGCTACTGTAGAGATAGGCTAGGGTTACAGTATGATAAGTAGAATGATAATCAAAAACCTAATTAATATAATGCATGCATGCACTATGTATACCAAACCCTAAATCAGAAACATGGCTGAACAAGCCCAGACCGAGAACACTAATTGACTGAACTACTAAGCCTAATTACGCAATCAGTTAGACTCAACAATCTCCCCTTTTGCGTCAATTGAGGCGAGAGATCACTTTGGTTGAGCAATGGTTGTTTTCTTCATAGTCTTGAATAACTTCAGTATGAGGGCAAGGAGAGTTTGACGAAAGTTGATATACCACCAAAGCATATCCGTAAACATCTTCTTGTCTACATCACTGTTCTGATCGCACCTATATATGATCTTAAGAATATGCTCCAAGCATGAGGTGGACAACAAGTGTTTGTCAGCAATAGCAAACAGGCATTTCTGACCATCGCCCCTGGTGAACATGACTGTGTGGAAATGTAGATCAATCTTCCCTATCATCATTACATTGATATCCCTTGCCTTTCCAACTGGTTTGATAGTGGGATTCTTTCTCAGGGAAGTGGCGATCTCCAGATCCATCTTCGTGACTTCAAGAATATAACAGACCAGCAGTTACTTGATATGATCAATTATTGGCTCATATTCATGTTGATTGGTCAGTAAGATATTATTGAAAAGGTTACAGTCATGAGGGCTCAGATTTGGCAGATCAGCAAAGGAAATGATATAGACCGAACTGTCTGTACCTCGAGTCACTCTGAATTTGATGTTGATGAACTTCCCCGCCGAAGTAGGTTTTAACACCTTAACCCTTGTGATCTTCTTATTACTCCAAGTAAGGTGTTGTGGTTGAGAGAATGTAAAATAATACTCGATCAAGCCTCGATCAACCTTTGGATCAAGAGAAGGAAGACAACAGTTGACTCAAATCAATGAAATATAAATGCCTTTCGGGTGATCGGCATGTCAAACTGCGAATCCTTGGAATTTTCAAGATTAAAAGAAAGGACTGGTTCGAGACAATGTGTGCTTGGCAATTCAATCACTTCCTTTAGAAGTTTTTCCATCGTCCATAGAGGGAACATGGATTTCCTTCGTTCCATGCCATCGTTCGCTTCTTTTTGCTTCTTTTCTCTTTCAATTTCTTCATTTTCCTTATGAAGCTTTTCCACAATCTCTCGTTCATTTTGTTAGACTTTAAGATTTTCAGATTTGGTGGCTTTCCCTTCGCTTTCGAACACATCTTTGATTTCATCCTCATCATCATCACCAATTTGTTTCTTTCGTTTGCCCCTCATACTGCCCGAAACTTCATTACCCTTCGGTTCAGCAGTGAGTCTTGGTTGTGGGATAGGTTTGCCTAGTGGAGGTTCTTAAGATTGACCTTGGCTAACATCTTCTCCGCTTGTTGCGGAGGAAGAACTGATTCTGGAACACCTTCTATTCTGCTTAGAATGTCTAAAGTAGGACGCAACTTCTCAGCCAAGTGGTGTCGAACCGAGATGGTGAGAACTGAGTCATGCGCCTCCAGAAGATGCAGAAGGATGGAGTGCACATCACCAACACTACTCTTGATGACCGCTCGCTCTGACTTGAGTTCGTCATTCTCTTTTAAAGCCTGGTTAAGCTTTAGAGCTTGAGTTTTGATAGCAGTGGTCTTGAGAGCCAATTCATCCATGATTTTATTCTCCATGGCTAGATCAGCTTGAAGTTTATTGAGATCCTGATTGATGTAAGATTGAAGCTCATTATAGTTGGATTTGATGGCGAGGGGTGCTTCCTCAAAATGCTTCTTTTCATCCTGTAGCGAGCTAGTAAGAGTATCAACCGAAGCATTCACCATATGAGCGTTCTTCTGTGCTGCAGCCTGAAGGGAATTAAGACAACATGGGCATCATAAATTATTTTTTCGACATATGTGGTCGCCTGCTTGCAATCTCTTGTGGATTCATCAAATTCCATAGAAGCTTTCTGACAGGAAGCAGTGGAAGCATCCACAACTTCAACAGCATGGGAAATGGTTGTGTCATGCTCTTTGACAAAGATTGCCAAAAGAGCCTTGATTGTAGCTATAAAATATGCCTAAGTTAGAGGAGAGGAAAAAGAAGAGAGCATCTGATAAAGCTTGTCATTTAGATTCTTTAGATGCTTCTTCGTGACCAGAGCATCATCGTCATCATCACTTTGTACACGATATGGGCTAAAATAAACCGAATCAAATTCCATTTCGGCTCCGCCAAGAACAGTATCAGCTTCGTGTGAAGGAGGTGGGGATAAAGGTTGAGAAGTAATTGGTGGTTGAGATTCTGAAGTAGGTGCCCCCATATCAGATACGTTGACGCGGACTTGTGGTTGAGTGGTGGGTGTAGTGGTTGTAGTTGCTGTTGTGGTAACCTCAGTGAATAAAGGAGTTGGAATGGGAATTGAGGTTGTAGTGGAAGAAGAAATGGGTGGAGGACAAGGAGCAATAGTAATTGGAACCGATTGAGTAGGAGAAGGAGACGGTGCGTTTCGGTAACCTTCATGATGTGGTGAGGGAGGAGGCGAATTATCTCTTGGTGAACTTTCATGATGAGAGACATTATCATTAGATTCAGGTTCGGGCTATGGATCAGAAGGAAAATAATCTGAGTCACTTGATGAAGGAGCCTTTTGCTTGAGATCCTTCTTCTTTGTCTTACATTTCTTTGAAGCCGAAGGAGTGGCTTGATCAGGCTTTCGCTTCTTCGGAGTAGAAACTTTAGAAGATTGACCTTCCTTTTCTCCTTTCTTTTCTGGCTTCTTTCCTCATTTCGCCGGTTTGTCTGCTGCATCGAGCGAACTTTTCATTTCAAGAGTAAGTTGGCTTAGACCTGAAGAAGGGAGTTTCTTGTACTCATTCATCAGTTTGCTTTCAGTGGAGACACAACGGTACATTGACTCCGAAACCGAACCAATAAAGATAAACCTTGATGGACCAGAAACGATGATCTTCGTCATATGAAACATAGCAATTGATGACATCAAGGAGTCAGCCATTATTGGAACTTGAAATTTCTCCATCGCCCAGTGAGTGACTAGCGTGCAAAACCTAGCACAGGAGATTTTGGAGTAGCGTGTAGCAGATCTAAGACTTTGAACCAGTTACGATCATAAGATGGATCCAAGGTCCATGTTAACCCCATGGTACAAACGATAAAGAAGGGTCATAAATGCCTTGCTCACCACATCTGAACTAGCAACCCGCTTCGATAAGCCCTTGAAGAGAAGTGTAAAAAGTCCATTCCACTGAGGAGGAAGACATGAATTCTTGAACTTGGTAACAGTGGTGAGAATCTCAGTATACCCCATATGATAGAACATTGTGAAGAGTTGAGTATTCGAAACAGTATCAGGGTTGATCATGGAGTCATCGATAACCTTCCTTAGTAACAAGCAGAATTGAGTCTTTGAAATCGACGCTTTGTGATCATGGAGTCATCGATAACCTTCCTTAGTAACAAGCAGCAGTGGAGTAGACTTGTGAAAGCAACGATATCGGAACGTACTCCACCTTCGTCAGTGCAACAACAAGTGGTGAATATTTGAGGCATTCAACCACTTGCAACATGTATGGATCATACTAGATAGGTGAGAAATCAATGATGAGATTCTGATCGGGTTTGATTGCAAGAAGAGATGACTGAGCAGTCCTTTCATGAACAGAAGAGGAATCCGCCATTGATGATCTTGAGGAGGAAGATGAAGAGTAGATAGAGAATACGCCGTATAGCTCTTGAGAGGATTTGGAGGTGATAAGATTATAAACAGAAGTTGAGAAATTGCTTTATACCATTACCATGTGATAGAGAAATTCAGAGTTATGAGTGCACAATCGGCTGACGTATCGCCTGAAAAGGCGCGATTTGACAACTGTTACCCAGAAAAGTGTGTCAGGCAGCGTGAGATCGAAACGATTCAAATTCACGAGCTTTTTAAAACCTTATCCTTTCATCTTCTCTTTAAATTTTGAAACGATCCAAATTCCCCATCATCTTCTCTTTAAATGTCGAGTCACCCTTTCGCTTCATATGGATTTAACGTCAAAGCAAATTGAACTGAACGCTGTATTTGACAAATACCATTTTGTACCACGACTATGACTTATGAAAGATCATAAAGATCTCCATGCAAGAGTGTGCCAATTGAAAAGAAATAAAACAAATTATTTGTCGGATTTAAGTGATGTCTATATAGACACGAAACTATGGATCCCGGGCACGAATCGCTTCCTTCAAAGTCAAGACAGACTTAGAAGTGTCCATGTGGTTTCCCGTTGAAATACAATCAAATGTTTATTAAGAAACATTGAAACGCATCTTTTCAAATATATGCTATTATGGGTGGCTTCTCTTCAACCGAACTTCAATACTTAACATAAAACCGAAAGTCGGATGAAGTACTTGTGAGACCAAAGAGGCCTATTGAGCAAGTAGGTGAGATAATATATTAAGTGACTCGGTGAGAGCGATGTGGAAATCTTAAAAAAATAAAAAGTGGATCTATTGGGAAGAAAATTCTTGGTGTTAGACAATTCATAAAGATCGCACAAAAATAAAAAAGATTTCAAAGTGCAGACCGTCAATTCGTTTAAGGCATTGGTTTTTAGGTCTCACTTAGCGTATGGTGAAACAAAACTAAGATCATCAACACAGATGTTGAGTAACCATAAACCTCAGTGGTAAAAGCTGAGAGTCTTAAGGGTTACGATTATGAGCTGAAATGAGATGGAGAAATAATAATAGGTGGTTAAAGAACTGAAAGTACCTCTCCTATTAAAATAGACTAAGCAGATAACTCTTAACTCGATATGAGAAGAGTAAGGTAGCTCATGACTTTTGTGATATTATCAGCCTAATTGGGAAGAACCGATTGGTATATATCGAATCATTAAGGCTTCACTCAAAGTCTTGAAGGCTTTGGTCGACATGCAACAACATGCTTCTAAGGACACTTAGCTAGTACATAGATAGAAAATTTATACCTGCCCCAGCTCCCTCATGAGATTTCACCTGTGATACTGAATTATAAAAATAAAATATTTTTAGATTTTAAGAGTTTCCTGAAAAAGAAATAAAAACAGAAAAGAAAATACTTTTGAGTTTTATGAATTTGAAGAAATAAAGTAAAACATATACATACTATACAAAGGATATGTGAGTTCCAAACCAGAAGATGAAACAATTGCTCCCTTTCGGTTGCCAAAAAATTAGGAGCTGAAATAGACCGAGCGTTCGGCTCATTTCGGTTGTTAGAATTAAAAAAAACGAAAACGAAAGTTATACATAATGAAACGAGTGTGGTTTTGGAACTGACTCAGTTTCCATCATTCCTAAGTCTTGTAGTATTTTATTAAATGATGCTTCAGACAAGGCCTTAGGAAAGATGTCAGCCAATTTATCAGAGGACCAAATGAAGTGAATTTCAACATTCCCGTCTTCTACGTGATCCTTGATGAAATGATATCTCAGTACTATATGTTTCATCTTCAAATGTTGAACTGGATTATGATAAATCCTGATGGCGCTTTCACAGTCGCAATAAAGAGGAATCCTCTTCATATTCAGGCCATAATCTCTTAATTGGCTTTGGATCCAAATGACTTGGGAAGTGCAAGATGTTGCAACAATATACTCAACTTTGGCTGTAGAAAGCAAAACGCATGTTTCTTTCTTAGATTGTCAACTGACGAGTTTACCATCTAGGAATTGACATCCCCATGTAGTGTTCTTTCGGTCTAAACCACATCCTCCAAGATCAGCATCAGAGAATGCTTGTACGAAAAATTCTTATTTAGCAGGATACCACAGACCGAGAGAAGAGGTTCGCTTCAAGTATCTGAAGATGTTCTTAACAGCCACCATATGAGGTTCGTGTGGATTAGCTTGGAACCTGGCACACGAACAAACTGAAAACATTATGTCTGGTGGACTAGCTATTAGATACATTAGAGACTCTATCATTTTCCGATAAAGAGTCATATCAACAGCCGATTTCTCCAATGATGGTGTTAACTTCATTCTAAATGTCATGGGAACCTTTACATTGGAATCACCCACCATGCCAAACTTTGCTAGCAGTGCCTTCGTGTAGACCTCCTGATTGATAAATATGCCTTCGGGTCCTTGTCTAATATTTAAGCCACGGAAAAAGTTAATTGGACCCATTGAACTCATCTCAAACTTAGTCTCAATCAATTTCCCAAATTCAGTTGTTAGGCTGGGATTGGAACCGAAGATGATGTCATCGACATAAATTTGGACGATCATTAAGTGGTCACCCTCTTTCTTACGAAAGAAGGTTGGGTCAATCGAACCTTATTTAAACTTTTATATTTTTAGAAATTAAGTAAGGGTTTCATACCAGGCTCTAGGAGCTTGCGTCAACCCATAGACGACATTATCTAGAATATAGTAGTGATCAAGATACTTTTCGTTCATGAAACCTGGTGGTTGCTCAACATATACAGTCTCCTCTAGTTCTCCATTCAGGAATGCACACTTGACATCCATTTGAAACACTTCAAAGCTTTTGTGTGCGTCATATGCCATAAAGATTCGCACTGATTCTAACCTTGCCACTGGAGCGAAGGTGTTTGTCACACCCCAAAACCGGAACGACGGAAACGTTCTGGGGTGGATGACGTCCTGTCAAGTATCACAACACATGAATATAGTAATCAAAGTACAACAAAACATTGCATTAATAGTAATAATTTTACATGGTTACATTACAACAATTCAAAGTATACAAGTAATAGAATAAATACAGCGTGGTACTAAGCTATCTTCATCAACAGCTCTGGGATGTACCTGTCTAATGCTAACCTGAGAATACAAGTTATTTGAAAAGCGAGTATCAGCATTTTTACAAATGCTGGTGAGTTCATAAGCATTTAGTGACATTTCATTCAAATAACTTAATAAAGTAATAGTTTAAGAGGTTTCAGTGTATTAGAGTCCTTTCCAGAAAATCCTATATTTTCTTCAAATAAAGCAGCCTTCTACCAAGACTGGTCAATGATGTGTGGTAAAAAGTAGTTTTCCTTAAGTTGCTATCACTATCAAAATACTGAATTTGATTATTGAGGAAAGCAAACGACACCAGGGAATATCATATGCCTCAGCAGTGAGGACTGCTGACTAAGGCAAGGAACCATAGACTCCAGGAAAGTATCAAACGAACGACACGCCTGGTTCAGTCTAACAAGTGAAGACACAGACCCCAGAAGGCACCAAATGCAAGGTACAACTAGTAAGGTCCAAAACAATGAATACAGACCACAGACAATATCAAATGAAAGATACGTCTAGCGAGGTCTAAAACAGTGAACACGGTGGATACAGTGAATACAGTGGATTCTGTGATTACAGTGAATACAGACCCCAGACAGCATCAAATGAAAGATACGTCTCGTAAGGTCAAAACAGTGTGACTCTGAAAATGAGTTACCAGCATACAGTGTAAATAGCTGACGAAATACCGTTACCTTAAAGCCATGAATTATAAGGTAACCCGGGATACTCGTAACCATACTAACCGACACTAGAGTACCAGACGCCCTACAAGCGTCTATATAATGTGACATTTGTCACCCCTTGGCTTGGTGAGCCGTGGACTGTAGCTAGCAGTCAGGGTGCGGGGGTGTCAATCCCGTATAGATCTATACACACAATGTCTGCTCTCCCTACAGGAGACTCTGATTACCAACTAGACGACGGAGAAGGCCGTGTCCTAAAGATGCATCCCAAATAGTGGGTTTCTGATGAAAGTGTTGAACTAGAGGTAGAGACTTCCCAATAGTGGGTTTCTAATGTAAGTGTAGACTTGAGGTAGAGACTCTTAACTGAATTGACTGAAGTAACCCGTATGCCTAAGCTTGTATACATAGTATATAACTAATGAATCAAATGACCCTCGAATGGACATCCGATCCCACCAGACCACATCTCAACGAAGAAAAGGAAATAGGGCGGACAAACCTTCCTAAGTCCTTCACCATTATTTATATGCATCTACACAAGTACAAACATACATCTAACTATGCTTGAATGGGTATTAAGTGGAATCATACAGTGAAGTATAAGGGTACGGTGAAATAACTGAGTCGTGAAGTATAAGCGTACAGTGAAATATCTGTGTCGTGAAGTATAAGCGTACAGTGAATCATCCGAGACGTGAAGTATAAGCGTACAGTGTGGGATAATCGAATCGTGAAGTATAAGTTTACCAAGTATAAGTGTATTACGAAGCAGAGACGACAATAAGTGAAGTAAGAACGTCTATCAAGTATAAGAGGCTACGAGTATGAGCGATATAGAGACAAAATCTGGTATAAGCGTATCGCGAAGTGAAAGCATTATCGAGTAGGAATTTAAAATAAATAAAGTGAAGCAGCAGTAACTAACAAGTAAAATCATTCATGAAGACCTTGGAGAACCTTATTACTCAGGAAAATCGCATTTGTATTCTTTGATAAAATAAGTGTGAAAACCTTTAGAAATCTTTGGGAATCTGTTATAAATCAGTTTGAAAATGGATCTTTGATAAGCAATAAAAGTAAGAACTTGAACAAGTGAAAAACCCTTTTTGAAAGCCATTTGTAATGTCCTACTCGGTAAAACAGTGTACAGTGGTAAAATCTTGTGCATGCGGGTTATCAATCACATGTGATTGATATGACAACTAGCATGTTTAACTTGTATTCCCCCCTATAAAACATGTAAAAACATTTAAAAGGTTCATTCAGGGGTATGAACTCACCTGGTGTAAGTAGGTCCGACGAAAGTGCCGTTTGGGCGTTCGGTGTCACGCAAGGACTTGAACACACACAATGACCTATTTAACATATGGTAACATATGTTCACATACAATTAGTATATTTAATACTAATTAAACAATTATACATGCTCAAAGGAGCGGAAAACACTTTTGGTTGAGTGTTTGGGGTCCCGGGTAGCGTTTAAGGGTGCTAAGGGTCTCTTATCAGTTGTGGAACTTTGCTAAACTCAAATATCAAGTGTGTGAATGGATTTAAAGCATTAACATGGACCAATCTTGGAGTTTACAGCCCAACCAAAGGGAGTTTACGGCCGTAAACTCCCAAGGTCATATTCTTGGGTGTTTTATGCTTCTAGCTTGCTCATTGATTTATTCTAAGCACTTTTCCCAAAATGCATGAGTGGGTTTGAGGCCTCTAAGGGCATGTTCTATGAGTTTAGGGCCAAAGGACCACTCCTAAAGGAGTTTACGACCGTAAACTCTAATCCTTAGAGTTTTGGGAAGTTTAAAGCCCCTATTGCCTTTCTAGAATTTTCTTATGAAGTTTGGTGCTAATTTGGGGGATTAAAACCAACATTTGAGTGGGTTTTGGGGAGTTTACAGCCTAGATAAATGCTTGGGCCGTGAACTCCAAGTCATCCCTCATTTCCTTGAGTTTAAGCCCTTAAATCCCCTCCTAGTATTTTATGGTAAATGTATAAGGCCATTTGGGGGGCAAAACAATTATTTTGGGCATGTTTAAGGGTGTTTACGGCCTTGACCCTTGTTTGGGCCGTAAACTCCCTTTAATAAATCATTTTGGAGTGTTTCAAGGGTCTAAACTCAAGAGGATGAGTCCCTAAATTATGTGTTAAGCCCTAAGGAGGTTTGGGAGTGTTTTTGGGGCCTTTATACAAGATTTTGAGGTGTTTACGGCCTAAGCTTGTGCTTGGGCCGTAAACTCTCCTTTGTCCCCTAAATCCATGAGTTTTAATGTTTAAACACTCCCAGGCTAGATCCCTAATTAGTTTCCAAGCTTAAGGGCAAGTTTAAAGGCATGTTTGGCACCATTTTAAGGGTTTACGGCCCTAGAGTGTTCCTGGGCCGTAAACTCCTTATCCCATGCCTTCTTGGATGATTTTTGGGCTATAAACATGAATCACTATGTTTAGAATAAGCTAGGGTAAGCGGACTTACAATTTGGAAGCGTTTGGTTGCGGATTCGGGGCGAAAACGGGTCTAGAGAGAGAGTATATAGAGAGAGTGTGTAAAAAGTCTCCAATGGACTCTACTCACCCTTATATAGGTTTCACAGTCGGGGCTTAGTGGAGTTTTACCTGATACTTAACCGTTAAACGGGGTTTTTGGTCGCACCCGATTTAGTGGTCGTAATGATAAAACTTAACATTTTCCAAATAAATGGAAATGTGTGTCCTGTGTTTTATTTCCTTTTATCACGACTTAACGGCATGCTAAATGTAACCCAATGGAATGTTTATTAAATTGATGCCCTCTAATTAACGGAACTTTTATATACAGTGGAATATTCCGTTAAGGGTAACGGGGAAATGTAACGGGACAACTTGGGTTGTCACATCATCCCCCCGTTAGAGGGAATTTCGTCCCGAAATTCAAGTCTAGACAAGGAAGTAGGTATGAATGGCCGAGTAGGTGTAAGGGAGCACTTCCTATACGGTTGTCCTCGCATTCCCAAGTGATCTCTAGTTTGTGTTTGTCACTCTCACAGACCTTCACATACGGGATGCGGATTCCGTCTAGTGTAGCTAGTGGGTTCCAACTGGTGTATCTACAAGGTTAGGGTTCTCGATGGATTCAAAAAAGATGATTGAGGCATGAAGAGTGTTGTCGGGAAACACATATCAAGTCTAAGAAGTGGATCGATCGGGTGTGAATCTTGCAGCATATCCGAAGGTAGTAGTGGCCTGAAAAGGGTTGGACCATGTCTCCATGAGGATTCTCGGATGGTCCTACGCTCTCGGAAGGGTAGAGCCTTTCAGTACTTAGAACATAGTGTACTTCTATGGCAAGATCATCACTGGCGTGATCGCCATTTCGAAGTTCCTAACGTTCTCTTTCGTACTGGTAGTGTAGTCCTTCAGGTTGGTTCTTAGGAATCTCAAGTGGTCTTCAGTTTCGTGTTTTCTGCCAACTGGCTGATAGAGGCTTTCTAGATCGTTGAGTGGGTTGCGTGACTATGGTTATCGGTTTGCTGTAGAGTGTCTATCTCAAGCTTGTGCAAAATGGACCTGCACTAACGAACCTTGAGCTACGGAAACCCTGAGGATCGGGGAGATAGGGTTTCACCAGACGAGTGTTGGACTATCTCGGGACGTGGTTCTACTATCCCTGCGCAAGATAGTATTCGTGGAACACCTAGTAGTCCAAGGGTTCTCTAAGACTTGGTTGATTCCAGTGCGGAAAGAGCATATTCCTGCATAACCCCTCGACTAACGCCAGGGCTGGTGTCAAGTCTATGATCTCTACGGGATCTGGGTCACGAGGTTTAACAAAGCTACTTTCGCACTTTTGACCAAATATTCTTGGCTGCGAAGGTTATCCTGTGGTTCTCGGTATCCTAGTGTTCACTTCGGAGAATGTATTTCATCGTTTACAGGGCGACGACGATTTCCTCCATGCGAGGGAGTGGAGGATGATAGGCACCACTCGTCTATAACGAGGTGGGCGAAGTGCCTAAGCAGTGCGAGCATAATCTGCAACTACTCCTCCGAAGGTTCTGAGCTTTCACGGTCTAGGTCAAATCTAGTGGGTATAGGGTGTCCCGGGGAATTTACGGAGTATGCTTCGGATGGTGGTCGTCTTCTTAGACTATCTGCAGTGCCTTTCGCTTCGGTGTTTATCTGACTACGAGGGGTCGGTCAACAGTGTGCGGTACCTTCCCTTGGGTACTTCGGAAAGTTTGAGATAAGAGGAACGATTGACGGATCGCATTAGGTTTGAGTTATTTGTGTTAGGTTTAGGTTCGGAAGAACCTTTATTTGCCGATATGGCTATGGAGAAAGTTCTTTTTACACAGCACCAAGAATGAACACATGGTTGCACGATGTCAAACCATGATCAATAGAGTCGTCGAAGTTGGCACACTTCGACATGATATAAAGTGAAGATCGATAGAGTCATGTGCCGAACAGCCACACAAGTTCTAGGTGTCTCGGGTTTCGTCCTATGTATCACTACCGCGGATACTCGGACCGATAGAGTCGACGCGGAACTATAGAGAGTTCTAAGTGTTTCTGAATAGAGTATCTTTTCATGAACGGATTCTCACGAGGCATTTCTATAATCGCCTCACATATACTAGTCATGTATATTTAAGGTGGGGAGGACTGTTGACTGAGCGACCCCGCCCTAAATCCACAACCAAACAAGGAACATGAAATGAGGCGGCATTCGCTCACTCTAGGTCTGTCCATCTTAAATCTACACGGTCGTAACGTATATGTTTAGCCATTATAGTTTTACCTAATGAATTTTAAATTTTATAACAGTGCTGTGACTTTCGCCTTACTGAGAAGAATTTACACTTGAATTAGTCTTTTATTGTTCTTAGTTTAGTTATCCGGGATCGAGAGACGTACCAAAATCTAACGAGTTTCCTTGCCACTTCTCCCTAAGCAGTAGTGTCAGGCTCCTTCTGTGTTTTTGTCTTTCTCTTCGGTTGGGCAGTCCCTCTTGAAGTGTCCCATTTTACCACATAGGTGGCAAACTGCACGGGTCGCCACATTGGTGGTTGATGTAATGAACTTAACCGGGGTTCTGCAGACATGAGCAGTATGCCCCAACATGTGGCACCTAGCACAATAGAGTTCCCGTCAGGCACCATGATGATGGTAGTTGCACTTGCTGCAGTGGGGAAGGTCTCCTAGGTATGGTTTTCTTGAGGTCGGGAGGGAAGGATTGACAGGTGTATAGACTGCCTCAGCTCGTTGCCCTTCGGAAAGTCCTTGAGCCGAGGTACTTCCCTCCTCTATCTTGAGTTTTCTCTTTAGTGGGTTCAGTGGAGGTTCTTGGGTGGCTGAGTGTGGAAGTGTTGGTTGTTGTTGTCCATTGCAAAAATTGGAAATCCCGACAGGGCCCTTGCTAACATTGGCGGTGTTAGCATTCAGATGAGCCATGACAGCTGCTACGGCTGCTGAGACTGCAGCTTGGAACGTAGCTTCATCGAATAAGAGGGCAGGTTTCATGCTTGCGGATTGGTTACGCTTCTTCGGTGGCATGGTTTTTCCACACGGAAAGGAATACAAGGTAATGAGAGACGATGGCTAACCCAGGACATTTCTGTCTTGAACGTATTAGGCATAAATTTTTCCCGTGCCTCGGGTACTGGTTGTCTGAGTGTCGACCTACATCCCTATGATGTAGTCCTGGTAATCAAGGTAAGAGTATGAGTATCGGAAAAAGGCCATAAGATGTGAGTCGTTCCTACTAAGTTATCTTTATACTGGGAATTGTTTCACTCTCCGACCTGGAGAGATTTGAGAACGGTTCGAAACGAAATTGTGAAAAGAGAGGTTCATGAAAGCTCATGGTTAAGCACTCTCAATACGGTGCGGGGATCCGCCCTAATCGTGTATCTGGCAACGGGAAAAGACGATTCACCTAACATATAGCGTGAGTAGTGTAATCACTAACTCACTAAATTGTATTATTTTATGGGTGTATTAGTGTGACGAACACGAGGAAAAGACAATTCCCGGGTTCCATGCACTGGCTCCCTCGGTCTGCCTCGTGTCTTTGGCTGGAATCGGCGTTGGCTTCCTTCGGGTAGTTTCCTCGGGTTCTCTTCTCGTATGGACATATTGAATTTCTACTCCGCCTTCCTTCTGATTCCGACTCTGGGTGTCACCGCTTCATGATGGATGACTGGAATCTCGGAAGTTTTAGGCGAATCTCTCACCAGTGTCCTTAAAAGAATATAGGCACCTGGTGAATTCAATAGTCTCGACCCAATTCATTTATTTCCGAACAGAAACTCTTCTCAATGAACCTCTTCTGGGTCTACATCAACTCTTCTGTCAAGCACTGAAGTGGATAGGGTTGTCTACAGGGTTCATGCGAGAATGGAAATGTCTAAAGAATCCTAAGAGATTATTAACATTTCACTATATGATCCGTATCGAGTCCTGCTACGATTACACAGGGTATACAAATCATATATAACTTAGATCCGATAGGCCTTCGAATATGTGATACTACTCGGGATCCACATCCAAACAAGGAAAAGGAAGTAGAGCGAAACCACACATTCTCAGCCTATGGGGTCCTTATTATATATAACCTTGGGAGTACGCCCTCTGTAGTTGTAGGTATATCAATAAGGATCTTTTTAGTTATTCACGCAAGGTTGTTTATAGATTCTAAAATACCCCTATGGTATTTTAATTCTTTTTTGAGTCTTATCTTCTGATTATGATTCTGGGATTAGTGTAGATCTTTTATTTTTCTAAAATACTCCTATAGTATTTTAACTTTATGTTTGGCTCTAGAATTCCTAGTTGGTAAGTTTCAGACCTGTTGTACACCACTATCACTCCCAAGCACACGTTCATCACATCTCGGATAAATGTAGTTGACCAGGTTACATTTATCCCAGCTTATGATTACATAACTGCCCAGGTTTGACTGTAATGCTCAACATCCGAAGACTTTTATTATTGATCTTCTTGTGATACTTCTGTTCGAGTGTTTAGATTCTGGAGGTTATTATACTTTGGTAAAATATGGTTTTATTTTAAAGTATAATTCTTGGTCAGAGTGTTTTATCCCATTCTGTTTATAGGTTGTATATCTTTTATGAATTGATATACTTAGCTCACTATAAACAATGCTCTGATACCAATCTGTCACACCCCAAAACCGGAACGGAGGAAACGTTCTGGGGTGGATGACGTCATGTCAAGTATCACAACACATGAATATAGTAATCAAAGTACAACAAAACATTGCATTAATAGTAATAATTTTACATGGTTACATTACAACAATTCAAAGTATACAAGTAATAGAATAAATACAGCGTGGTACTAAGCTATCTTCATCAACAGCTCCAGGATGTACCTGTCTAATGCTAACCTGAGAATACAAGTTATTTGAAAAGCGAGTATCAGCATTTTTACAAATGCAGGTGAGTTCATAAGCATTTAGTGACATTTCATTCAAATAACTTAATAAAGTAATAGTTTAAGAGGTTTCAGTGTATTAGAGTCCTTTCCAGAAAATCCTATATTTTCTTCAAATAAAGCAGCCTTCTACCAAGACTGGTCAGTGATGTGTGGTAAAAAGTAGTTTTCCTTAAGTTGCTATCATTATCAAAATACTGAATTTGATTATTGAGGAAAGCAAACGACACCAGGGAATATCATATGCCTCAGCAGTGAGGACTGCTGACTAAAGCAAGGAACCATAGACTCCAGGTAAGTATCAAACGAACGACACGCCTGGTTCAGTCTAACAAGTGAAGACACAGACCCCAGAATGTACCAAATGCAAGGTACAACTAGTACGGTCCAAAACAATGAATACAGACCACAGACAATATCAAATGAAAGATACGTCTAGCGAGGTCTAAAACAGTGAACACAGTGGATACAGTGAATACAGTGGATTCTGTGATTACAATGAATACAGACCCCAGACAGCATCAAATGAAAGATACGTCTCGTAAGGTCAAAACAGTGTGACTCTGAAAATGAGTTACTAGCATACAGTGTAAATAGCTGACGAAATACCGTTACCTTAAAGCCATGAATTATAAGGTAACCCGGGATACTCGTAACCATACTAACCGACATTAGAGTACCAGACGCCCTACAAGCGTCTATATAATGTGACATTTGTCACCCCTTGGCTTGGTGAGCCGTGGACTGTAGCTAGCAGTCAGGGTGCGGGGGTGTCAATCCCGTATAGATCTATACACACAATGTCTGCTCTCCCTACAGGAGACTCTGATTACCAACTAGACGACGGAGAAGGCCGTGTCCTGAAGATGCATCCCAAATAGTGGGTTTCTGATGAAAGTGCTGAACTAGAGGTAGAGACTTCCCAATAGTGGGTTTCGAATGTAAGTGTAGACTTGAGGTAGAGACTCTTAACTGAACTGACTGAAGTAACCCGTATACCTAAGCTTGTATACATAGTATATAACTAATGAATCAAATGACCCTCGGATGGACATCCGATCCTACCAGACCACATCTCAACGAAGAAAAGGAAATAGGGCGGACAAACCTTCCTAAGTCCTTCAACCATTATTTATATGCATCTACACAAGCACAAACATACATCTAACTATGCTTGAATGGGTATTAAGTGGAATCATACAGTGAAGTATAAGTGTACGGTGAAATATCTGAGTCGTGAAGTATAAGCGTACAGTGAAATATCTGAGTCGTGAAGTATAAGCATACAGTGAATCATCCGAGACGTGAAGTATAAGCGTACGGTGTGGGATAATCGAATCGTGAAGTATAAGTTTACCAAGTATAAGTGTATTACGAAGTAGTGACGACAATAAGTGAAGTAAGAACGTCTATCAAGTATAAGAGGCTACGAGTATGAGCGATATAGAGACAAAATCCGCTATAAGCGTATCGCGAAGTGAAAGCATTATCGAGTAGGAATTTAAAATAAATAAAGTGAAGCAGCAGTAACTAACAAGTAAAAGCATTCATGAAGACCTTGGAGAACCTTATTACTCAGGAAAATCGCATTTGTATTCTTTGATAAAATAAGTGTGAAAACCTTTAGAAATCTTTGGGAATCTGTTATAAATCAGTTTGAAAATGGATCTTTGATAAGCAATAAAAGTAAGAACTTGAACAAGCGAAAAACCCTTTTTGAAAGCCATTTATAATGTCCTACTCGGTAAAACAGTGTACAGTGGTAAAATCTTGTGCATGCGGGTTATCAATCACATGTGATTGATATGACAACTGGCATGTTTAACTTGTATTCCCCCCCTATAAAACATGTAAAAACATTTAAAAGGTTCATTCAGGGGTATGAACTCACCTGGTGTAAGTAGGTCCGACGAAAGTGCCGTTTGGGCGTTCGGTGTCACACAAGGACTTGAACACACACAATGACCTATTTAACATATGATAACATATGTTCACATACAATTAGTATATTTAATACTGATTAAACAATTATACACGCTCGAAGGAGCGGAAAACACTTTTGGTTGAGTGTTTGGGGTCCCGGGTAGCGTTTAAGGGTGCTAAGGGTCTCTTATCAGTTGTGGAACTTTGCTAAACTCAAATATCAAGTGTGTGAATGGATTTAAAGCATTAACATGGACCAATCTTGGAGTTTACGGCCCAACCTAAGGGAGTTTACGGCCGTAAACTCCCAAGGTCATATTCTTGGGTGTTTTATGCTTCTAGCTTGCTCATTGATTTATTCTAAGCACTTTTCCCAAAAGGCATGAGTGGGTTTGAGGCCTCTAAGGGAATATTCTATGAGTTTACAACCAAAGGACCACTCCTAAAGGAGTTTACGACCATAAACTCTAATCCTTAGAGTTTTGGGAAGTTTAAAGCCCCTATTGCCTTTCTAGAATTTTCTTATGAAGTTTGGTGCTAATTTGGGGGATTAAAACCAACATTTGAGTGGGTTTTGGGGAGTTTACAGCCTAGATAAATGCTTGGGCCGTGAACTCCAAGTCATCCCTCATTTCCTTGAGTTTAAGCCCTTAAATCCCCTCCTAGTATTTTATGGTAAATGTATAAGGCCATTTGGGGGGCAAAACAATTATTTTGGGCATGTTTAAGGGTGTTTACGGCCTTGACCCTTGTCTGGGCCGTAAACTCCCTTTAATAAATCATTTTGGAGTGTTTCAAGGGTCTAAACTCAAGAGGATGAGTCCCTAAATTATGTGTTAAACCTTAGGGAGGTTTGGGATTGTTTTTGGGGCCTTTATACAAGATTTTGAGGTGTTTACGGCCTAAGCTTGTGCATGGGCCGTAAACTCTCATTTGTCCCCTAAATCCATGAGTTTTAATGTTTAAACACTCCTAGGCTAGATCCCTAATTAGTTTCCAAGCTTAAGGGCAAGTTTAAAGGCATGTTTGGCACCATTTTAAGGGTTTACGGCCCTAGAGTGTTCCTGGGCCGTAAACTCCTTATCCCATGCCTTCTTGGATGATTTTTGGGCTATAAACATGAATCACTATGTTTAGAATAAGCTAGGGTAAGCGGACTTACAATTTGGAAGCGTTTGGTTGCGGATTCGGGGCGAAAACGGGTCTAGAGAGAGAGTATATAGAGAGAGTGTGTAAAAAGTCTCCAATGGACTCTACTCACCCTTATATAGGTTTCACAGTCGGGGCTTAGTGGAGTTTTACCTGATATTTAACCTTTAAACGGGGTTTTTCGTCGCACCCGATTTAGTGGTCGTAATGATAAAACTTAACATTTTCCAAATAAATGGAAATGTGTGTCCTGTGTTTTATTTCCTTTTATCACGACTTAACGGCATGCTAAATGTAACCCAATGGAATGTTTATTAAATTGATGCCCTCTAATTAACGGAACTTTTATACAGTGGAATATTCCGTTAACGGTAACGGGGAAATGTAACGGGACAACTTGGGTTGTCACAGTGTCTTCCTAGTCTATACCTTCTTCTTGACAATATGATTTCACAACCAATCTCGCTTTATTACGAATCACATTCCTTTCTTTGTTCATTTTGTTTGTGAAAACTCATTTTAGGCCAACTACAGATGCATCCTTTGGTGTGGGAATTAATCTCCAAACTCGATTTCTCTCAAACTCATGGAGTTCTTCTTGCATTGTCTGTACCCAATCTAAGTGATCGAGTGCAATATTAACCGTTTTCAGTTCTATTTTTGAGACCAACGTGTTAAACATGCAAAATTCTACTTGAGAGAACAGAGCAGTTTGCTCCACTTTTATTTGAGATCGAGTAGGGACTCCCTCAGATGCTTCACCAATTACTTGAGTTTTTAGACGATCTCTTGTCCATTTTGCGAGAGGAGGATAGTTTGGATTAAAGGTTGGATCTAATTCGGCATTAATTTCCTCTTCCATTTCTGATTGAAAATCCGAATCATTATTCGTATTATGATCTGCCCCCTCGAATGATGAGATGAGTTCAACATCACGATCAGAATGCTCCCCGTCGAATGAGACGTCATGGGTCTTTGTTGGTGATGGATTTTCCTCCTGGAAAGACGAATCAGGGTTATCTGATGTGGATGAACCCTATCCTTGGAATATAGAATTTTCTTTTGGAGGTTCGCTTAGACATGGCTGTTCGGTTGGTTCTTAATGTTCGCTTTCCATTTCTTTTGCTGCTTCATCTATAACTTTCTTCAAGTTGTCAATCTTGTTGTCAACTGCCTTTGTCTCAGAATTTATTACTTTCTCTGGTTCATCAAAGAGCAATATGAATTCTTCAAATAGATTGGACATCGGGAATGAGACTTAACCTGATGCTAGAAAGATTTCCTCTGTTGGTCCTTTATTTGATTGAAGTTTCTTCACATAATCATCATCAAAGGTGACATATTAGGTTTCTTCAATTTTCTTTGAACGCTTACTCAGAACCCTATATGCCTTTGAAGTCAATGATTAACCAAGGAAGATCCCTTCATCTCCCTTAAGATCGAACTTGTTTTGATTCTATTTGGAGTTGAAAATAAATCACCTTGAACTGAACACATGGAAGAACTTGACATTAGGATTGCGATTATTCAAGATTTCGTATGGAGTGATGGAAAAGCGCTTGTTGAGGAAGGATTGGTTCTGGGTATAGCAAGCAGCAGCTATTGCGTCGGCCCAGAAGTAGAGGTAAGGAAGCGAAGGTAAGCATGGTTCGAGATGCTTCACACAAAGAGCGGTTTCGCCTTTCAACAATGTCTTTCTGTTGTGGAGTGTAGGGAACTGAGAAATTGTAAGTTACTCCCTTATCAACAAGAAATTGTTTGAACTCTTGATTTTTAAATTCCAGCCCGTTGTCACTTCTGATGTTTCTAACCATCTTTCGCAGTTGAAGCTCCACTTGCTTTATAAATGCTTTGAGCTTAGGAGTCGCCTCTGGTTTCTGTTTAAGAAAGAAAAACCAAGTAAAAGTGAAAATTCATTTACATCAACTAAGATGTACTTACTACCATCGATGCTTTCGATTGCTAAAGGACTGCACAATTCGATGTGGGATGACTCTTTCGGCTTTGCTTTCCCATTTTGCATGCAGCGCACAAGTGTTCCTTATCAAATTTGAGACGGGGAAGTCCTCGTACATGATCACCGATAACCAACTTATTGATATCCTTAAAGTTGAGATGTGAGAGCCTTCAGTGCCATAGCCAACTTTCGTCAAAGTGTGCTTTTTACAAAAGACATACAACTGGCTTTCCTCGAATTGGGTTAAGATTTAGAGGATGCATCTCTCGTTTTTGATTGGATTTCAACAGGACGGTCTTCGTCTTCTTTTCGACAATCTCAGAACCTTCATCATCGAATGAAACTTTCATGCCAGTTACTACGACCAGTTGTGAAACGCTGATGAGATTGTGCTGTAATCCTTCAACATATGCAACCTTCCTGATTGAGAATTCTCCGTTTGTGATCATTCCATAGCCTTTGATAGCGCCATATGAATTATTCATGTATCTGACACATCCACTATCCTTAAGGGACCGAAACTCCCTTAGTTCTTCCCTCCTTCCTGTCATGTGATGTGAGCAGCCACTATCAATGTACCATTCATCATCAAACTTCTCGTCACTTATTACTTGCAAAAATTAAGTAGATTTAGGAACACAAAGTTTCTTGGGTCCTCGTGAGCCTTTTACAGGACATGGAATAGCTACAGAAAGATCAACCAAATATGTTCTTTTTATTAACGTGGTTTCATCTTTTCTTTTGATGGTAAAAACTTTGATTTTATTATTTTCTTGTTTTGGTTTATCTGAAGTTCACTTTGTCTTTTTGCTTTGATTCTCTTTTAAGCTTGTCTTTAGAGTCGTAGGGTTAGCTAATGTCTTCTTGGTATGAACTTCAGGGTGCGAGACCAACTTTCCCTTTCCTTTGATATCCTTGACAGGCTCCATCTTTGGTTGTTGACTGACTTTAGGACTAAAGCTGGTCTTTCGGTTCATGTTTCTTCTAAATTCAACACCAAAGCTGTTTCTTCAGTTCATTTGGCTGCATGAATGACAGTGAATGCATGGACCTTTGTTTGGGTGAGGGTTTGCTTTTGCTTGTAGATTTGATACCTTGGGAAACTGGTTAGCATTTTGAGAATTCCAGAACTGCTTTCTCTCTTTGAGATTCTTCTAGTACTTTTTGTTCCTTTGACGTTTTCGCTCAACAAGTTCTTTTTGAGATTTGTGAATATTTGTCTTTGGTTTCGGTTCATCTTCACAGGCTCCGCTTGGAGATGATTCTCCAGATGCTTTTTCTGTTTCTCCTTGAATTTCTTTAGTACCTCTTGTACTTGGCTTATCAACGGTTGAAGGCATGTTGAGAAGTTCAGCCACATATCTACCCTTAATTAAAGGCTTGTACTTCATCTGCATTGTCAATGGGAGCTGACCAGAAAAATTTATCACACCCATCAGCATTGTCTTCATCTACTAAGTAATTTGGTTCAACGGTTTGCTTCTTGGTAACTCTGGTGGTGGCATAGACTTGATTAGGTATAATTTGCAACTTTTTGTATACCACTGCCTTTTCCTTAAGGACTTTGGACTTGTCCTTGGACATACGAGCGAATGCAACTGAGTTTTCAGATATGAGAGGTTTTGCTGGTTTGGGTTCTCTTTTGATGAATTTAGAGCAATCAACCTCATCCTCTACATAAATTTCACTCATATCAATGTCCTCATGAAATTCAGAAGAATTTTCCATATTCATCTTATTTTATGAACTTAATTTGGTACTTAATGAGTCAAATTTGTGCATAGTTTCGGTCTTTATGTTCAATTTGTCATTTTCGTCCAACAAATTCCTAAGCATGTCCTTATGGTCTTTGGACTTAATAAAGGTCTCAATTTTGTCAAGACCAATCCTGTAAGCATCTGAAACCTCATCTGATGATACAATAGATTCACAATTGTAGCAATCTACATCAACTTCATCCTCCTTAAATTCAAGAAACGGCAAAATCATTTTGTGAACCTTTTTGCCAATATCACAATTCAAATGCAAATGAGTAATGTTAGTGTAAAGACGTTTAGCTATTAAACAAAAAATATTTCGTTGTTTTAAAAAATTCAAATTGTCTCGTTGTAAATAATTCAACTCATCTCTCGTTCTAACTAAATCTAACTTCGTCTTCTCGATCCACATCCTTCGCTCCTCACTCTTGAATGTTTCCCTACTAAGTTGATCGGTTAAGTTAGCATATGTGAGGCGTGTTTGCACAAACCATCCACTTAAACTAGAAAATTTGAGTTTTTATTCATTTAATTCCTTTTCATAGTTTGTTACAGGTATTTTAAGTGATTCGAGAATGGATTCTACCTTCTTGATCAACTGATCACAGTCGGCGTTCCTTTCACTCACAGGTTTGGCTACAAAAAACCTCTCTTCATTCTGATTCACCTCATCATGCTCGCCTTCGGTTGTGCAGCCTCTCACCTGTGAAACTCCAGCTTCCACCATCAAGCATCTCCGAATGAACTCAGTGCTACCTTCTTTTGCCACAAACGCCCTACCATGCGTGGCTTTACGTACTTCCTCATCTTTTGAGTCTATAGACCAGACCACCACGCCACTGGACTCATCGTCCTCAACATTCTCCTGCACAATCAAAGTATTCATAGAATTGTTAGTAGATTTCTTCTTCTTTATCTCCTCCAGCTTGCGCATATGATATGTTTCATCCTCTTCACCCTCCTTCTTCTTTGACAGCTTTCTTAACATCCAGTCTTTGGCAAAGTGGTTTTTGCCTTGGCAGAAATTGCAATCATATCTAGAGTCTCCCACCAGCTTGCTCTCCCTCTTCTCTTCTTCTTTTGGAGGACTGCTTTTGTTGTCCAATTTTGCCATATGTGACAACTCGGAATTTCTATTATGTACAACCCTTCACTTCAATAGAAGTCAGAACAGTTTCTGCAAACTTTCAAGCTTTTTGGAGTAAGTTTGAGCATGTTAGGATTAACCCTTTTAGGAGATATCTGGAGAGAGGATGCCCTAGGGTTTATTGTGCAACAATAAACTTCCAAAAAATCCAAGATCTTGGAGTTTACGGCCCAAATGGATTTTGGACCGTAAACCCCAAGAGTATATATATGGAACTTAGCCATTTAAATCACTTTTTCACTTTTCAAGATCCAAACTCAATTCTCTCTCAAGTAGCTTTGAATTTTCCTTCTAGATCTTCAACCTAGTAAGTGTTTCTAACCCTTTAAGTTGGTATATCACTTAATCTAGTGTTTTAACACACTTCTATCCGTAAAAATGTTAAAAAAGTTTAGATCTTCAAGTTTCACCAAGAACACCAAGAACACATACTAGTGTTCTTGGCCTTTTGGTACCATTTTAGGTCTCTATCTTGTAAGTACTTCTATGCTAGACTATCTTAAGGCTTTTTATACTTCCATATATCAATAAAACACCCAAGAAAGTGAAGATCAAAGGTGTTTACGGTCCAAGATGTTTTTGGACCGTAAACCCTAAAAAGTGTGCCAAAGTGGCCCTAGTCCCTTCTCAAACTTTGAAAACTAGTTTAGACCCCTTCCTTGATGTGTTTAGGACTTGAAAACGTCAAAAGACCTTAGATCATATGTGTTTACGGCCGTAAACACATGGAATAGTGGTCCATGGGCCGTAAACTACATATAGGAGTGATTTGATGCCACAAACACTTCCATAGACTTATGCTTCAAGTAGAATTGCTTCTAAGGACTTATAAGGCTTCAAAACTCAAAGTGGTCAAAGAAGTATAAGTTTAGGGCTGTACACTCATGGGTTTACGACCATAAACTCAATGAGTTATGGTCGCAAAACCGTAAACCCATAGAGGGTCCTCTTGAACCCTAAACTCAATAGCCAAGTCCTACATACCTTAGATGCAATCCTTAGGAGTTATAACACTTAGATCAAGTGTTTTACATGCCTTAGGATGTCTTAACTTGGTTAATTAGTTGTTTACTGACTAATTGAATACATATATGTGTTATTATATGTTGATTAGGATCCTTGTGTGTGCTCACGTCTTCACTTGACACTTAGCATCCTATACAGTCCGTTCATCCCAATCACTCACTACCGGTGAGTTCATACCCCTTAATTAACTTTTTAATTGTTTTTAAATGATTTTATGGGGAGGGGATACAAGTTGAATCATGCTAGTTATTATATCAATCACATGTGATTAATAACTAGCATATAAATGGATTTACTACACTTTCAGCTGTTTTACCAAACAGATTCCTTCAAATGGCTTTCCAAAACATTTTTAATCGTTTAAAACTCCTTATTAAACTGTCTTACATATTGAATGTTTCTTTTCAAACCCTTTTACAGTTGTGTTTCAAACAAAGGTTTTCCTTATACTTAAAACTGTTCTTATCAAATAAACTACTTTCAAAACCGTTTTACAAACTGACATCATGTCATCTTTTCTTAGTGGTTAAACTTTTATAAGGTTTTACAAAACTTGTTTTATACTTTTATATTGTCAATTGCACGCCTTATCCTTTTATATTGTCAATTGCAACCCATAGACTCCCTCCTTAGAGGCCTTGGACGATTTCTAATGGGTTTCCCCATAGAATTCGTCCACTCCATCCTCTATGAAGTTCATTAGCTCAATATTCAACTATCACACAATTGACAGTTCTAGTCCCCTTTATTTAATTAGTTTCTTTTAGCCACAAAATTAATTCTTATTAATTATTGACCATTATTAATTAAACAATATGATTTCTCCTTTAATATATTATTCTCATAATATATTAATAAATTATAATTAATCCTCTCTCTCCATAATTCATCCAATTAAGTTGCTTTGGTGAAGCCAACCCAAAAGGACCATCCACCATCGGGTCAAGTACATACCAAAATAGTTATGGACTTAGACACTAATCCAACAGGAGTAGAATTGCTTCTAACGAATTATAAGGCTTCAAAACTCAAAGTGGTCAAAGAAGCATTAGTTTACGGGCGTAAACTCATGGGTTTACGACCGTAAACTCAATGAGTTATGGTCACAAAACCGTAAACTCCCATAGCCAAGTCCTACAAACCTTAGATGCAATCCTTAGGACTTATAACACTTAGATAAACTGTTTTACATGCCTTAGGATGTCTTAACTTGTTTAATTAGTTGTTTAATGAATAATTGAATACATATATGTTTTATTATATGTTGATTAGCATCCTTCTATGTGCTCAAGTCTTCACTTGACACTTAGCATCCTATACAGTCCGTTCATCCCAACCACTCACTACAGGTGAGTTCATACCCCTTAATTAACTTTTTAAACGATTTTATGGGGGGATACAAGTTGAATCATGCTAGCTATTATATCAATCATACGTGATTAATAACTAGCATATAAATGGATTTACTGCACTTTTAGCTGTTTTACCAAACAGATTACTTCAAATGGCTTTCCAAAACATTTTTACTCGTTTAAAACTCCTTATTAAACTATCTTACATACTGAATGTTTCTTTTCAAACCCTGTTACAGTTGTGTTTCAAACAAAGGTTTTCCTTATACTTAAAACTGTTCTTATCAAATAAACTACTTTAAAAACCGTTTTCCAAACTGACATAAAGTCATCTTTTCTTAGTTGTTAAACTTTTATAAGGTTTTACAAAACTTATTTTATACTTTTATATTGTCAATTGCATGCCTATATATGTATAGTTATATAAGTAATGTTTAAAGGACTTAGGAAGGCTAGCTCGCTTTATATCCTTATCCTCGTTGGGATGTGGCTTTAGGGCATCGGTTATCCGTCCGAAGGTCGTCTAAATATTAGTTATATATTATGTATACATATATAGACATAAAAGTTCTATCAGTAGATTCAATACCCTTGGGTAGCAAGGGTATACGTTCATGTTCGTACATATAGGTCATATTACTAGTAAACTATGATAGGCATAGTTTAGGAAGTTACTAATACTATTACTAGAACGGAGCATCATACAATGAGTCATTTCATTCATTAGTCAATACTTGCTATATAGAGAGAAAACACACGATACAGCTAGTACACACAGTACATTTCAATACTTGCTAGATAGAGAGAGAACACACAATACAGCTAGTACACTCAGTACATTTCACTACTTGCTAGGTAAAGAGAGAACACACAATACAGCTAGTACACACAGTACATTACAAAACATACAGGCTAGACAGAGGGAGAACATATAATACAGCTAACACATTCATTACATATACATTCATGCAATTATGTGAGCCACTAAACGGGGCATGGCACTACCTGCCATGGCCATTTTTGTATCCAAAATCTCCTTAATTGGGGAGCGTATGAGTTTGCATATAGATATATACTGGATTGACTATCCTACACCCTGCTGCTCGCTATAGTGGGACTTGCAAGTCTACGGGTGCCAAATGTCATTTCTTACGGCGTCTTACATCGTCGTTTTACTAGAGTCGGTAGTAGGATACAGGCCGATGACCTACATTAAATTACAATTGGTTTAAGGTAGTTAGTACAGTAGTAGTTACTTACTATAATACTAGAGTACTATAATATTTTCCCATTACATTCACTTCATGAACTTCCACACGATGCACGGCAATGTAAACGCTATGTTTTTGGTTAATGATAGTCGGATTTGGGAAAATACACTCTTACAAGAGACACACACAGATACTAGATGCCTTGGTAGAAGGCTACTTTTAGTAGAAAACATAGGGTTTTCTAGGAGGTTCAAAACTCTTACATCCTTACACTTCACATACTTACAAATACTTTCTTACAAATTTAGACACTAAAATACTTATGATCTCACCAGCTTTAAAGCTGATACTCTCTTTCAAAATAACTTGTATCCTCAGGTCACCAGTAGACAGGTACCAGTGCAAGGTTTAGAGAAGATGGAGCTCATTCAAGACTCATCTTTCATTTTGATTTATATTTTGGTGTCTATATAACTTGACAGAACACACTTGTATAAAATTATATTATTAATGCAATGGATGATGTTGTTGCTTGTTTACTACTTTTCCTTGTTGTGATACTGAACATGACCTCCTCCGCCCCAGAACGTTTCCGCCGTTCATGGTTTAGGGGTCTGACAGATTGGTATCAGAGCATTGTTTATAGTGAATTATGTATATCAATCCATAAAAGATATACAGACTATAAATACAAAGGGATTAAAATACTCCGACCAAGAGTTTATACTTTAAATAATAAAATATTTAATTAAGTATACGTGCCTGCATTCATACTAAAATCATTGTCACTAGGACAGTACAAAAGAATTACGATTGTTGGGCAGCAAAGGCAGACTTACAAACATATAGTCAAAATTGGGAAGATATAGCCTGATCAACTATATTATCTGAGGGTTGACTAGCATATGCCTAAGTGTGGTTGTGAGGTTGCAAGAAGTCTAAAATCTTACCAACAATACCACAATGAGAACAATAGAACATAAACCTAAAATACTATAGGAGTATTTTGTGTTACTATAAGCTACTTATGTGCTAGATTCTTATATAACTTTTCTCGCGTAGATAATATGGATGGATTCCATCCATACGACAACTTGTACTTCCCTAACCAAGGTAATGAAGGCGGGTTTGATGTTGATCCTGGAAATGACCACCCAATCCCTAAGGATGGTCACCAGGATGAAGGCTTAGGAAATGGTTCTGATTCCGAGCCTGAAGTAGAGAATCTACCCCCGATGGCTCTTGTTCCAAATCCTAACCCTCGTCCGGCTTTTAAAGGCCCGACGCCCCCGTGGGTGGAATGCTTGGAAACATGGAGCCAATGACAGGATCAGCCCATGCTATTTAATGGAGACTGAAGCTTTTATGACCTGAGTGATGGGGGCTCAGCAGACAGAGTCTTGCCAATCCTGGTCCGCATAGTGGCCCGAAATGAGATTCAAGGCAGGACAACCCTACATCAGATCACAAAAGTTATCGCCAATATGAGAATGCATACCCTCCGCACCATTCGCCTGGAAGATGCTCGTGAGAGATCTAAGAGAGACCATGAAACCCTGCTTCAAGCACTGGCTGAATCACGAGCCGAAGTCATACAACTCCGAGTACGCCAGAGGGTGTACCAAAGACACCTACTTGATGTGGAACGTCAACTGGCTAAACTAAGGGATCACCAGAGGGATGACCGTCACTAGTAGTAGATGCCTTACTTTCTTTCCCTATTGAAAGAAATTGTTTTTCATATCTATGTCCTATGTGGCATTTTTCTATGAAACTATCTTGTACTGTAGGTACTTTTAGTTAGGCCTTTATGCGGCCAAAACCTTTCTACTCTGGATATGATGTGAGACCTTCTACAAGGTCAATTTTTCCCGAACTTTTGCGTCATGCATATCAAAGATATTGACAGTCGGCTAACTTCTGTTTCATTCTTTATTCAAATACTTTCATCATGCTATCATGGGAGTCTATTTGAAACCCACCCTAGTCGATTTATTGAACTAGGGTAATTTTAGCTCAGGGATCATTCCCAATTGTTTTTCAAGGGTTGGATCATGTTATTTACCAACCGATGGTACCCTGTTTTAAACGTCAAGCTTCTTAAGACCATTCTACGAACTTACTTCCACTCTTTACTAGGACTGCCTCATAGGGATGTAAGTCAAACCTTCGAGAACATACTCTTACTCTTTACTTGAGCAATCGAAGTACATCTGGGGTCAACCAAAATCACTTACAAAATCCTTATCTTTTGTGTTACAGAATCATGTCGTCATCCGGAAACAGTCAGCCAAGCGACGAAAACCCTTCCTTTCCTATGGACACCGCTACTTTCCAAGCCGCAGTTACAACTGCCGTGATGGCTGTCGTGACAGCCGTCCTTGCAAACCGTAGCGCTATCAACGCAAGCAATGCTGATGAAGGGGTTGAAAATCTCGATCGTAGTATCATTCCAAGAAGTCATCAAATGATAACAGTTGCAGACTCGCAAAACCGAAAAACAGAGAACAAGAAACGAAAGCGCCAAGCCCAGAAGGAACGCAAGCGATCCCAAAGACTTGCCATGCAACAACAACAAGTGGAAACCCCTGCCATCCCAGTACCGAGCAGACCATACGAAGGAAAAATTATATAGTGTGATAAGTGTAGTTTTCATCATCATGGGGCTTGCCATGAAATGCAATGTTGCAATTGCCTAAAAAAGGGCACCATGCTCGTAGCTATGGAGCACCGACACAACCCATCACTTAAGCCCCTGACATCAGAGTCAACCAGGCTTGTGATGGTGGTGTTAAAACTAGACCCTATGAAAGGAAAGTTTCAAAGTGGATGAACAAGGAGAACACTCGTGTCCACATAACTCTAACTCGACACATCACTTCCACAACCAATGTTGTTGCTATCCAGATATGTAACCATTGCGGTGAAATTGGGCACCTCAAGAAGGACTGCCCGATAACGAAGAACTCTAGCGCAGACGAAAGGATACTAAGGATCGCAGCTACAGGAGAGACTACGTCAGACCCACGTTAAAGTATCTAAGGCATTCGTTGTAACAGACTCATAAACTTTTTAAAACTAGTGCAACTTGAGTCTTATCTTTTGTGAGATCCCATCAGTGAAGGGATGCTCGTGCTGCGTATACTTGTCTTTTGTAGTATGCCTAGTTCGCAGCAATAGTCTAGTAGTGAATCTATAGTACTATAACTCTGTTAAAAGTTGCACTATTGGGTTTTGTCTGTAACGCCTTTATGATCAAGTCTAATGTCTTTATTCCCAAGTGAGTCTGATATCATGCAACTAGATTCAATTTGATTCGCAATACCAGTTCCGTACGTACATCTCTTTCTCCGAAATCGTCTTTCCAGCGAAGCCGTCATTTCAGAGCTCCGAAGTACTCATGCGTAGAGTACCTCATATTTCTTATCCTTTCCGATGGAACCTCAACAAACCTCCCCGAAGTACCACTCGTATAGTACGTCAAGTTCAATACAAGTACTCTTACGGTTAATCTATCAATGAAGGATGTATACACAAGGGTGGTATATAATCAAGGTTCTACAGATTTAGAATTAATGATTCCCCTTTAACTTCTCTTCCTCGTTGGGATGTGAGCTTAAAGAAGAATCATTTATTCGATTATCTTTTCAACCTTAATTATATATGACTCGTATGCACGAGATTGTGATCGGTGAACCATGTATGAATTCTAATATGAACTTTAGGACGGAGACTGCCCAAGACTACGAGTAATCGCTTCGTCATGTGAACAAACTTAAAACCCAGTACAACTCCTGCAACCAGATCGCCTTACAGTCTAAACACCTACAAATATACAAGAACAATCCGAACAACTTAGCGAACTAATCGGCAAAAGAATAGGAAGACCAAGCTCCTCGCCCTGGAGAACTCCGATCTTATTCCTCAGAAAGGTGGACGGATAATATCATAAGTACATCGACTATCGGAGACCTCGTCAAGATTTCAATTGGAAATCATTATCTCTGCCTTGCATGAATGTGTGGGCTAATCAAACGCAGGGAATGAATTACCTATAAGAAATGGACCTGAAATCCGAATATCACCAATTTCGAGTGTTAGTGAAGGTTGTCCTCAATGCAACCTTCCGAACTCGATGCGGACACTACGAGTCCGTAGTGATTCCCCTCAGATAGGACCAATACGTCCGTAGTATTCAGGAACTTAATGAATAGGGTACGCCATTCTTACTTGGATCAGTTCGTCATTGTCTTTGTAAATGACTTACTTATCTACTCTCGTAGTAAGAAGGAAATCATAAAGAGAACCTACAAAAAAAACCATGGAAACAATTGACTTGGAAGGCGCCGATGGGAATTCGCCAAATTCTAGGTCTTGCAGACCTACTGTCGTAGTTCAATTAGAGCTCCTCGCAAATTACGGAACCTCTTATGACTTTGACCCAGAAGGGAGTGGCCCTTGACTTGGAAGATGAGAGACCAAATTCTTTTGGAAGTCTCACTCTGGGAAGGCATAATATGCTTCATAAAGCGTGGAAAGCTAATTCAAGATCGTTAGGACCTCCGAGATTCTTGCCATAATCGGCCCTATATCTCACAAACTCAATCTACCCCGCGAGCTTAGAAACATACATTCTACCCTTCACGTCTCGAACTTGCAAAAAGTATCTATCCGACGAGACTCTTGAAATCCCACTCGAAGAGATCGAGTTCCATAATAGCCTCACATGCGTGGAAAAATCGTAGTGACCATGGAACGAGAGGTCATGCGAATGATTCATTGCTGTTTCCCTTTAGTGAAGGTTCGCTGGAATGCCAACCAAGGACCCTAATTCACTTGGGATCGTCAGAATCAATCGATTAGGAAGTATCCCGACTTTTTGGCTCGATTATTCAAGCTTACTTCCTTTACCAAAATTCTAATTTCGGGACGAAATTCCTTCTAACGGGGAGATGATGTGACTATCCAAAATTTCCATTATGTACAACCCTTCACTTCAATAGTAGTCAGAACAGTTTCTGCAAACTTTCAAGCTTTTTGGAATAAGTTTGAGTATGTTAGGATTAACCCTTTTAGGAGATATCAGGAGAGAGGATGCCCTAGGGTTTATTATGCAAAAATAAAGTTCCAAAAACTCCAAGAGTTTGGAGTTTATGGCCCAAATGGCTTTTGGACCGTAAACCCCAAGAGTATATATATGGCACTTAGCCATTTAAATCACTTTTTCACTTTTCAAGATCGAAACTCAATTCTCTCTCAAGTAGCCTCGAATTTTCCTTCTAGATCTTCAACCTAGTAACTGTTTCTAACCCTTTCAAGTTGGTATATCACTTAATCTAGTGTTTTAAAACACTTCCATCCATAAAAATGTTCCAAAAGGTTAGATCTTCAAGTTTCACCAAGAACACTAAGAAAACACACTAGTGTTCTTGGCCTTTTGGTACCATTTCAAGCCTCTATCTTGTAAGTACTTCTATCCTAGAGTATCTTAAGGCTTCTTATACTTCCATATATCAAGAAAACACCCAAGAAAGTGAAGATCAAAGGTGTTTATGGTCCAAGATGTTCTTGGATCGTAAACCCTAAAAAGTGTGCCAAAGTGGCCCTAGTGCCTTCTCAAGCTTTGGAAACTAGTTTAGACCCCTTCCTTGATGTGTTTAGGACTTGAAAACGTGAAAATACCTTAGATCATATGTGTTTACGGCCATAAACACATGGAATAGTGGTCCATGGGCCGTAAACTACATATAGGAGTGATTTGATGCCACAAACACTTCCATAGACTTATGCTGATGGGTTTTGAGCAAAACATCATTCCTATGGTGTACATGCAAACCCTAATAGGTTTTGGATCTAGTTTGTCTAATGAACATGCAATTGAATATCCAAAGCTATAAACCCTAGATCTAGCATATAATTTATCATATTAACATAAGATTGGGGTTTAGATCTTACCTTGATTGTTATGTAGCAATAACAATCTCAAATCCTCCTTTCTAATGGCTTTAGAAAGCTTAGAGTCACAACTGTCACTCATCTAATGGCTCACAAACACCAAGAGCAAGAGGATGAAGAATGATAAGAGAGGAGGCACCCAAAAAACGTGTAGAAACCCTAAGGAATTAGTTGGCCACGTTTTTGGTGCCCTAGGGATCCTTAAATAGTGAGGCTATTAGGGTTATCTAACAAGGAAACCCTAATTTGACTGCTTAGGCCCTAAGCAACCCATGGACTCCCTCCTTAGAGGCCTTGGACGAATTCTAATGGGTTTCCCCATAGAATTCGTCCACTCCATCCTCTATGGAGTCCATTAGCTCAATATTCAACTATCACACAATTGACAGTTCTAGTCCCCTTTATTTAGTTAGTCTCTTTTAGCCACAAAATTAAGTCTTTTTAACTATTGACCAATATTAATTAAACAATATGATTTCTCCTTTAATATATTATTCTCATAATATCTTAATAAATCATAATTAATCCTCTCTCTCCATAATTCATCCTATCAAGTTGCTTTGGTGAAGGCAACCCAAAAGGACCATGCGCCATCGGCTCAAGTACATACCAAAATAGTTATGGACTTAGACACTAATCCAAAATTCTCCTACTTGGATAAGTCTAATAACTATTATGCATATGACTTCAGATCCTGATCTGCAATCGTAGCTTTCAAAAGCTGCTATCAACTGTGACCTTATCAGATACGCGTCCTTTAGATAAGGGATCATATATTCCTCCATTCTAGATATCATATAGACTGAGACATGGATTGAAATCATTATCTCTATAATGTTGTTCCCAATTTCCGATTTCTGACGACTGACAACAGACTACGATTGAACACATCAAATTAGTCCCGGCTTGGCCATGCGCTTAGGTGCCATCACTAAATCATCGAGGGGCCCACAGATATCGCTTTCATCCTACTTTGGATAAAAGGGACGAATAAACTTTGATTCAATGCTTGCTTGCACTAACTCACTGAATCACACACAACAATATGTTTTATGACACCAAGTTACTGGTGTGTTTACATATTATCAATGTGTAACCGACTCGCAAGATACAACTCACACATCTCGGTTTCAAGAATATAAGATGTTATCGTCTCACCAATCACTCGTGATAAAATCCATGAAGTGATCCAAGTGAGCGTGGGTTTAATCCAATGCTCAAATCATATTCATAAGCACTCATGAACGTTGCAACAAACATTTGCTTATGTCTAATACACTTGAGACAATCCACACACCAATTCACGGCAGTCTTCATTCATACCTACTTCCAACATATGAACGACTGTGGTCCGTTCAAATAATTTGATTGTTTTGAACCAATTTAATTATTCAGGAAGTCAAAACATGCAAAGTGAAACACAAGAATAATACTAATCCCATATGGCCCCAAACTCTGGGTATAAATAAAACATTTTATTTAATCACCATATTGATTACTCATTATTTGTTGTTTCATGTAACCAACTTCTTACTTGAATTATTACTACACTTGTCCCATGCTCTCAGCGTGCACACAATGTTTACCTACGGTCCTTACTTTGTGAAATAGATCAAATGAACACATTTCCAATCATACTCATTTCACAACTCCCAATCCTTATCATGAGTGTAAGAATATCAAATTCTTGTTACTTATGCTAGATTCTAACATTTTATGCAATGATTCTTTCGTATAGTCATTGCTCAAAATCATCAAGACTTGACCAATCTCTATCAGAAACTATTCTATAGATATGATGTCTCTCACTCAAAGTACATTCCATTGAACATCCTTCTTGCATAAAAGTTTCTAATCTAGATATAGATTCTCAATATCCAACTCCCAATATGGAAAAATTTCCATATTTGCCATATGACAATTCATTCTTAATAGAATCTTATCTATTCATAATAATGTCATCCAATACCATACTTCCAACTACTTACAAGCGACCAATCCTCAGCGAGCTTTGGATCATCCTTTGATAGTTTCTTAATTATTCTAGTCAAAACCGATTCTAGTCCTTTCTCCCTCTAAATGCGTTAGACATTTGGAAAATTTTAGAATGGTCAAATATAATAGCACTAGCAATCAATTCTATACCCGAAGCGTATGGGACACGACGCATAATGTCTTACATAAAGATATGATACTTCATCAATCTTCTGCCATAATATTTTATGTGTCTTATTCTTACAATTTGAACTATGAAGAAGGATACCGTAATCATAATCAGAATTTTAAGAACACACCATGTATCCTTTGACTAAATTTATTAAAATTTCTCAATCTAAGCTTTAGATTTTGAAACGAAGTACAATATTCTCTCCCTTAATTATAGCAAAACAATTTTTCAACCCTTACGACTTTGCAAAGTATAACTCTTGTTTTCTATAATTAATATTGCTAACTTGCAATACTTGCCTTAATAATCATACAAGCACAACATTTATGCTCCCACTATCATGATGATTATTATCATATAAGCATAACACTTATGCTCGCACTAGCTTTTACATGTTTTAGAAAACAACTGAACTTCCAGAAAACAATACTTATTGAATTTCTGAAGTTCATATTTCTAATACCTAATGCTTTGATAATCCTTTATCCAAGTTTCTTAAAATTATACACCTTTACCTTAGATATCTCATATGTGTGTCTAAACAATTCAGACTAATTTCTAAATCTCACAATTCGAATTATGGATAGGGATAGAGTTACCATAATCGAATTCGAGAATACAATTTTCACAATCACTATCTTCTTAAAATCTCTCTTAGTGAAAGCATTTCCTCACAGTCATTTTCATGAAGGAGGAAATCTTATGACACTTAGATTTTAATGGTGTATGTGTTCCTATCCATGCAAATTTGTCAAAACCAAAGTTTGCGACAAATCCAAACTCATATGGACTGAACTTTCTCAATCTTGATTTCTTGCCTTAAGGTAACACGAGTGCCCACCATGTCTTCCAAGTAGTTAAGTAGCTCTCCCTTTCCTATCAATGTATTTTTCATTGATCAAGGTGCTTGCCTTTTATGCGTTCAAATGAGAACTCATAGAACTCACATGCATAATTAACTCAATTGGAATGGAACAGACACAAAATAATGTCAACACGATAGGTTGTAAACCTCAAGTCGTGTGCTAGTGATGACCGATAAGCTTATTCTTGATTAGTTCTTGAAACTTTTCAAGACCATTAAGACTCCCACTGACTCCTTGACATATAAGATTCTTTTGTCAATAAACATTTCTCGACAAACAAATATTCAAGAGTTAGTGTAGCTTTTATCAAAACACTTCACAAAATTGGTCCTAGTTGTTCTTTGTCTTATTGAAGACATCACAACTTTCCAATTTCAAATGTGCAAGAATAAGAAAACCTTTTCAAATTCCACATTTGATGAATGCTATAAACCTTCTTAAGACTTGTCTCTCAATTCATAATCTTAACTTTAAGACTTGATATTGAAACGAAGTATGATTGACTTCTTGATTTAATCATTTCTTCAATTCTTGATTCCCCTTCTCAGACATACAATTGCACTAAGACTCACTTAGAGGATCAATTGAGATATGGTTCTTAATCATTAAGACCTATCATAAAATATAATAAAAGGTACTCTCCCTTCTTCTTAGAATAGAGAAACTTTTATCTTTCTGCCTACTTGATTCTTCTTTATTCGTTCTGCTATTTTTTGAAACTCTTTCAATCAACTGACAATTACACTTAATCTCATAAGTATAATCATATTTACTTAACCTTAGTAAATCATGACGAATATCTTTGTTACTCTTGTGGTGGACTTCATCAACGCACAACCTTGTGCACTCAATCTCCTAGTCCTTCACTTGACACTTTGTGAACCAATTAGTCTAATTTCCAAATATGAAATTTCTCATTCATCATGCAACCAAGTTGTATGATTCCAAGTTTCTGTCCAATTGAAACTTGGTCGATGAGAAACTTTCGCTATTTGGTAAATTCTTGACCTTTCCACAATTAACATAATTAAGAATCAAATCCATTATTGCTAATAATAGAAACTTACAAACATCAATTTTTCATACACGCCATTGCAAGGATAAATAAATAATATAAAATCAAAATTTATTTTATTGCGGAAAAATTTGTGCTTACAATGCAATTCAACTGAAAAACTATGTTGTTAAATATTCCTAAGCAATCTATTCTAACTCCAAGTAGTAGCTTAAGATTCTAATCTTCAAGCAATGCGATCGAAATCCATTTCTCCACGATTAGATTCAGCTCACTTCTTCCCTTAACCTTCCTTTCTTTTCTTCGATCCTACAAAACATCAAATGTAATCTTATCACATCATGTATTAAGAATCTAGAATAGAAACTTAAAAGAGTTAGTTAATGGATTTTACCTAAAGTATATCCATACGTTTTGACTCTCCCATCTCTTAGATCTCCTAGGTAAATAGGGCAGCTTCATCTCCAATGCCCCTTCTTTTGGCAATAGAAGCAAATGGACTCTTTTGGAATGGAACATGGAACTATCTCAGAATTTACCTTTTCTGGATCTCCAATGTCACCATTTTCGATGTCAATTGAAGTTTGGGAGTTTGATTCACCAGACAAATTTGCTCGACCAGCTCGCCAAATCATTGCTGATTCAACAGCTATAAGCAAATAGGTCAAATCAATGAGGGTCACATCATGATCCATCATATAGTACTCTCTAACGAACTCACTATATGATTCAGGAAGCACAATGTATGACTTCATCTCTAAGACGTGTACGCACACAAGTTTCCCATGTTTACTTGCCAAAAGGGCTTGAGTTAGCTTGAACTTTTCAAGCCTTCGAACTTGTGGGTTAAGGAGAATAATTAGAGGAGGTGGAGGAAGTGAAGCATGATCTCTTGTTCCTTGATCATATCGTGGAACATCATTTTCATTTGGAAAGCAGGTTCCATGGGATTTGGGAAGACCATAGTTGTCTTACTTTGACATCTACAAAACGGGAGAAAATTCAAGTAAAGTTGATTAGGATCCTCGATGTGACACCCAAATGAAACATCGAGGCTAGGATCCAACACAATACTCTACAACCTAGAAGAGGGATGTTGTAATCCAGTTGTAGAATATTTGAAGGTAGGTAAATGACGATTTACCAATTTCCACCATAAAAAAAAATAAGTTTTAAATCTATTGAAAATTCCTAGATCTTTTGAGATTCATTGAACTTTTCAACGACATGTTTAAATCTCGATATGCCACTCTATTTGTGACTGGGAAGCCGAGGATCACAAAACAGGGTGTGAGTAACCATGCAAACTTACATGGTGCCCCCAATGTTATAGTCACCTATTCGATGTGCTGGTTAACCACACACGCTCCACCAAACTATGATAAACAATTAGTCACCCTTTGCTACCTTTGCTTAGAACCATTTAGTGTGTCGGTTAACCACACACGCTGCAGTAACGTTTTCGCAAGGGCACAAAGTGTAATTTCATGGAATTGCATCAATTCACTTTTGCCTAAAGTAACTAAGATTGGGAATTTTGTAAAAGCATTTAGTTACTTTTGTACTTCATTATACTCATAATGGAAGGTTTGTGTCCTATCCTACCCGTTCGGCTAACGACCCTTCACTAGTCAAGAGTGCGGTGGGTAAGAGTGGATACCCACTCAATCGCCATTTTATAGGCAATTTCCTTAAACACCCCTTATAGACCAGCTTCGTGAATGAGGCCTACTAACGGTAAGGTTGGCTGTTTACTCATACATATATAATACTAGACTTTTAGTGTTATATATATATATATATATATATATATATATATATATATATATATATATATATATATATAATATAGGGTGTATTTTACACTTTTAAAATACTAGGTGGTCTAATTTAATAAATTATACTTTTAATTTAATTAAATGTAAACCAAAACTTTATGTGTTTATTAAATCTCCTTTAATTATACACTTTAATTAATTAATAAAACCATAAGGGTGTAATTTGAACTTTTCAAAACAATACTAGGGTTTTAGAATTTAACATTTCTAAATTAAACTTTTAATCAACTTTTAAATTCCAAAACTTGAGGGCAAGTTTTGAAACATTTCAAAACATTAGGGTTTAACTTATTTAAATTTCAAAAACAAAACTTTTAAGTTCAAATTTAAACTATAAAACCTAAAGGGATTAATTTGAAACTTTTCCAAACATTATCAAGAATATTCTAGATCACCAAATAATTCAAATAATTAAATCTAATCATATAAGGAAATAATTATCTAACTAATATGAATTTATCTTTAATTTTGGCAAAGATAATCACCCAATATCATAAAAATCTGATTTATATCAATAAAAACGTTTTGGTAACTATCCCACAGCCAAAAGAGCACAAAATCCCGATTTTCCCTCTTTTTGACCAGCTAACTCGTCGAGTCACGCATGGACTCTGCGAGTTCACCATGGACTTGGCGAGTTCATCTATGGACTCGGCGAGTTCAGCCCCCAGAAACCCTAAATTTCGATCTTTAAGCAAGGATAATTCACAATAGCATCAAATACATCAAAAAAAACAACCATGGCTCTGATACCACTGATGGGTTTTGAGCGAAACATCATTCCTATGTTGTACATGCAAACCCTAATAGCTTTTGGATCTAGTTTTTCTAATGAACATGCAATTGAATACCTAAAGCTATAAACCCTAGATCTAGCATACAATTAATCATATTAACATAAGATTGGGGTTTAGATCATACCTTGATTGTTATATAGAAATAACAATCTCAAATCCTCCTTTGTAATGGCTTTAAAAAGCTTAGAGTCATAAGTGTCACTCCTCTAATAGCTCACAAACACCAAGAGCAAGAGGATAAATAATGATAAGAGAGGAGGCACCCAAAAAATGTGTAGAAACCCTAAGGAATTAGTTGGCCACTTTTTTGGTGCCCTAGAGATCCTTAAATAGTGAGGCTATTAGGGTTATCTAACAAGGAAACCCTAATTTGACTGCATAGGCCCTAAGCAACCCATAGACTCCCTCCTTAGAGGCCTTGGACGATTTCTAATGGGTTTCCCCATAGAATTCGTCCACTCCATCCTCTATGAAGTTCATTAGCTCAATATTCAACTATCACACAATTGACAGTTCTAGTCCCCTTTATTTAATTAGTTTCTTTTAGCCACAAAATTAATTCTTATTAATTATTGACCATTATTAATTAAACAATATGATTTCTCCTTTAATATATTATTCTCATAATATATTAATAAATCATAATTAATCCTCTCTCTCCATAATTCATCCAATTAAGTTGCTTTGGTGAAGCCAACCCAAAAGGACCATCCACCATCGGGTCAAGTACATACCAAAATAGTTATGGACTTAGACACTAATCCAACAGGAGTAGAATTGCTTCTAACGAATTATAAGGCTTCAAAACTCAAAGTGGTCAAAGAAGCATTAGTTTACGGGCGTAAACTCATGGGTTTACGACCGTAAACTCAATGAGTTATGGTCACAAAACCGTAAACTCCCATAGCCAAGTCCTACAAACCTTAGATGCAATCCTTAGGACTTATAACACTTAGATAAAGTGTTTTACATGCCTTAGGATGTCTTAACTTGTTTAATTAGTTGTTTAATGAATAATTGAATACATATATGTTTTATTATATGTTGATTAGCATCCTTCTATGTGCTCAAGTCTTCACTTGACACTTAGCATCCTATACAGTCCGTTCATCCCAACCACTCACTACAGGTGAGTTCATACCCCTTAATTAACTTTTTAAATGATTTTATGGGGGGATACAAGTTGAATCATGCTAGCTATTATATCAATCATACGTGATTAATAACTAGCATATAAATGGATTTACTGCACTTTTAGCTGTTTTACCAAACAGATTACTTCAAATGGCTTTCCAAAACATTTTTACTCGTTTAAAACTCCTTATTAAACTATCTTACATACTGAATGTTTCTTTTCAAACCCTGTTATAGTTGTGTTTCAAACAAAGGTTTTCCTTATACTTAAAACTGTTCTTATCAAATAAACTACTTTAAAAACCGTTTTCCAAACTGACATAAAGTCATCTTTTCTTAGTTGTTAAACTTTTATAAGGTTTTACAAAACTTATTTTATACTTTTATATTGTCAATTGCATGCCTATATATGTATAGTTATATAAGTAATGTTTAAAGGACTTAGGAAGGCTAGCTCGCTTTATATCCTTATCCTCGTTGGGATGTGGCTTTAGGGCATCGGTTATCCGTCCGAAGGTCGTCTAAATATTAGTTATATATTATGTATACATATATAGACATAAAAGTTCTATCAGTCGATTCAATACCCTTGGGTAGCAAGGGTATACGTTCATGTTCGTACATATAGGTCATATTACTAGTAAACTATGATAGGCATAGTTTAGGAAGTTACTAATACTATTACTAGAACGGAGCATCATACAATGAGTCATTTCATTCATTAGTCAATACTTGCTATATAGAGAGAGAACACACGATACAGCTAGTACACACAGTACATTTCAATACTTGCTAGATAGAGAGAGAACACACAATACAACTAGTACACTCAGTACATTTCACTACTTGCTAGGTAAAGAGAGAACACACAATACAACTAGTACACACAGTACATTACAAAACATACAGGCTAGACAGAGGGAGAACATATAATATAGCTAGCACATTCATTACATATACATTCATGCAGTTATGTGAGCCACTAAACGGGGCATGACACTACCTGCCATGGCCGTTTTTGTATCCAGAATCTCCTTAATTGGGTAGCGTATGAGTTTGCGTATAGATCTATACGGGATTGACTATCCTACACCCTGCTGCTTGCTATAGTGGGACTTGTAAGTCTATGGGTGCCAAATGTCATTTCTTATGGCGTCTTACATCGTCGTTTTACTAGAGTCGGTAGTAGGATACAGGCCGATGACATACTTTAAATTACAATTGGTTTAAGGTAGTTAGTACAGTAGTAGTTACTTATTACAATACTATAATACTATAATATTTTCCCATCACATTCACTTCGTGAACTTTCACACGATGCACGGTAATGTAAAAGCTATGTTTTTGGTTAATGATAGTCGGATTTGGGAAAATACACTCTTACAAGAGACACACACCGATACTAGATGCCTTGGTAGAAGGCTGCTTTTAGTAGGAAACATAGGGTTTTCTAGGAGGTTCAAAACTTTTACATACTTACACTTCACATACTTACAAATACTTTCTTACAAATTCAGACACAAAAATACTTATGATCTCACCAGCTTTAAGGTTAATACTCTCTTTCAAAATAACTTGTATCCTCAGGTCACCAGTAGACAGGTACCAGTGCAAGGTTTAGAGAAGATGGAGCTCGTTCAAGACTCATCTTTCATTTTGATTTATATTTTGGTGTCTATAGAACTTGACAGAACACACTTGTATGAAATTATAATATTAATGCAATGGATGATGTTGTTGCTTGTTTACTACTTTTCCTTATTGTGATACTGAACATGACGTCCTCCGCCCCAGAACGTTTCTGCTGTTCATGGTTTTGGGGTGTGACATCATATCTGAGCTGTAGCTTCCTTACCAGTTTCGGTTCTTGGCAACAGGGAACTTTTAGCGAGCAAACCTCTTTGGGCTGGAAACCATCATCACATATTCTTTGCTTGTCTGATCGCATTCTGACATCTCTGATTCCTCTTCATCTTCTGCCACATTCTTCACCTTAGAGAGAAGGGCCAAGGATCACATACCAGACACCACTTTTGCTTCTTTTGTCACAATACTTTCATGAGACTTGAGAATGCCCACTATCTTTGCTAATGAATAGCTCTTAAACTGTTCATGAGCTTTCACAGTTGAAGCTATGACCATCCATTCGGGTCTTAAACCATTCAGAAATGTGACCTTTTGTTCGATCACTTCTCTTCCAATACCATGCTTAATCATCTTGCTCAAAAGATGGTTGAAACGATCGAATGCCTGAATAAGTTTTTTATCTCGCTTTTGTTGGAAAGCACCGAACTCAGAAAGCAATAGAGTTTGGATGGAATGTTTCATGTCTTCATCAGTTGAATACAACTCTTTGAGTCTATTCCAAATCTCTTTTGATGTGGTGAATGTGCTTACCAGACAAAATGTATCAGACTACAATGCAAATCTGATCATTCTCATGGCCATAACATTACATAACAACTTTTCTTTTTCGTCTTGAGGAAACTTCTCCACGTCAGTTAAGAGTTGGTTGTACCCCTTTTGAGTCTTTATTTTTCTATTTGTACCTGAATAAACAAAAGGACCCAATGTTATTGCTTCCTAGATAAGATAACCATTGTCTTTAGAACCAACAACGTAGTATTCAAAGTGATGCGTCCAAACTTCATAATCTTGAGTGTAAAGAATAGGGATTCTAGTTGTGGATCCAATGCTGTTGGAGATACTGATTGCATTGGTTTGTGAATCGTCGAGAGACATGATGATCTTTTTAGGTATTTGCTAAGAATCAGAATTGTAAAGATTGAATTAGGGTTTTATCAAAAGCAAGAAACAACGTGAATGAAGAGATGATTGTTCCTACAGTTTCGATAAAAGCGGAAACCCTAAGAATTATTCTTCCAACAGAAGAGATGCGTATATATTACACAGTCTCCTGCTCTGATACCAATTGACGAGAATAAAATTCTCTTAGATCGATAGATTCAAACATATAATAAAAGATAATGATAAGAATGGAAAACGATGAACAGAAAGATGAATCAAACGTGAGTCGAATGATTAATATGCTCTATCTCAAAAGTATTCAATATGAATTGCTACTATAGAGATAGGCTAGGTGTAGCACCTGGCTCTTGGTATGTAATTTATTTAAGTATTTTGCATTTTTAGCCTTGGACTCGGAGAGTTAAAGGACCAACTCGCCGAGTAGAAGCGGGATGGGACGCGGGATTTAATTGATGGACTAGTCGAGTCGGGTCCCGGACTCGACGAGTAGGCTCTGACTAGACAAAACCCTAATCTGAGGGTTTGCACCCTATTTAATCATCTCTATCAGCCACCACTCGTCCCTATTGCTCCCAGAAACCTTCCATAGCAAACCCTAAGTGTTTTGGTGCAAGATCTAAGGTTTTTGTGGTGACTTTGGTAGTTTTGTTCACAAAGAAGAAGGAAACGCATAGAAGGATCAAGAGGTGACTGAAGGATTCGAGTTTGGTGCATCATTTTTAGTCTTTGAAAGGTATAAAGTATGTACCTTGATTGTTCATTTGTTAGATCCCTTTTGGGGAAGATTTAGGGTTTTTTAAAGCCATACGAGGTGGCCAACCATGATTGCAAACATCTTTGGGGGTGAAGACTTCGGATCTAAGTCTTCGGAGGAGTCACAAGGCAGATTTGGGTTGCTTTTGCATCCAAGGAAGGTCCCATGCAACATAAGATCCATTTTAGAGCCTTTTAGATCGATCTTAGGGGCTTGGATCTATAATTTGGTCAAAGTTTGTACATCAGAAATCGAGGAAATAGGTCATGGACATTATTGACTCGTTGAGTCCGTTCTTGGGAGTCGACGAGTCCAAGGCATAAAGTACCATATCTGTTGAGGGTCAAAAGAACTCAGTTGGGTGCTAGAAGGGTTGTAGAAGGTTCGAAGGGGGACCCAACGTATTGGACTTAGCCTTAGACCTGGAGTTCATGGGACTCGACGAGTGCTAGACCAGACTCGGCGAGTCCAAGGCAATCTCCTTATGGTTGAAGATGAACTCGACGAGTTGTTCATACAACTCAGCGAGTCAAGGACAAAACTTGTTCATGACATGATGGTGAACTCGACGAGTTGTTCATACAACTCGGCGAGTCGGATGAAGGTTCATTCGATGTTCATATAGAGGAGGAACTTGCCGAGTCGTTGCCAATCTCGACGAGTCGAATCATGGACAAGGAAGGTTAAGGGGTTAGGGACTCGACGAGTTGACGACCCAACTCGGCGAGTTGGGTCAACTGGAAGTTGAATTTGACTTGGACTTGGTTGCGGGTAAAATAGTCATTTTACCCTAAGAGTAGATATCAGATTCTGAGTGAGTGTTTTGTGGGGATTATAGCCAGAGGATTTCCGGAGCAGCAGCAGACAGAGGTTTCCTGCACAGATTATCAGCAGCTACTCATACGAGGTGAGTTACCTTCCAGTAGCGCTGGGTCTACGGCCAGAATGCTGGCCCACCAGTAGGAGTTGTATGTTAGATGATTATCTTTGGGATATTCATCTAGGTTTGCTACTACCTGATATGTTATGAGCTAGTATGATATGATATTAGATGCTAGTAGCAGTAGGGGAGATAGTCCCCAAGGTTACTGGTCGATAGGGCCAAAGGGGGTGGTTATACCTAGTCATACTAGATAGAATATGGTTATGTGTTACACGCTATGTGGTAGTAGTAGAGGGGTGAAATAGTCCCTAGCATCCGGTCGAGAGGACCGAAGGGGAGGCCAGCACCCAGGTATGCTTGGCAGTACCCGGTCGAGATGACCGCTAGGGAGGCCAGCACCCAGGTATGCTAGGCAGTATCCGGTCAAGAGGACTGAAGGGGAGGCCAGCACCCAGGTATGCTAGGTAACTTCCGGTCGAGAGGACCGAAGGGGTAGGTCGGGCACCCTGATATGCCTGACAGTATGTATATGTCATGTGATTGTATGGTATGTGGTACAATGGAGGAACTCACTATGCTTCGTGTTTACAGTTTATAGTTTTGGTTTTAGGTACCTCTTCAGCGAAGGGGAAGGAGTTGGCACGGTAGCGGCACATCATACACACACTCGTTGTTTTCCACACTATGGATATTCGGGGATTGTACTCTGACATGTTATTGTTTTATGACTTGGGTTTACAGACATGCTACATGGTTTTATGGGATGATGTGTTTTCACAGTATTTTCTCATGAATGTTTTTATGAGTTAGTTAAAAAAAAGAAATTTTTGGACTAGAAAATTAGTTCGTTACACTAGGGTTACAGTACGATAAGTAGAATGATCATCGAAAGCGTACTTAATATAACGCATGCATGCACTATATATATTAAACCCTAAATCAAAAACAAGGCTGGACAGGCCCTGACCGAGAACACTAATGGACCGAACTACTAAGCCCAATGACGCAATCACTTGGACTCAACAATATGTGTGTGTTTGTGTGTGTGTGTATATATATATATATATATATATATATATATATATATATATATATATACATGTTATGTACAACTTTTTTGGACTTTAATTTAATCATTTAGTTGGCATGCAACTAGATATTTATACCTTTAGTGAAGGACACCATATGTCCCTTTTTCTTGATCAATGTCGTTACCTTCTTATGGACTGGGAAATTTGAGTGTTTGACTTGTTCTTACATCCCATACACCCTTGCATGTCCTTACGGTCACATTTAATGGATGTACGGTCCCTTCTTTTTATGAGTTAGTATAAAGAGAAGAGCTTAGAGGAATATCTAGCTAGTTTTTGGTTACACTTCTAAAGTTTTTTCTCTCTTTATGGGGTCCCAAAGCCATAGGTTTAGAGCCTTTTGTTGGTTTTTAAGTACTATAACACTTGTATGGTGCACATACAACCCTAATGCTTTGCATCTATGTTTTCTCTAGTTATAGATGCAACAAAACATTATCCAAAGCATGAAACCTGTCTAGCATACAAATTTGGTACATGAATCATAAAACTAGTTAGAAGAATACCTCTTATTTGTAGCTTGTAGTTGTTGGCCTTTCAAGAGCTTAGCACCTCAAGTGTGATACCTCAGACAAGTCACAAACACCATGAACAAATAAAGGACTTTGAGAGAGAGTTTGGAGCTAAGGGGATACTTTTATAGTATGGAATTCCTAGGGTTTCAACTTGTAAAACCTAATTCATTCCTTGGGACTTTAATCCAATAATCCATATGATAAGACTTATTGACTAACACTTCATTCACTCTCACATAAACTTAGTCCATCATGGCCCAAACTATATGTATTACTAATTTACTTAATCAGTCCGCTTAATTTAATTAACCTATTTTAACCACTAAATTAATTCCAAATTTATTCTTGACAAATATTTATTAAATAATATGATTTCTCATTTATTATATTATAGTTTTAATATATGAATAAATCACAAATAACCTCTTTCTCAAATATCCATCCTGTCAAATTGTTCTTGTGAAGGCAACCCAAAATGGACCATGTTATTCTCAGGTCAACTACATATCAATTATATTTATGGACTTAGACACCTAATCCAACAATCTACCACTTGGATAAGTCAAATAACTATAACTGCAAGTACAACTTCAAAACCCGACTAGCAATTATAGCTCTCAAAAGCCGCTGTCGAACTCTGACCTAGTCAGTGGCGCATCCATTAGATAAGGGATCCTATATTCCTCCATTCTAGATATCGTATGGATATGTGACAAGGATTATAATCATTCTCTCTATCCAAGTGTTGTTTCCCTATTTCGATTTATAACGATCGACTAATTAAACAAATCAAAATAGTCCAGGCTTGGCTAAGCGCCTAGAGTGTTATCACTAAATCATCAAGGGGCCTACAGATATCGGTTTTATCCCTCTTAGGGTAAAAGTAACGGATAAAATTTGACTCATATGCTTGCTCTATTTACTCATCAAATCACACAGAAAAATACATTTTATAACACCAAGTTACTGGTGCATTTACCCGTCATCAATGTGCAATCGACTTGCAAACTACAACTCATATGAGATATTATCGTCTTACAATCAATTGTGATAAAATCCATGAAGTGATTCAGATGAGCTTGGGTTTAATCCAATACTCAAATCTTATTACATGAGTACTCATGAATACTGCAGCAAACTAGTGCTATGTCTAACACTTAGACAATCTACAAACGGATTCATTACAGTCTTGCCTCAATACCTTCTTCCAAAGTATGATCGACTATGGATTGTTTGAATAATCTTATTATTCGGGAAGTCAAAACATGCAAAAGTAAACACAAGAATAATCGAATCCAATATGGTCTCAAAACTTTTGAATATAAATAAAGCACATTTTATTTAATCACCATATCGATTACAAATTATTCATTGTATAATGTTTCTGCTGATCAACTTAATTATTGAATTAATACGATAGTCATCCCATGCTCCAAGCATGCACACTATGTTTACCTATTCTCCTTACTTTGTTAAATAGATCAATTGTAAACATTTCCAATGACACTCATTTCACAGTTCCAAATCCTTATCACAATTGTAAGAATACCAACTCCTTGCCACTTACTGTAATCTATTAGATTCAAAGCTTATATACGAAGTCTCATTTTTAAAGACAATTCCATAGATACGAAGTCTCATTTTTAAAGAACATTCCTTTGAACATCCTTCTTTCATAAAAGTTTCTAACTTACATATAGATTCTTGATATCCAACTCCATTATGGAACCATTTCCATATATGCAATATGACAATTCATTATAAATAGAATCATGTCTATTCATAATAATATCAACATGGTTCATCCATTACTATACTTCCAACTGCCCACAAGTGACCAATCCTTAACGAACCTTGGGTTGTCCTTAACAGTTTGTTAATAACTTTCAGTCATAACCAGTTCTGGTCCCTTTTCTCTCTCAATGCCCTAGGCATTTGGAAAATTAGAACATGTAAATATTATTACGTATGCAGTCGATCCTATACCCGAAGCATATGGAACACTATTCATAATGTCTTACATAAAGACATGATACCTGACCGGTCTTGTGCTATAATATTTCCATATATAGAATTTCCAATGTTGAAATATTTCAACATGGTATTCATATATCCATGAATAAGTTTGATTAATACTTCAATCTAGACTTTTAGATTCGAAATAAAGCATATGTATCCTCTCCCTTACTATAGCGAAACTACTATTCAAATTTTTTCAACTTTGTAAATTCTTAACCTTTGTTTCCTATATCTAGTATTGCTACCTTGCAACACTTCACATAATAATCATGCTCCCACTATCATGATAATAATATTCTTACTAGCATAACACTTATGCTCCCACTAGCTTTGACATGTAATATAACAACCCGTTATTTTTTCAAGTCAATAAAAGTCAAAGTCTATAAATAAAATTTGAGGTTTTGTTCATTTCGTTAAATTCTTGAGGGTTAGAATATGATTTAGATTATATAAATGATGTTTTTATATAAGTGTTTAGAAGAAAATACACTTAAAAATCAGCATTTTCCCTTTGGAACCGAGAACCCTCGCACCGAAAACCCTTCTCGGCCGCAAACTCCTCGGACCGAAAGTAGATTTCGGCCGAGAATCCCTTCCTGGCCGAAAACCCAACAACAATATATATTTTCACTCAAAAACTTAGTCATTTTCACTCATTTCAAACCGAAAATACTCTCATTTGCTCTCAAACATCATCCAAGAACCTTCCAATCTTCAAGAAAAATCCTTTAAATCTTCATATTTTTCACCAAGAACACCAAGAACTACCTTCAAATCTTCCAGCTGACCGAAAACGCCTTTGATCGAGAACATGTTTCTAACCAAAAACACCATAAGACCGAGAACTTGGTTCTCGGTTGAGGTTTTAAGACCGAAATCAAGGCTTTCAGTGAAGGCTAGACCGAAAACCTTTCTCAACACTCCAAATAATTCTCCGTAATTATTTCTTACATAGATTAAGCGTTGTTTAACACTTTAAATAATTATTTTGCTAATTTATATACGAATAGATATTTAAATAATATTAGGATACCATTATCCCAACGTACACTAGCCTGAGGATCGTCGCTACAAGTTCACTATCCAAGCTCGAGCACACTAGAGGTGAGTTCATACTCCTACGTTTTCACTATTTTCAATGTTTTTAGGGGGAAGATACAAGTAAAACACAAGAACCCTTGTGATAATATTCAAATGCTTTCAAACCATTTCCAAACCATTGTGATTGTTTCAGACTGATTACTGCTACATTTCTAACAAAACAGATTCATATATATTTTTATATAAATAAGCTTCAACAAACATAGAATTGCAAATTCCGCCCAAGATCCTGTTCCTTGTTTGGTTGTGGGTTTAGGATAGAATTATGTATTCGACTGCCTTTTTAATCTTGATTATATTTTAGGAATATAGGTGAGTATAAAACATATTGATCACCCTTTTGTGAAATGCAGAGCAAAAGGAAATTGTATACAAATCTTTTATCACTAATTTTCATATATTGACAAATTGGAAAGATATTTAGTTCATTATAGAGTACACAATTAAACTATAATTGGTATAGTTTGAGAATCACTACACAATTTTAGAAATTCAAGAACAATACAGAAACAAGTATATAAACTATAATAGGTATAGTTTATAGAACACTACTCTATTTCATTAATCCAAAGATACACTACTAAAATAATTATTTAAGTACAATTATTTTACATTATAAAGGACACCGCTACATAATAATACATACAACTTCAAGTACAATAGAACACTAATACACTAAACATAAACTAGTTAATACAGGATTATGAGGCACTACTTCACTTTACTCATCAGACTACAGTTCCAAGTCCTATAAATTATAACGAGAGTCCCTTTGGAGGAGAGCATGAATTTGTGTATAGATATATACGGGACTGAAAATCCCGCACCTGAACTGCTAGCTACAGTTGGGCCGGCAGGCCTGGGGTGACAAATGTCATAACAGTCTGACGCCTGAAGAACGTTATAGAGGCCACTAGCATATCAAGAAAGGTTATAGGAAACTCACAATAGTATCAACTAAATTATTAGTTTACGGGATTTACACAACTTGAAAGGTTTTATTTTAAATAATGAAACAACATTACACTACTTTACATACAATGAACTACTTTACACTACAACTGGTGGATTCCAGGCATTCATACAAAACGTTTTTCATACAAACACTACTACTACGATACACTACTTCTCTAAGTACAGGGTACACTAGTATAACATACAAATTCAAGAAACATTCACGATATAGTTTTATTTATTTGTAAGACTACATTTTACTAATACAGACTATGGTTTACTACTTCAAAGTACAGCTTTGAGAACTATGAAAGGATATGAAAGAAGCCTAGAGCTCTAAGAACTATGAAGTCTTGTACAAAAATTTGGTAGCTCACATGAAAAAGGAAAACATCTCTCTGCCTAAAGCCTTCATTGCAAAACAAGTGGATCTTAAAGAATGGGTAGAAGAAGAAGAAACATCTAAATATGGTGGGATGAATATCAAGGTTCTTATGGTTGTTATAACTGAATCCCCTGATGGCATACCTGATGTTGATAGTTTTCACACTAGCACCAGAACAGGTACAAATCTAGGACAAACTTGGTACCTTGTCAGTAGAAGCTCTAGACACGTGATCGGTTAGAAGTCACTCTTAACAAATTTTGTAGAGAAGGATGGTCTAATGGTAACTTTTGGTGATAATAGTGGAAGAGTTGTAATAGGTGTTGGAACTTTTGAATGTAGAACGATTAAGCTGAAGGATGTTTTTTATGTAGAGGGTCTGAAAGGCAACTTCATCTTCATCAGTCAACTTTTTTGAGGATGGTTACAAAGTTCTTTTCAACCTTCATGAGGAAAAAGTGTTTGATTCTGTAAACAAAGTCGTGCTTTCTAGTTTTTGGGAGAACGATGCTTATATGGTTTGATTTATTGGTTTAGACGCTGATACATTATTTTTGTTTTATGCTTTGCTACTTTTAAAATTTATGAACGTAAGTTGCTACTTTTTACATATTATATATTTTTGTGCATTAAAATTTTCTTTTGTTTAACTGAAGGTGTATACATTGTAAATACACATTTTTCTACTAACATTGCCAATGTTTGTTCCTCTCTTTCCAATGTTTGTGTCAGGAAATTATGTCTTCATCTCAACATTTATGTTAACGGATTAAGATCAGCGTGTCAATCCTTGAATACATCACCCTCCTTGTGGAGCCAGTTGATGATGACTCTGCATCTTTTCTTCAGCAACAACTGCCCTCTCATTGACGCTGATACACATGTTACTTAGCATGTTGCTTTATACTAATTAGAACAGATGAGGGATAACTATGCAACTAAGCATTCCTTTGTACACATATCTCCTCTTCCTTGTACAAACTATTTCGGTTGCAATGAAATGAAGTGGAGTTCCGTGAGGTGTCACGGCTAACTTACCAAGACAGAGTCACTGTAACTCCATCACCTCAAAGATCCAAAGCCATCTTTAAGAAGACAAAGATCCCACCTTCTCTTCCCTCAGGGGTATCAATTAATGGAACCTTCAAGTTTTATCTTCGTGATTGTCATCCCTCGAAGGTTACAAAGATTGGATACCTCTAACTTGTTGGTTACAAATATGGTTCATGTTCTTTTTTTTTCTTGGTGAACATGAAGCTTGGAATCAATCTACAGAACCTCAATGATTAAACACATTCTCTTTCCTTGTTTACTATGAATTGTGTTTTCTTTGTGCGATATGGTTGAATTTTTTTTGTACTCTTTTATAGCTTAAAATCAAGTGGTAGATATCTCAGAAAATGGAAGTGCATTAATGACCATTCAATTCCAAAGATTTTATGGAATGAGTACTTATCACCTTTTTTGAAAAAACTACACATATTTCACTATTTAATCTGTTTTCTTTTTTAACTAACTATTTTGTTTGTATTCTTATCTTGTTTATTCTTTAGAACCATTTAAAAAAAACGAATCTGATGGTGGCAATTATAAGCCTAGTCATCAGCATAAGAGATGCTTGTCAGGTCCTTAGATGACAAACGATTGTTCATATCCCTGACCTCCTAGTTTGAGGTACGACATGGTACCATTATGAATTAACTGTGAATCTTTGATTCTAGATTGAAACTTACTTTATGATACGAAACTTTAAACCACTTCTTGTAGATGAGTTAAATTGTTAACGATTCACACTGATTTCACCTCAGCGTAACTAAAGCAATCCATTCTCTCGAAAAGTCATCTAATACAGAACTTGATGATTCACTGTTTCAAACCACACACTGATAAAACTTTAAAAGGCAGTGCCGATGGTTAGTCTATGTACCGTAGGCTATCACACGCACCAATCCATTCTTGTCCTTATATTCTTATTTAAAGTTTTAAGATTTAGCGTAATGTAGCATAAACTGATGAGAGCTTGACAAATCTATGCTGATGGGTATATCATTGCCTGTGATATGTTATACACACCTATCCACTCTTGCCACTTTTCTTCAAATAAAAGTGATTTATGATTCAGTGTATGAAACCACATGTTAATGAGATCTCGCAATACTATGTCACTGAATGGTAGCTTTAGCACGCACTATCATGAGATATCATAAACTAACTAAATGATCATCATAAATTCATTCGCTGATCACTTAAGTTGATGTTCATTGCTACTGATGACTTGTCTCACCAATGTAACTTTTTGGTCTCAACAATAACACTCTGGATAACTTATAAAATATTCTTCATTATCTTCGGATACGAGATCTTTACGGCGCATATATCGTCACTCATAATTACATAAAAAGGAAGAAACTTTTTTGGGTATCAATTGGAAATTCTTCATCCTATGTAACATTTACAAGCAATTGAAGCAATTAATCTCTCTCTCTCTCTCTCAAAAAGACACCAAATCTTCATCTCCCTCAAAGCTTTCACCATGTCAAATCCCTTGTATGAGTTTTCCCCCAATGCTAATATCATCAAGGTCCTCATGCTCCTGAATCTACCATCATCATTCAATCCACCAATGTGGCATTCTCAAATGAAAATCCAAAGCAGTTTGCAAATTCAGGAATCGAATATTTTGTCAACTATCTCAATAGTGGTCTTCTTCGACATGCTTTCTGTGATTTCTGGAACCTTTCTTCCCTAAATAAGTATGTGATTTTTACTATACATGCTCTGTTGATATTGTTGCTTGAACCATCACTGAAACCATTAGAGATGGACAATATAGGATTACCATTAATGTGGAATCCTTTCAAACTGCTCTTTGTCTTCCTCGATTAGAAAGTTACTTTGAAACTCCCTCCGAAGAAAGTTGCAAATATGTTCGTGAAGAATTAGGTTATAACTTCCATTTTCCAGGCCTCGCTCGTGATCCATACAAGAAAAATCTTCGTCAATGTTTTAATGTAGGTAGAAGTACTTAACAGGTGTAATTGGAAAATGTATTGGACACAAGATTGGGAGTTTGGATCAACTGAATCTCTTTCAGTAACGGATTATATACTCCATCTTTTACAACAAAACAATTGACTTTGCTCAAAATTTCTTGATCAAACGATTGACTGCATTACCAGAGGCAAGAAGCCATTAAAAGTTCCTTATCCTCGTTGGTCTTGTTTGATAATGTCTCGAAAAGAAGGTTGTATTGATAGTCATGGAATTATTATTCCAATTCATGCCTTCTCCTTAAATATTATCAATGATGTTCCATGTAAGGGTAATTTTCCTATTATTGCAAGAATGCAAAAGTAGATTGAGAACCGTATGTGGTTGAATCCTCAGACTATGAAGAGGATAAAGATAATGATGCCGCTAGTAATGAAGAAGATAGTGATGATAAGGATGATGATAATGATGATGTTGGTGATGAAGAAGATAATAATGATGAGAATGATGATGATTCAGTAGTTGGTAATAAAGAAGGGGATGATGAGAAAGAATATCGTGAAAATATGATGAAAAATCAGCAGTTGACATCGAAGAAGACTTCACTAAGAAAATGAACTCTCCTCAATAGTTGAACAAGCACATTTGTTTTTCAACTACTTCTTCATCCTCTTCCTCTGTTGATGACATTGTAAGTCGTGGATCAACCCCTCTTGTTGGAGATACTACTGATCCAATAATCCAAGATAAACTTTTTCTAAAACCACTTACATCTCCTCAAACAGATACTATTCCTCAAGTTGAGACGGTTCCCCTACGCTAACACCTATTATTAGTGATGGTCTTAATCAGGGTGATCAGGAAGCATCTATATCAAAATTTCAAAATGTTGTGCTTCCCCAACTCTTTTCAATTGTGTAGATTACTTAGTCAATGTAAAAGAAGGATAATGTAACAACCCGAAGTTGTTCATCGCCGAAAACCCATTATACCCGTATAACTCGCCGTATGTCGAAACGTTCCGATTTTGTTTTTGGGTTTAGTTAGTTAAATTTATATGTTTATTTTAATTCAATGAGTGTCCAAAACATTTAGAAACTCATGAATTTAGCCCAAAAATGTTTATTTCATAATTTTTAGAAACGTCCCCGTCGGGTGACGGAAGCTTAATCGGGTGCGACCTAAAGCCTCGTTTAAGGCTGGTATCGGGTAGAATTCCACCGTGTCCAAGTATTGGGAACTATATAAACATGTTAAACCTTTCATTTAAAGCTTTTTCCCTCTCTCTCTACTCTCTCTCTCTAACCTCTCTCCTAAATCCAAGTTTAAGGGTCCAAAACTCAATTTTAAGGCCTCAAATCCCTAAGGTACCTTCCTAACCTTAATCTATAGCATATTTGGCTTCCAAATTCGAGATTTAAACATGAAATTGGACACAATATATGAGTTTACGGCCCAGGAAGCTACCTAGGCCGTAAACACTAAGTTTGAAGGGTTTTGAGCCCTTAAACCCCTTCCTAGACAATTTTGGACTTTAGATATGGCTTAATGGCTTCATGAATTTAACTTATAACATTTAAAACATGAGTTTTGATGGATTTGAAGGAGTTTACAGCCAAGGCACAAGCTTGGGCCGTAAACTCATATGTATGGGGTTTTCTTGACCTTAAACCCTTCCAAATTCCTGATAAGGCTTAGATATGAATTATAGAATATTGGTATTAGCATTTGGACACTTGAAACATAATTTTTGAGGTATCATTGTGAGTTTACGGCCAAGGCAAGTGCTTGGGCCGTAAACTCCTTAAAACATGGTGTAAAATCAATTTCAAAGTGTTAGAAAGCCATCCAACACCACCAAAAGCCTTGGAATAAATCATAGAACCAACCAAAAATAGTTTAAGGACCTTAAACACATTATTTGAGGGATTTATATGAGTTTACGGCCAAGGCTTGTGCTTAGGCCGTAAACTCCTTGATTCATGGTGTTAGAATGCCAACTAAACACCCCTAAAGCCTTTAGATGAATTTTAGAAGCCCTTTCATGCAAGTTTTTAGCCTTAAAACATCTTGAATCACCCTATAGAAGAGTTTACGGCCATGAGGTGGGTCTCATAGGCCGTAAACTCCAAAAAATCCTCAAATGTTCCATAAAATTTCATATAAGGCCTTGAAACAATTTTAGCAATCACATGTGATTTGTTTGGAAACCGAAAACACAATTTTTCTTGGGTATTTAGGAGTTTACAGCCAGGAGCCTATGCTAGGCCGTAAACTCCCTTATGTATGTCATTTTGGTGTTTAAAAATAATTCCAAGTCCTTAAACCAAGCCTAGAAATTATCCCCTAAGTGTTTGAAGCCATTTTGTGCCATAACTCACCCCACCATGAGTTTATGGCCGTAAACTCATGGGGAGAGGGTCATTATGGCCGTAAACTCCCTAAGGAGTATTCCTTTGATGTCCCAATTCATTATCCTAACTATATGTGTCCCTAAATGTCACCCGGGTCCCTCCAAACACTTGTATCGGAGTGTTTTCGCGACTAGAAGCAATTGTCCCTATCAAATAATCAATCTAAGTCCTAATTAGATACAAATGCGTATCTTTACATTATACTTAGGAGCCTCGTGCGTTTACAAGCCCCGAATCAACGCTTAGCATCCAAATCGTCACATTTCTCGTCCGGTGAGTTCATACCCCTACGCCTTTTTCCGTGTTTTTTCAATGTTTTCAGGGGGGGAATACAAGCAAACTATAATTGTTTTCGAATTATAACATTGACGTGTTTCAAATAATATCTGGCAAACTTATAAACTCTTTTACTCCTTATGTATTATGTTGAGCATAAGGAATGATTTATCAATTACAACTAAATGGATTTTAGTTAAGAAAACAACCAAACTAATCAAATTATTATGGGAATAATTTGGGGTTCTTTAACGTTTGTTTTATATCTATATAAAGATATTAGATAAACTATGTCTGATTCAGTTTATCTCCGTATTATTTGTATGTATTGCCAGATAATCTCATTGTATGTATCTATTTTCACTGTATCATGTTTCATAATCTTTGTATGTTTAGTATCGTATGAGAAACCTATGAATAATTTAGTACTAGTTTGTGAGATAGTCACTACCCTTTATGGATGATTAGTAAATCCTCCCCGGAAGTGTAACCAGAGTCTCCTGAAGGGAGAGCTAGGAGTTTGTGAATAGATCTATTCGGGACTGACAATCCCACACCTTAACTGCTACCTACAGTTAGGCGGGCACGCCTGGGGTGACAAATTTTGTATATCGTCTGACGTCTGACTAACATCATGGAGGTCTCGTTGTCGTATCAGTATGGTTACCTGACTCACAATACGTATTAATATAAATTTATTCACAGCTGGGATTTTGTTTAGAATCTATATCTTGTTCGGGATGATAATCCCATGGTTTTGTATCTATATCTTGTTCGGGATGATACTCCCATGGTTTTATATCTATATCTTGTTCGGGATGATAATCCCATGGTTTTGTATCTATATCTCGTTCGAGATGGTAATCCCATGGTTTTGAAACTATATCTTGTACGGGATGATAATCCCATGATTTTATCCAACTATCTTATATCAAATTCGGGATAGTGATCCCACGGTTTTACCAAACAATCTTATTCGGGTTAGTAGTCCCATGGTTTACAATCTATATCTTCTAGTATATCAAACTATCTAGTAACTGGTTCGGGATGTTAGTCCCAAGGTTTTCAAAATACTTTCTATCTACAGTTCGTCTATATTATAGTATCCTTGTCTAATTCGGGATAGTAATCCTATGATTTTCAATATATAGTTTTGTGTATTAAACTATACTTTGTGTTATTCAATCAATCTTGTATTTAGGAAAATATGGGATTTTCCTGGGGTTAACTTAAAACGCGTAACTGAACTGTAATGAAAGATAACGAAACTATTTAACATAAGAAAATATGGGATTTTCTTGGATAACAAACCTTTTTGGAAAACTAAAGGAAATCGATACATTTTCATAAAACAAAAACCGCTTATGAACTCACCAGCTTTATGCTGATTTTCAAACTGCTTGTATTCTCAGGTCCACATTAGACAGGTACTTGGTGATCTCTTTTGGTGAAGACGGAGTGCGTGGGAGACTCGTCTCGTTATGTTCATATGATATATGTATAACTTTTGTACAATTTACTTTTGAACCAAATGTAAACTTTCAGATATATGTAATGTAATGGTTGTTTACAGTGATTACTATGTACATTGGATTTGATACACAACATGGAGTCAACCCCGGAAACGTTTCCGCCTTTGGTTTTCGGGGTGTGACAGATAACTATAGTTGAAAGAAGATTAACAAAAGTTGAAAGGGATATGGGCACAATGAAGCGATGCAGGGCTTTAGGTGATGATGATGATGATGATGATGATGATATGGTTGTTGATGACAGGCTACCAAACTCTCCATGTGATAATCCTCCACTACCTCCACCTCCATCAACAAATATTCCTCCACCACCTCCACAACCATCTCATCCTCCTCCAAGAACTCCTTCACCGTCTCCTAACTCTCCTCCCCAATCTGATACAACCAAAACGGGGGAGAATAATTGTAACAACGCAAATTTTCAAACAAATTTTTCATTTTAAAAATATATTTATTTCCATTCAAAACAAAGCATAAATAGTTTAAGTATTCTGTCAAATACAAATAATCAAAATCCCAAGATCATAAAAGCATTCTTCAGTGTGTATCGATCACGCCGGCGCCTTCCCACGGTCCTCGCTAGTGCCTGAAATACATGCACAACAACTGTAAGCATAAATGCTTAGTGAGTTCCCCAATATACAACTTACGCACATACGCCTTTCCAGGCCCTGACCTTCCGGTCCATGTGTCTCAGGGGACTTCCGTCCCTGCTGGGTAAACCTTCTGGTCCTACCCACGCCGACCTTCCGGTCCATCACACAACATATCGCCTTCCGGCCCATAACATATTGCCTTCCGGCCCATAACATATTCGCCTTCCGGCCAATAACATACATAGCACATATAACAAATAACTTACCACATATAACGTACATATCACATATCATATCCGACCTTCCGGTCACACAGTCAAACCCTTCCGGGTACAGTATAGTGAGAAGACTCACCTCGTAAAGGTTGAACGCTAGCAAATCCCGAAATGACTCGTGCACAACCGACGAGCTACAACCTCCCTATAACATCACATATCTCATTAATACTTATATCTTCTAAGTGTGACTATCCCTAAGAAGTCAGACTTAGGTCAACTCTGGTCAACGGTCAACGGTCAACTCGACCGGACTCAGCGAGTACCATGGCGACTCGGCAAGTCTAGACGTCCTCCAACTTTCTGAGATTCCTTATCTACTCGTCGAGTATCCTCCTCGACCCGACGAGTTACTCCTGGAAGAATCGTGGGGCCACCCCGACTCCACTCGCCGAGTCTGAAGAACAACTCAGCGAGTCCTAGTAAATCTTCAAGCTACTCGCCGAGTCTGAAGAACAACTCGGCGAGTCCATGCCATGCAGACGATCAACTGCTTCCTGAATTTCGTATGGTCCCGAGATATACAATCATGGGACTTTCTGGACTCCTAAACACCTTATTACTGGGGTATAAACGTCTGGGTAATAACATAATAACCCATCTAATCACTAAATGGGTTTCATAAACCCTAGATTCGTATACACATCAAATAACATAAAGGAATCCGAAATATTACCTGGAATATGCCCTCTCTGTGTCTCCAAACCGTAGAACTCGAATCCCTTGATGTTCCTTTAGCCAAAACCCTTCTCCTCCTTGCCCAACAATTTCTTCAAGCCCTAATATCCTCCAATCTTGCTCTAGATGCCCACAGCCGTTTAGGGTTCCTCTCAATCGACTAAAGACGGACAATGACGGCATATGAGAGCATTATATACGATCCAAAACCGAACGGTTAGGGTTTCTGCTGAACAGCGTCGACTCGCCGAGTCCATATCTGGACTCGTCGAGTCCAGTCGCGGACCCGCGACCAAGTCTGCGATCCTACTCGGCGAGTCTAGGCTCCAACTCGCCGAGTCCCCTCTTAACTCACCCCAAAAACATAATTAAACAATACCTGAGATTTCGGGCTGTTACAACTCTCCCCCACTTGGATTAGACTTCGCCCTCGAAGTCTCACTCTGCAAATAGTTCCGGATGCTGCTCCCGCATCTCGCGTTCCGGTTCCCAAGTCATTTCCGATCCCTTACGGTGTTGCCATTGAACCAACACCAGAGGTACCTCCTTGTTCCTCAGAACCTTGATCTTTCGATCTCTGATAGCCACTGGTCTCTCCGCGTAATTCAGGCTCGCATCCACCTGAATATCCTCCAATGGAACCACTGCCGACTCATCGGCTATGCACTTCCTCAACTGCGACACATGAAAAGTGTCGTGGATCTGACCCAACTCCGCTGGCAACTCCAACCGATAGGCTACCCGGCCTATCCTTGCAATCACACGAAATGGCCCAATATACCGGGGCCCCAACTTGCCCCTCTTCCTGAATCGAATCACTCCTTTCCAAGGAGAGACCTTCAGGAGAACGAAGTCGCCGACCTGAAAGTCAAGCTCGGATCGGCGCCTGTCTGCATAACTCTTCTGCCGGCTCTGGGCGGTCAATAACCTTTGTCTAACTTGCTGAATGTGCTCTGTCGTCTGGAGCACGATCTCCGTGCTGCCCATCACTCTCTGTCCCACCTCTCCCCAGCAAATGGGGGTCCGACACCTCCTACCATACAACAGCTCAAAAGGTGGCATACCAATGCTCGAATGATGGCTGTTGTTGTAGGAAAACTCTGCTAAGGGTAAATATGCATCCCAGCTACCCCCGAAGTCTAACACACACGCTCGAAGCATGTCCTCCAGCGTCTGAATCGTCCGCTCGCTCTGACCGTCTGTCTGGGGATGGTATGCGGTACTAAAATGCAATTTAGTACCCAGCTCCTCATGGAATTTCTTCCAGAACCTGGAAGTGAAGCGCACATCACGGTCTGAAACAATCGAGATCGGCACCCCATGCCGAGATACCACTTCTCTCACATATATCTCTGCCAACTTCTCCGCTGAAGAACTCTCGCTGATGGCAAGGAAGTGTGCACTCTTCGTCAACCTATCCACAATCACCCAAATTGCATCAACTCCCCTGGCAGTTCTCGGCAATTTGGTGATGAAATCCATAGTGATCTGCTCCCACTTCCACTCGGGGATCTCCAATGGCTGTAACTTGCCATGCGGTCTCTGGTGCTCAGCCTTAACCCTACGGCAGGTCAAGTACCGCTCGACGAACCATGCAACGTCCCTCTTCATACAGGGCCACCAATACTCTTTCCTCAGGTCCAAATACATCTTCGTAGCACCGGGATGGATCGAGAATTTCGATCTATGAGCCTCTTCCATCAAAGTAATACGCGTACCGCCCACAAACGGTACCCAAATCCGACCCTGAAATGTCATAAGCCCTCGCCCATCCTTAACGAACTCTGAAATTAATCCCACGACCCGCTCTTTCTTCTGCATTTCTGGTCGCACAGCTTCGGCCTGCGCCCCACGAATAGCATCCAATACTGGAGTCATCACAGTCAGTCTCAAGCATACATCTCGCAATGGAGTGCTCTCCGCCCTGCGGCTCAACGCGTCAGCTACCACATTAGCCTTACCTGGGTGGTACAGGATCTCACAATCATAATCCTTGACCACATCCAACCACCTCCTCTGACGCATATTTAGGTTGGGCTGATCCATCAAATACTTCAAGCTCTTATGGTCCGTATATATCGTACATCGAACCCCATACAGGTAGTGACGCCAAATCTTGAGAGCGAACACTACTGCTCCCAACTCTAAATCATGCGTGGGATATCTCGCCTCATGAGGCTTCAGCTGCCTCGACGCATATGCTATCACATGGCCCCTCTGCATCAACACTGCACCCAGTTCCGAAATCGATGCGTCTCAAAGGAGGTCTGCTGCTCGGGCCCCCATGAGAATGCAACACCCTTCCGGGTCAATCTGGTGAGCGGCACTGCGATCTTGGAGAAATCCTTAATGAACCTCCGATAATACCCTGCCAACCCAAGGAAGCTCCTGATCTCAGAGGGTGACTTCGGCACCTCCCAACTCATTACCGCCTCAACCTTGGCCGGATCGACCAATATCCCTTTCTGATTGACAACATGTCCTAGAAATTGGACCTCTCGCAGCCAGAAGTCACATTTGGAGAACTTTGCATAAAGCTTCTCCGACCTCAATACCTCAAGGACCTCCCTCAAATGCTCCTCATGCTGCTCTCTAGATCTAGAATACACCAGAATGTCGTCGATAAATACAATCACTGACCGATCCAACATCGGTCTGCATACCCTATTCATGAGATCCATGAACACAGTCGGGGCATTGGTGAGCCCGAAAGGCATCACCACAAACTCATAATGCCCATATCGCGTCCTAAACGCTGTCTTCTGGACATCCTCGTCCCGCACTCTCACCTGATGGTACCCTGACCTCAGATCGATCTTGGAAAACCAAGACGCTCCCTGCAACTGATCGAATAAATCATCGATCCTCGGCAACGGGTAACGGTTCTTGACCGTCAACTTGTTCAACACCCAGTAATCAATACACATCCGGTGTGAACCATTCTTCTTCTTGACGAACAGAATAGGTGCTCCCCACGGCAAGCTGCTCGGCCGAATGAATCCCTTCCCCAACAGCTCCTGGAGCTGCGAGGACAACTCTTGCATCTCTGGAGGTGCAAGACGATAAGGCACTTTAGCAATAGGCGCGGCCCCCGGAACCAGATCGATACCAAACTCTACTTGCCTCACAGGAGGTACTCCCGGCAGCTCCTCGGGGAAAACATCTGGAAACTCACGCACCACAGGGACCTCCTCAACTGATTTCGGTCTCTCGGAAACCTCCCGCGTATCCATCACATACGCCACAAAATCCTTACAGCCCTGCTGTAGACACTGCCTCGCCCTAGCGGCCGAACAAAAAGCTGATCCCGAACGGGTACCCTCGCCGTACACCGAAAGAACTCCCCCACTATGGTCTCGTATAGTCACCAACTGACGCTCACAGTCGATGACAGCGCCGAATCGGCTCAACCAGTCCATGCCCACGATGACACAAACATCACCCATCGCAATAGGAATCAGGTCAATCGGGAATTCAACCCCGAAAATCTCTAGTACACATCCCCGAAGAACCTCCGTGGCACAAATCACTTTCTCGTCAGCTATAGAAACTCTCAAAGGTCGACTCAACGACTCCCGACTAACGCTGATATGCTGACTAAAAGCTAAGGACACAAAGGACCTACTCGCACCCGAGTCAAATAACACTAAGGCAGGCACAGAGTTCACAAGAAAAGTACCTACGCATATAATAACATAAGCATAACATCTCGACATTAAAATAATTACATGAATTACAACATACCTGCCACAACATCAGGCGCAGCGCGGACCTCCTCCGCAGTCAGCTGAAAGGCTCTTCCCCGAGCCCTCGGGGCCTCGGCCTTCACCGGTCGAGTCGCAGTAGCTCCGGCAGCAGGTGCAGATCCCTGAAGAAGCTGAGGGCACTCAGCCTTCCTATGGCCTGTCTGGTTGCAATGAAAGCAAACCGTAAATCCCTTGGGACACTCCCTAGCAATGTGCCCCTCCTTGCCACACTTGTAGCAAGCACCAGATCGACACGCCCCCTCATGACCCTTGCCGCACTTTCCGCAAGTGCGGCCCTTCGAACCTCCTTTGCTCGCATCGGCGGACTTTATCCGCTTGGCTGCCGGCTGGAACTGAGCCGGTCGCCGGTTCACCCGCTGAGACTCGGCCTCCTCCCTGGCCTGGGTCTCCAACTCGATCTCGCGCTTCCTGGCATTCGCCTGAAGCTCAGCAAAAGTATGGTAAGTGGAGTTTGACACAAACTCCCGGATATCCCTCCTCAACACTCCCAAGTACTCGCTCATCCGAGCCTGATCAGTGGACACCAGCTCGGGGCAGAACATCGCCCTCTCATGAAACTTTCGCGTGATCACCGCAACAAAATCAGTACCCTGCTTGAGGGTTAAGAACTCCTGAACCAATCGTTCCCTCTCCACCGGGGGAACGTACTCATCTCTGAACATGGCAGTAAACCCCTCCCATGTTACTGCTGTAGTCTCTGCCAAAGTGAAGTTCGCCGTCACGAACTTCCACCAGTCCTTCGCTCCCAGACGGAGCTGGTTCAATGCGAACCGTACCCTTAGGTGTTCAGGGCATGAACAAGTGTAGAAGCACCCCTCTATATCCGCGATCCACCTCATCGCAGCAATCGGATCCTGCGTCCCATCGAACTCTGGTGGCTTCGTGTTGCTGAACTCTCGGAACAGCAACGAGTCACCCCCCTGTGGCCTAGCAGCGGCCACAGCTGCGGTAGCTGCAGCGGTTGCAGCCTCAGTCAATGCGGCGTACCGCTCATCGAACGTCTCCATCAGTGTGGTCTTAATAGACCCAAACATCTCCGGGATCTCAGCCCGGATCGCCGCCGCTACCTCCTCGTGAATCATCTGACGAATCTCCTCGTCACTCACACCGCTCGAACTCGCTCCGTGGCGCGGTCTAACCATGATGTCTCTGAAATACAACATAAAACTATCAGAGACTCCACCGAGTATAATCGTACTCGATACGCAACCCTACTCAGTCCCCGATATCCAGGGATTCTTACTTGGGTCTCCCACTGACCCGGTGTCCTCGGTAGTACGGGCCCAATACTACCGACCACACCGCATCAGCGTTCATCCCAAGTCTTCCTCCCCAAACTCCGGATAGTGAGTACTCTACTTCTGATATGCACTATCTACCCGCATACTAGCAACGCATCTCATATAGGCAAACTTCCCTAGACTAAGGCATCACAAATCAGGCCACTCTAGTCCTATCATGAATACCTAGCCTTCTAGCATGCATAACAATTCATATCATATAATATTGTAAGGTATTTTGGGGATCTTTACCATTCGGGCGCTGACTGATCGTACACACTGCTTCTTTCTTGCTTACCACAAAACCATTTACAAAAGTTTATGCCTTTATTTTAAAAAATTTCCTCAAATCCTCGGTTTGAGTTCAGTTACCCCCGAAGGTGCACCCGAATCTCTCAAACCAAGGCTCTGATACCAATTGTAACAACGCAAATTTTCAAACAAATTTTTCATTTTAAAAATATATTTATTTCCATTCAAAACAAAGCATAAATAGTTTAAGTATTCTGTCAAATACAAATAATCAAAATCCCAAGATCATAAAAGCATTCTTCAGTGTGTATCGATCACGCCGGCGCCTTCCCATAGTCCTCGCTAGTGCCTGAAATACATGCACAACAACTGTAAGCATAAATGCTTAGTGAGTTCCCCAATATACAACTTACGCACATACGCCTTTCCAGGCCCTGACCTTCCGGTCCATGTGTCTCAGGGGACTTTTGTCCCTGCTGGGTAAACCTTCCGGTCCTACCCACGCCGACCTTCCGGTCCATCACACAACATATCGCCTTCCGGCCCATAACATATTGCCTTCCGGCCCATAACATATTCGCCTTCCGGCCCATAACATACATAGCACATATAACAAATAACTTACCACATATAACGTACATATCACATATCATATCCGACCTTCCGGTCACACAGTCAAACCCTTCCGGGTACAGTATAGTGAGAAGACTCACCTCGTAAAGGTTGAATGCTAGCAAATCCCGAAATGACTCGTGCACAACCGACGAGCTACAACCTCCCTATAACATCACATATCTCATTAATACTTATATCTTCTAAGTGTGACTATCCCTAAGAAGTCAGACTTAGGTCAACTCTGGTCAACGGTCAACGGTCAACTCGACCGGACTCGGCGAGTACCATGGCGACTCGGCGAGTCTAGACGTCCTCCAACTTTCTGAGATTCCTTATCTACTCGTCGAGTATCCTCCTCGACCCGACGAGTTACTCCTGGAAGAATCGCGGGGCCACCCCGACTCCACTCGCCGAGTCTGAAGAACAACTCGGCGAGTCCCAGTAAATCTTCAAGCTACTCGCCGAGTCTGAAGAACAACTCGGCGAGTCCATGCCATGCAGACGATCAACTGCTTCCTGAATTTCGTATGGTCCCGAGATATACAATCATGGGACTTTCTGGACTTCTAAACACCTTATTACTGGGGTATAAACGTCTGGGTAATAACATAATAACCCATCTAATCACTAAATGGGTTTCATAAACCCTAGATTCGTATACACATCAAATAACATAAAGGAATCCAAAATATTACCTGGAATATGCCCTCTCTGTGTCTCCAAACCGTAGAACTCGAATCCCTTGTTGTTCCTTTAGCCAAAACCCTTCTCCTCCTTGCCCAACAATTTCTTCAAGCCCTAATATCCTCCAATCTTGCTCTAGATGCCCACAGCCGTTTAGGGTTCCTCTCAATCGACTAAAGACGGACAATGACGGCATATGAGAGCATTATATACGATCCAAAACCGAACGGTTAGGGTTTCTGCTGAACAGCGTCGACTCGCCGAGTCCATATCTGGACTCGTCGAGTCCAGTCACGGACCCGCGACCAAGTCTGCGATCCTACTCGGCGAGTCTAGGCTCCAACTCACCGAGTCCCCTCTTAACTCACCCCAAAAACATAATTAAACAATACCTGAGATTTCGGGCTGTTACAATAATCAAGAGGTTATTCAACCAATGCACATGCAGGTGGTGATTGCATCATAGCTAGAGATGGCTGGAAGGGTTGAGGCTAAAGCTGAATATGGTGACCAATCAGAGACAGATGACTTTGAAGTGCTTCTTGATCTTGGTTTCATGCTACAAACTGTTATTCCTATTGCTCCCTTAAATATTTTCTATCCGGGTTCTTGTTTTGAGGGGAAGATTTCTCAAGTTGTTCCTCGAGGAACTGATAGTAATATTAAATCTAACAATAAACACCTCAATCCCCGAAACAGGAAAGCTTCCTTCTCGAAGGGGAGGGGGGCTTATGATGCTGAAGCTGCAAGCTCTTTTGGTGATCTTTTATCATATCCTACTAAAAAAAAGAAAATTCATCTTTGATCTAAATGAATTAGCGGAAACATGGAGTTTACCGTTTGAGGAAGTTAGATAAATAATGTTAGAATATAATGTTGTCGTTCATCAAAAGTAACAAGAAAGAAAAACAAAATCTACGTCTACCAAACTAGCTCAAGCTCTTGCCTCCGCTGATGAGAATGCTAATGTTCAAACCACAGATAATTAGGTCAAGAAAATTTTTCAATAATAATGTGGAGAAACAACATATTGTTTTAGACTTGAATGACCAAATCGATATGAAGAAGTTTGGAGATATTCTTACTCGTAGATCAAAGCCTGATCCTATCATAAAAGTGAGATGCACCAAAATGAGGAATGAGTCACTGAAGCTTCACTTGGTTACAAAGAAAGCATACTATGAATAAAATAAAGTTGTTTATGCTCGTAAGCTAGTCAAATTTAGCTATAACGAGTGGATGCAAATTCAAGGAATAATCGAGAAACAAAAGGTTGTTCACGCTTAAGAAGTGAATTTGGCAATACAACAACTACTCAAAAAAGTCAAGAAGCTAAATCATGTGCCATCAGTTGGTTCATCATCAGCTAGTCAATCAAGACCATCCTCCTCAGGCAGAACTGGTGCTCCCATACAATCCAAAAATACCAAGTTTCTTCTCCCTTATAAACTCGGTATATCAAGAATGAATTACCGGTGGGTATTGAACCAGTCTAATATATGTTCATTCCAGAACTACAGCCTAGTATATTTTATATTCACAGTCAGAATCATATGTGTTTTCAAGGAACTGATGACCTTCCTTGGCTCCCATTGAACATTTGTTTCATCTTCACTTGGATGGACTAGCTCACCATGAAGTGGAATGAGGATATCATATAATGATATCACTAGAGCATAGTAAAAGAGTGGATAAACTTAAGCTTGATCAATTGAGATAGTCAAGTTTGAAATCTTAAAGGAAGCTGACAAGTTCTACAATGGCTCTTCCAATGAATCTTAAGAAGAATTTTAGTTTTGGCACCATCAGATAGGGAAGATGTTAAGGTCACACTTTATGATCTAATGAGTCAAACACGCGACATGCTGATACATCAGCGTTTGCATTTACTACATCTATAGCACCAGCGTATGAAGCTTATTAGTGTCAGCTTATAGCCCAGTTATCTGATTATAATCTTTTATATATTAGGTAATGATATAGATAAGAGAATAGATCACATATCTGGTATCTGGGTGATAAGATTGGTTCTTAGTATGGAATAGATGCAATCCCTTCAGTTAAGGAATATACATGTATATATTAGTATGTATACAACATTAGGGCAAACCCTAATGTCGTGATTGTGGATTTGTGTCACTCCTCTTTGTTACAAACCCGTCTTCCAGGTGCATACAAAACTATTTTTTGGTGAAAGAACAATTTGGAGAAATTTTGTTATATTTACTTTCTATTTATTATTTTTCTTATATTAGTTTTATGTTTTTTATTCATTCTTAAAATGTATATGATCGATACAAACCTTCACTCCCTATACACCTAAACAAGATGGTGTTGTCGAAAGAAGGAATAGAATCATCGTAGAGATTGTCTATTTAACATTAAACTTTGCCCACTTATCTCTATCCTTCTGGGTTGAAGCTGTTTCCACCGACTGCTTTCTTCATAATCAAAGCATTCTCAGCAAACATCTCAAAAAAAATCCATAAAAATGTGTGAACAATCGTAAACATAATGTCAACATTTTCAGATTTTTGGTTGTAGGTGTTTATGAAGAACAATATAGATAATTTGATGATGTTCCAGCCAAAGGCAGATGAATTAATTTTTTTGGATACATAACAAATCATGTAGATTATAGACTCATGAATCGAAGAACTAGAGTCATTGAAGATACCTTTGGTGTAGAGTTTGATGAACATCATTGTGACATTCCATATTTTTTAGAGCCAGAAAATTTTCTTTACGCTTTCAAACCATGGTATCTTTGTTTGCGAAATTTGTCCCATTTGATTAAAACATTTTGAGTACAATTGTTATTTCAAAATAACAAACCTTAAGGATGTCATAATCAATACAAAACATAAATTACAATGTAAAGACCAAATATTCCTAAATACTATTGCATTTTGTCTCTTAAATCATTCTTTATCCTAATAAAGTTTCAATATCCATAACACAATTACCCATGATACATAAAATTGAAGTGGGTCAGCTTTGGGAAACTTGGTGAAACACATAGGATTTTGAATCCCATAATATGTTAACGATAACAAATCATATCTATTAACCCTTTAAAATCAATTGTTGTCACAAGATATAGATATACCATATGACATATGGAATCTTTAAAAGAAGGTACCCTTAGTAACAATCCCTTTGATTCTCACGAATTGATCCTATAACAATGATCAGTTAAGATCAAGCCTGATGGATCACTATGAGAAATGAGTAGACTCTACTACCTAGGGGATTCCTCAACAATATAATTCAATAATGACAACAATGAGGGGGATAGAGTGCATGAATAAATATACAATCCTTTTCCATATAGTGAAAGATAGTTTAGTCTTTAGTCATCATTTTACTCCGGAAGATGACCATACTGTCACACCCCTGAACCAGACGGCGGAAACGTCCGAGGTCTCGCGTGACATTAATTAAATATCATCACAATGAATATACATGAATCATAACAAAAGTGTCACCATGCATCAATATATTACAACTAGGATTGTTAACATCAAGTACATTGTTATAACACTACACATTCATAACCTAAATAGTTTGAGTACATTTAACAACATAACATCTAACATTACTTCTTACCTCTTCAGCTTACCTGTTACCTGAAAATACAAGTTATTTTGGAAAAACGTCAACATACGAAATGTTGTTGAGTTCATAAGCAATATTGTGATAAAATGATTGGTGTATTTTGTAAAACCCAGAAAATCCGATATTTTCTGAAAAAAGACTTTTGTTTATCAAAGTGAGAAGATCCATAAGTTGATGCATGAATGATTTTAAAAACACACACACACACACACACATATATATATATATATATATACACACACACACACACATACACACACACACACACACATATATATATATATATATATATATATATATATGCATGTGTGTGTGTTTTTAAAATCATTCATGCATCAACTTATGGATCTTCACACTTTGATAAACAAAAGTCTTTTCAGAAAATATCGGATTTTCTGGCTTTTACAAAATACACCAATCATTTTATCACAACATTGCTTATGAACTCACCAACATTTCATATGTTTACGTTTTTCCAAAATAACTTGTATTCTCAGGTAACAGGTAAGTGGAAGAGGTAAGATGTAATGTTAGATGTTATGTTGTTAAATGTACTCAAACTATTTACGTTATGAATGTGTAGTGTTAAAACAATGTACTTGATGTGAACAATCCCAGTTGTAATATATTGATGCATGGTGACGCTTATGTTATGATTCATGTATATTCATTGTGATCATATTCAATTAAAGTCACGCGAGCCCTCGGACGTTTCCGCCGTCTCGTTCGGGGATGTGACAGGTTGGTATCAGAGCATTGTTTATAGTGAACTAGCATATCTAACCACACATTGATATGCAATTGTAAACCAAAAAAAGGGACTAACCCAACTCTGAACAAAACAACACAAATAAAAACACAACTATAAAAACATCTTTGCCTGTGTGAATTAGGAAACAAAATATAATACCAAACCAAACAAGATAATGCTATCATCTCGGGAAAGTCGGGACTGTTCACAGTTGTATCAAGGAGAGGATGTAGCCTGATCAACTACATTTCCTCTAAGGTACAACTATCACGTGTCCCAAGGAAATCGCGATGGTAGGAAAAACCTAAAAGCGTACCCCTTTAGCACCAAAAAGAGAACAGCGACTCAATCTATACAATAATAGAAGCATCATAGGAGTAACGATAGTTATTCACATGCTTCTTCTCAGTCAACATGGAAGGAGAACACCAGGGCCTTCAGTATCACCAGGTCCTAGTAGCACACAGGATGATCGAGGATGAGCCAGAGGTAGATCAAGGAGGGGCACACAACATTGGACCTGAAGAGGAACAGGACGAATACGTGATAGTTGATTTCGATTATGATGATCTGGACTGGGAGCCAGATGAAGAAAAGAGCTTAGAGGAGGCGCGTAGTGGACCTCACCAGTCGAAAGCCCCGTCAAATTTCTGCATGTTTCAAGGGGTGGATACAGACTATATACGCTCTCTCGAGGGGGCAGTTATCAGCTTGAAGCTTCAACTCATCATGGCCAAGGCAAGGGCTACGCGAGCCAAGCGAAAATTAGAGGTAATCACCCAAGAGGCGGATGAACTGGCTGAAATTCTGGTGCGTCACCTCGACGATTGAGCGTCGTCGTCATCCTTACTAAGAGGACCTACTCTACTACCTGCTATATAGGACCCACCATGACTAGGACTAGTCATACCCGTATTTAGTACTATGTCAGTAGGATCTATGCTATGTACCCCGACTCTATGTTTAAGTTATTACACTACTCATAGAGCCGTTGTGCTGCCGAAATTGCACCACTTATGTATTGCTCTTCCAAGCAAAATTTTCATGTATCAAAAATGCGGATAATATTAATGAAAAGTTATATGTGTTCCACTGTGATGTTGTAATCTGCTATGTGTTATATATATCCACGATTGTATGCTAAATTGTGAAATTGCGTAAGTTCGTGCCACACACTTAGTTTATAGGATCACCATCTCACGAAACCATAGGCACTCAACATCTTTCCGTTCCATGACAGAAAGATGCCTCGACGACCAACTTGCAGTAACCCTGGACCATCCCCTCCAGAGGTTGACTCAGCTGCATTCCAAGCAGCTGTGTCTGTTGTGGTCACCGCAACAATGGCGCAGATTCACCAAGGGAACAATGGAGGAGTCAACGGACAAGGGGCAGGAATTTCGAACAACAGGATCAATCAAGGACCGACCAAAACATGCTCCTATAAGGATTTCACCAATGCCAAGCCGCAAACCTTTAATGGCACGGGTGGTGTGATAGCCCTGAAAAGGTGGATTGAGAAGGTGGAATCAGTGTTCGAAATTTGTGAATGCCCCGAGGAATTGAAAGTGAAGTATGCCGCGTGCACCTTTGTCGACCAGGCTCTCACCTAGTGGAATGGACATATAGAGGCCATGACTCTCCCTGTAGCCAACTCGATGCCATGGACGGAGCTGAAGGAAATGCTGATGGCTGAGTACTGCCCTCGTGGCGAAATTCAGAAGATGGAGCAAGAGCTATGGGATCTTACTATCCGAAACTCTGATATAGATGCATACATATCAAAGTTTAGTGAGCTATCATTATTTTGCCTTGGCATGATTATGTTTCAAGGAAAAAAATCGAACGATTCGTCTGGGGATTGACCTCCCCGATCCAAGGAAATGTGATCGTCTGGGGACAGCGCCAAGAGATTGGCCGAGAAGCTGTACGACCACAACAACAAAAAGGGCGAGAAGCCAGCGGAAATCGAGGGCAAGAAAGAGAATGACAACAAGAAAGGAAAGAACAACAAGAGAAAAGGGTGACAAGGCTCGGAATCGGCAAAGAAGCAAAAACGGCAACGGTCAACACTGCAACCACTCAAGTACCCTTGACACCACATGCTCCAGTCTCAGCTAATCCAAGTGCTCCTAGGCAGTATTCTAGGAATCTCCCAAAGTGCAACAAGTGCAACTACCACCATAACAGCGACTGCAGGGAAATGCATTGCACCAGTTGCAATCGGAAGGGTCACACTGCAAAGTATTGCAGGACCTATCCTCCCCAGAATCAACCACAATGAAACAACAACAACAACAACAACCATAACAACAACCACAACAACAACAACAACACATACAACAACAACCATAACACGGGATCAAGCCCCACTTGCTACGGATGTGGAAGGACAGGGCATATCCATCGGAATTGCCCCAACACCAACAACTCTGAGAATGCACGAACAGGTAGGGTGCTAGCTATGGGTCAGGGAGAAGCGGTTCAGGATCCCACTGTTGTTACTGGTATGTTTCTCCTAAACCACACTTATGCATACATCCTATTTGACACCGGAGCAGAACGGAGTTTTGTGAGCAATAAATTCTAACACTTGTTAAATCAACAACCCTAGAAGCTTCATGAAACCTTCACGGTGGAAATGGCTAATGGGAAGACAGAATCCAGTGGGGGAATCTATATCGGATGTAGCCTAGCCTTAAATCACCACGTCTTTCAAATAAACTTAATGCCTATTTCCATTAGGAGTTTTGATGTGATTATTGGCATGGATTGGTTAAGCCCCCACCATGCTGAAATTATGTGTCACGAGAAGGTCGTTCGCCTTCATCTTCCAAATCGCGAACCCCTAGTTGTTTACGGGGACAAACCCAGCACGAACCTTCGTCTTATCTCGTGCATTAAGGTGCAGAAGCACCTACGAAAGAAGGACTTAACATTCCTAGCTCACATAGTAGACAAATCCAAGAAAGAGGTCAACATTCAAGACATTCCAGTAGCTTGTGAATTCCTAGATGTTTTTCCTGATGATCTTCCGGGGATACCCCCAGAAAGACAAGTCGAGTTTCGAATTGACCTTGTACCAAGAGCTACCCCCATCGCCAAATCGTCCGACAGATTGGCTCCTGCGGAGATGCAAGAGTTGTCCATTCAACTCAGTGAGATTTTGGATAAAGGATTCATCCGACCCAGTTTCTCACCTTGGGGAGCTCCAGTTCTCTTTGTCAAGAAGAAAGATGGTACATTCAGGATGTGTATTGACTACAGAGAACTTAACAAGCTTGCTGTCAAAAACCGATATCCACTTCCACGAATGGACAATATATTCGACCAGCTCCAAGGAGCTAGTTACTTCACAAAGATAGATTTGCGATCTGGATACCACCAACTCAAGGTACGAGAGGAGGATATTCCAAAAACCGCCTTTCGAACTTGTTACGGACATTATGAATTTGTTGTAATGCCCTACGGTCTAACGCATGCTCCTGCCGCATTCATGGACCTAATGAATCGAATCTGCCGACCTTTTCTTGATAATTTCATAATCATTTTCATTGATGATATCCTAGTATATTCCCGAAGCGAAGAAGAACACAACCAACACCTTGGATAAATCCTAGAAACCCTGGGAACCGAAAAGTTGTACACAAAACTCTCCAAATGCGAGTTTTGGCTCCGAAGCGTGAACTTTTTAGGACATGTTGTTAGCCAGGAAGGAATTCATGTGGATCCTTCTAAAATCCAAGCTATCGAAGGATGGGCAATCCCAATAACACCCACAGAAATTCGCCAGTTTCTGGGTCTCGCAGGCTATTACAGGAGATTCATCCAGAACTTCTCTAGGACGGCCAAACCGCTTACTATGCTTACGCAAAAGGGTGTACCCTTCATATGGACGGACAAGCAGGAAGCTGCATCTCGATGTCTGAAGCAAGCACTCTGCAGTGTGCCGGTGTTATCGCTACCCGAAGGAACGAATGACTTTATAGTCTACTGCGATGCGTCAAATCAGGGTTTAGGCTGTGTAGTCATGCAGCATGGAAAGGTGATAGCTTACGCATCCTGGCAGCTAAAGACGCATGAAAGGAATTATACGACCCACGATCTGGAGCTTGGAGTAGTGGTCTTCGCTCTGAAGATTTGGAGACACTACCTGTTTGGTCGAACTGCTAAACGACTACGAGTGCGAAATCAAGTATCATCCAGGCAAGGCTAACGTAGTAGCCGATGCCTTGAGTCGGAAAGAATACTCAAGTCTTCATGTAAAAACTCTCTTGATAACCATCCAATCCCACCTGACCTCGCAAATAAGAATGGCCTAGTCAGATGCCATGAAGGCGGAAAACAAGACAAGTGAAGCGCTGCCTGGAATGGAGAAGAACTTGGAGGTGAAGGAAGATGGAGCATACTACTTCATGAACCACATATGGGTCCCTAAACTTGGGGGATTCAGAGAGGTAGTCATGAATGAGGCTCACAAGACACGATACTCCATCCATCTGGGTTCAGACAAAATGTACTCGGATGTTAAGCAACATTATTGGTGGCCAAATATGAAGGCAGAGATTGCCACTTATGTGAGCAAGTGCCTCACTTGTGCTAAAGTAAAAGTGGAATATCAGAATCCCTCTGGATTACTACAGCAGCCAGTAATTCCCGAGTGGAAATGGGAAAGGATTACCATGGATTTTATGACCAAACTACCCAAGTCGACGGACGATTTGGACACAATATGGGTAATAGTTGATAGACTAACGAAATCCGCCCATTTCCTGCCAATAAAATAATCCTACAAGATGGAGCGCCTGACAAGAATCTACATCAAAGAAATTATGAGACTCCATGGAGTACCGGTGTCTGTCATCTCAGATAGAGATAGTAGATTTACCTCACGCTTTTGGCAATCGCTTCAGAAAGCTATGGGAACACAACTCGATATGCGCACTTCCTACCACCCACAAACGGATGGACAAAGCGAACGAACCATCCAAACGTTAGAAGATATGGTTCGCGCGTGCGTAATAGACTTTGTAAAATCGTAGGATACCCACTTGCCTTTGATCGAGTTCTCGTATAACAACAGTTATCACTCAAGTATCAAAGTTGCTCCTTTCGAAGCATTATACGGGCGCAAGTGTAGATCAACGTTGTGTTGGGCTGAGGTAAGAGACACCCAGCTAGCGAGAGAGCAAACGCCAAACAAGGCCTTAACGGGACCGGAGATCATACGCAAGACGACCGAGAAGATAATTCAGATCAGAGTACGGCTACAATCGTCACGAGACAGACAAAAGAGCTACGCCGATAAACGACGAACGCCCTTGGAATTCAAAGTCGGAGATAGGGTGTTACTAAAAGTCTCTCCTTGGAAAGGAGTGATTCGTTTTCGGAAGCGGGGAAAACTGAACCCTCGATACATTGGAACCTTCGAGATTCTTGCCCGAATCGGTCCAGTAGCTTATAGATTGCAACCACCCGACAAGCTCAACAATGTACACCCTGTGTTCCACGTCTCCAACTTGAAGAAGTGCTTATCCGGCGAGACTCTCGTCATCCCATTAGAAGAAATTGAAATCAACGAGAATCTCCTGTTCCTCGAGGAACCATTTGAAATCATGGACAGGGAGGTGAAGCGTACCAAGCAAAGTCGCTTTCCGATTGTGAAAGTTCGATGGAATGCAAGACGCGGACCAGAATTCACATGGGAACGTGAAGATCAAATAAAACAGAAGTACCTTCATCTATTCTCGCATTCTCAAATCTAGCTTTCAAAAGTATTTCGGGACGAAATTCCTCTAACGTGGGGATGATGTCATAACTAGAAATTTTGGTGCCTTGTAACTACAACACTTATAACAACTATGAATCAATACATGAAAGCGTGCATGATGCTTATTCTATAACAACAAAACTTCATCAAATACTTCATTCTAGCCCTACAAATGGTCAACAAAGAATTGGAAACCTTTTGAAATTCCAATTTGAGTTCACTTTGGACGAGGATTTCCTTAATGGGCCCTAAATGGACCCATATACATGAAACATGATATTTTGGGCCTTAGTGGGTCACAACCAAATTAATTTAGCCCTAATAGGTCATAAAAATTATACTTTGATTTATTTGGGTCAAGCATCATCTAACTTAACAATAATATGGGCTTAAGGAGAAAAAGCCCAAAATCCTCTCTTTTCCCTCTCCATTCTCGGCCCAAGCCCACCAAGAGGAAGAGTTGACTTTGTGTGTGTGCCACCTCATTTTTACATAGAGGTTTTCCATGCACCTCTCATGTTTTCGTGCAAGTCCACTCAAAGATCACACTTCTCTCCTCTCTCTTCTTCTCTTGGCTGAACACAACACACACACACAAATTCATTCCATTCTCACAAGATCTCTCAAGAAAACTCTCTCAATTCCTCTCCAAATTTTTGAGATCTAAGAAGCTTTCAAAATTTTTTTTTCCACAAAACTCATCATCTAAAGTAAGTTCATACTTGGATCTTTGACTTAGACTCTTTGTTTTATCAAAAATCTCTTCTAAATCTATTCCAACATGTGATCTTGCACCTTAGAAGTCACTAAACTCGAGATCTACCAAGAAGACTTGCTAGGATCGAAATCTTCTTCTTTTCTCTCTTCAAAACCGAAAACACAACTCAAGGTGAGCTTCGGACCCCTCTTTTTTGGTTTTCATATGTTTTATGGGGGAGAATCGAAGAAAATGTGTAGATCTATGTGTATGCGTATGCTATGTGTGATTTTATGCATGTATGTGTGTGATATATGTGTGTTTTTGGGATGAAAATGCAACCAAAAAGGGGTATTAACTCGAGATCTATGACATGAGAAAGGAAACCAACATAATCTATGTTATTTTACACTAATCTAGTCAAGAAAAATAGCTTATAAGGTTATGAGGAACATATTCTAACATAAAACCCATTATAGGACTTAAACTGTCAACAATACAAAACTTGGGTTAAAAACTATAAATTCACGATTTCTTGAGGGTCAAAAGAGCCAAAAAAGTTTCTATAATCAATTTCCTGAATATTAGAATTTTCAAAGGACTTAAAATGTAAAAATATAGCTTAATGGGCTAAATTTGGGCTTTTCGGCCCAATAAGCCCAAAAATTGCGAAATTTGGAGTTTTAAGGGGCTGAATTGTAATATTCTGTAAAACAGGGTATTTGAAGTGAAATAAAACTATTTCAAAGGTCAAAAATGCTTTTCAAATTCAAAAAGGATCAAAAATGTAAGCTTTTTATATTTTGGGCCAAAACTGTAAATGTTGCAAAATTTGGGGTTTTAACCGAGAAAACATCATTCTGCAAGGGCTAAAGCTGTTTACAAATTAAATTTTGGGTTAAAAATGTCTTTTCAACAAGTTTATGATACAAAAGTGTCAAAAAAAATGTTTTAAGGACTAAAAATGAAATTCTTTTATATAAAGGACTAAAAGTGTTATTTTTATAAAAGAAAGGTTGTGAAAAGGTAAAAATATTACTTTTAAACAAATTAATTCATTAAGACAAAATATAAGATACCCGACTACCGAAAAAAAGCAAAACGAATACACCTTCAATACCAAATATCGTTTTAAATGAATTGAGTCGGTCTCGAATCAATACAAAACAGCTAGCATCAATTTAAAAACACTTCAATAGATACGTGATGACTACAATGAGTAAATCTACAAACTTTGGACTTATGGGTTTCAAATCATGCTTGTTGGGCCTTGCAAGCCCACCAACATGATCTTTGGGCCCAAATGGATAACACTTATATGTTATTGGGCCTTCAATGACCCAATATTTTATAAAAGGACTTTCAATTGCTTTTACGTGCTAGTGGGCCAGAGTCTACCTTTAGAAAAGCTAGTAAGGTCACAATAATCAAGTGCGAGTTGAATCATCATGTCTATCGCATCCACGACAGCCTAAGGTACTTACGATAGTAGTGGAACATAATACTCCCCTTCTCTTCGTTTGTTAAGGCTTACGAGAAATCAAAGTAGACAAAATTAGGACTATATATAATATGGATTAATCAATATTCATTCGTTAAGACCATACAAGAATCAGTAATTACGAATACATTTCAACATCGGAAAACATTGGTTTTTCCGGGGAATTCAATACTACTCGTTCGAAACTTTATAACTATATTACAAAATACCCTTTTTGGTTGCATTTTCATCACAAAAACACACATAAAATCACACACATACATGCATAAAATCATAGCATGCATATACACATAGATCTACACATTTTCTTGTATTCTCCCCCATAAAACATATGAAAACCGAAAAAAGTGGGGTATGAAGCTCACCTTGAGTTGTGTTTTTGGATTTGAAGAGAGAAAAGAAGAAGATTTCGATCCTAGCAAGTCTTCTTGGTAGATCTCGAGTTTAGTTACTTCTAAGGTGCAAGATCACAAGTTGGAATAGATTTAGAAGAGATTCTTGATAAAAAAAAAAAGATTCTAAGTCATAGATCCAAGTATGAACTTACCTTAGATGATGAGTTTTGTGGCAAAATCTCTTTGAAAGCTTCTCAGATCTCAAAAATTTGGAGAGGAATTGAGAGAGTTTTCTTGAGAGATCTTGTAAGAATGGAATGAATTTGTGTGTGTGTGTGTTGTGTTCAGCCAAGAGAAGAAGAGAGAGGAGAGAAGTGTGATCTTTGAGTGGACTTGCACGAAAACATGAGAGGTGCATGGAAAACCTCTATGTAAAAATGAGGTGGCACACACACAAAGTCAACTCTTCCTCTTGGTGGGCTTGGGCCGAGAATGGAGAGGGAAAAGAGAAGATTTTGGGCTTTTTGTCCTTAAGCCCATATTATTGTTAAGTTAGATGATGCTTGACCCAAATAAATCAAAGTATAATTTTTATGAACTATTAGGGATAAATTAATTTGGTTGTGACCCATTAAGGCCCAAAATATCATGTTTCATGTATATGGGTCCATTTAGGGCCCATTAAGGAAATCCTAATCCGATGTGAATTCAAATTGGAGTTTCAAAGGTTTCCAATTCTTTGTTGACCATTTGTAGGGCTAGAATGAAGTATTTGATGAAGTTTTGTTGTTATAGAATAAGAATCATGCATGCTTTCATGTTATTGATTCATACTTGTTATAAGTGTTGTAGTTACAAGGCACCAAAATTTCTAGTTGTGACACATACATACCCACCCGTTGTCCGATACAGACACACCATTTTTTGCTGTCTAAACCGAGGAGGAATACTAGTAAAATACTTTTCTATGTAGTCCATATCTCGACACATGCTAGTGTCATAGAACAGAGTTCTACTGTCTGCTCCAATCTCATACACACCCTAATATAAAACAACATAGTTATTCAACTTACTTTGAACTAGGTTTCCTTGACAAGTCTTAGTTTATAACTAGACCATCTTTCAATGTGTAATACCCTTTTAATATAGTCTCTTGGTTCATCTAATATTATCACAATACAGGGTATAACTATTCACTTATTCAACTTAATTGGAACTAAGCATCCTTTATATATCAGAGTTTATAACTCAGTAGGAATATAATCCCTGAAATCAACTACTAATATAATTACTTCCTTATGAAATACTATCATAATACATGTATACACTTAGCACAAAATAGGAAGTATTATGTATACATTAAATGTTTGTATGTAATAATACTTAAGCTAAGATTCTCATGTAGTATTACCAAATAACCATTTAATGCATATATAACCATATTTTTCTCACATAATATATGTTATTTAATAGATAGTTATATTAAAATCATGATCATGAAAGTGATCATGCACTCACAATACAAGTCATACTCTTAATTAAATACTTCTATTAAAATCATCTATGAAAGTAACTATGCACTCACCTGGTTGAGTTGGAAGATTCATGGTTATGTTAGCTCCTCGCCTAACACTTACACTTTTTGCCTTTTGAATGACCTAAGTACGAATATGACTATGCTTCAGTTTTTGTTCAAATTTATAAGGTTATATTAACTATTTTTGGATTATTCAAGAATCCTAAAAAATACCTAGTTCTATCAAATAAGGAATGACTATGTAAGATCATATTAGATATAGGATTTGTTTGGTATATAAATATACTATTTGGAAAATCCACTTTAAACACCTCACTAAGATTTTTCCTAGACATCACTCCCTTAAGTTGATCAAGTAGTATTATAACTAGAATTACTAATAAATCTTATTTATCGGTTCATAATAACAAAGGTGAACTTTAAATATAAATTACACTTATCAAGCGTAGTAAGTGCAAGTCAACTTACATGCTTTTTATCAAAAACCTAGAAACTTTGCAGGCATAAATTCAACGCTAGATACTTCATTTTTCTAGGTTTTTAATGCGGCAACCCCCCGTTGAAATGCTCGAATCTCAAAAGTCAGATCTCGGGGGTTCGAGAGAGGTTTGAGAGTGAATGTTGAGAGAATGTGTGCAAAAAAAGGAAGGAGGATTCCGTTGCAATTTATAGCAATTTTCGATCGGAACGTCACGCCACAACGATATCGATCTTTTGTTGGGCCACGTCATCAAGCCACTTGTAAATCTCTTATTCGGTCACGTCATCAGGCCAGTGGAAGAGGGGGTCTCCGGCACTACTGCGTGGCACCCTTTTGGTGGTGCCACGTTGTCGTCTTCGGAAATATGCAATATTTAAAAAAAAAATCATATATCTAGCATACAAGTTCTGTTTTTTGACGTTCTTTATATCCATAAATTCGTATTTTCTAGTACTACAACTGTTATTTAGATCTTATTAGCTAATTTTCAATCTATTTTAATTTTATATTCTATAAACATGACATTGTAAAAGAATTTTTGAATTTCGTCTCTTCTTCATACAAGCTCCATTCTCGACATTCTTTATATCAAAGGATTCATGTTCACGTCGAAATTAACACTCGTCTACATTGTTCTCGCTAATAAGTAACCTCTTTTCTTTTCATTTTTTATGACACACACGATTATTCTGTGCCAAACGTGAATCTTCGAAAAATCATAACTTCTTCATACGACGTCAGATTTTAGGTTTCTTTATACTGATGGGTTTGTAAACACGACTACTATAACATTTGTTTAGATTATTTATTCCAAATAATCTTCTTATTGAAATGTTGTTTAACGTAATTTGTTAAAATATAATAAGGTTTTATACAAATATTATAAGCTTATAATATTTTTCCACAAAACATGTTCGCAATAATTAAATATAATTATCATTTATAAAACTTGTATTGTGTACGAATAATTTTCATTTATTTATAATAATCCTATTCAAGGATTTTAATTATTCAATGAAATGAATAATTAAAACTATTATTTGTTAAATGCATAGCCTGAACTTACGGGCATTACAACCATATACGTCAAGATGTCACTTACAGCTTTAAGGGGCGACTTCCGTGAAGTGTATTTTCATTGGTTACCCACATAAATCCTTTGGATACTTGTTCTATAGACCTAGTGAGAGCGTGGTCTTCATAGATCAAAGGGGAATCTTTTGTGAAAGAGATAGAGATAGTGAGAGAGAAAGAGAGAGCAAGAGAGAGAGAGAGAGAGAGAAAGAGGTTATATTCAAAGAGGATAGTGGGAGTGTTATTAAATTGGAAGAGAATCTAGAGTCATCCAATCAAGGAAAATTTGATAACACTAGCACTCAACATGAGGATGAGATTCTAGCTGAGCCCTTTGGCAATTCATTACATCTTCGTCAATCCGGTAAAGTGAGTATACCACCTGAGCTTTATGGCTTCTATATAACTACAGATGAAGACACGTTCATCAGTGATAATAAATTGGTCAATTTTGATGAACCTACTAACTACAAGGAAGCAATGGTAGTCCCTAAGTTTGGCAAACAGAAAGAGGAAATGTATAGTGAGATTCAATCCATATATGATAACAAGTATGGAACTTGGTTGATCACATACTTGGTCGAAAGATAGTAGGATGAAAATGGATCTTCAAGAAAAAGACTGAAATGGATGCGAAAGTACATACTTTCAAAGCTAGGTTGGTTACGAAGGGATTTACTCAAACCTAAGGGATTGACTATGATGAGACCTTCTTACTATAGCTAAGATTAAATCTATTACTATAATGCTTGCCATTGCAGCCTTTCATGATTATGAAATATGGAAAATAGATGTTAATATCACTTTCCTAAATGGTAAGTTAACTGAGGACGTCTATATAAGTCAACCAGAAGGTTTTGTACGTGCCAAATTTCTTGATAGAGTGTGTACGTTTGAGAAACCCATCTATGGAATGAAACAAGTATGTTGCGGCTGGAATCTTTGTTTCCATAAGAAAGTCAAAGAGTTTGGATTCTCTAGAATTGAATATGAGTCATGTGTATATATCAAAGTTAGTGGAAGTGTGGTAAAATCTTGGTTTGGTGAATGTTTCAATATGAAGGATCTAGGGGAAGCGACATGCATTCCAGGGAGAAGGATTTATAGGGATACAAAGAGACGTCTTATTGGACTTAGCCAAACTACATACATGGATAAAATAGTGAAATGTTTTAGAATGAAAAATTCCATGAAACGGATTTACCCATTCATCATACTATTAAATTAAGTAACACTCAATGCTCCGATATTGGTGAAGAAATAGATGACATGAGTGCAATCTGATATACATCTTCTATGACATCGATCATGTATGCTATGATATGTACTCATCCTGATGTGTCTTGTAGTTTGAGCATGGTTAGTTGATTTCAGGATAATCCTGGTAGAGCCCATTGGACAACATTCGAGAATATCCTAAAGTATTTGCGAAGAACAAAAGAAATGTTCTTAGTTCTTGGTGGAAATGATACATTAAGATTGAAGGATTATATTGATGCCATCTTCCAAATAGACATAGATAACTTTTTTCGCAATCTTCTTAGGTGTTCCCTTTCAATGGTGGAGCGGTTATGTGGAAGAGTTCCAAGCAGAAGACGGTGTCTAATTGTACTTGTGAATCAAAGTATATAGTAGCAAATGAAGCATTAAAGGAAACAAATTGGTTGAAAATTTTCATAAGGGATCTTGTAGTAGTTCCAACTATTGAGGAACCAATGGAACTCTTTTGAGAGAAGGAAGGCACAATTTCTTTAACCAAAGAACTAAAAGATATAGAAGTTCCAAGCCCAATGATAGGAAATATCGTTACATCATACATAGAGTAGAAGATGTGTATCTCCTGATGAAACGAGTTTCATCAAAAGAGAATCCTACATATCCTTCTAAAAAAGCTTCGAGAAAGGCTAAGCACATCCAGTATGCTAGGAGCATTTGTTTGAGAGATGACATTAGTTTTAATAATTAGTTGATAGATTGAAGCTTTGTAACAAAATAAATTGTAACTTTTTTGGTGATTAAATAATAGAGATTTATTTATGAGTATTGGTACTGCCTTCTTCAGTTATTTATTATTGTGTTTTATTTTACATGTTTTATTCCTTGAATAATTTTATTATTATTCAAATTCTGCAGTCGTTAATACTTTTGGAAATAAGTAGTGAATCAAGACTATTATGAATTGATTGTAGATTGTCTATGGAAATTAGGCATTGCATGGGGATTGCTACAATATTCATGAGTACTTGGAAAATAGGATTTTGAGTATCAGATAAACCCACGCTTAGTGATTACTTCATGGATTTTATCACAAGTAATTCTATGATGATAATATCTACTATTCTTAAAGCGGATATATAATCCATAGTTTACGAATCAGTTGTGGATTGCTTTACCCAAATGCATCTCGTAATTGGATGTTATAAAGAGTAATTCCATGCATGATTTGGTAAGTAAAGTGTATGACTATATAGTCAAAGTAATTCATTCCTTTTGCCTTAACAGGAAAAGTGATATCCTTGGGCCCCTGGATGATTTGATGTTAACATTGTAGTGCTAAGCGAAACCAGAACTACATTGATGTGTTCAGTTAGTGTCTGGTGACGTCATAAGAAATCATGAAATCGAGAAACAGAATCTTGGGCAATGAGATTGATTATTATATATGCCTCGTATCCATACGATATCTTGTAGAATGATGGAGTAGTTGATCACTTATCTTTGGGCCAATGTCTGATTTGAATCAGAGTTCGAGAGTAGCTTTGGAAAGCAATCTTTGCTGTTTAGTTCAGGGTTATACTAGAAATTGTAGTTATACACTTACCCAAGTGGGAGACTGTTGGATTAAGGTGTTTAAGCTCATAACTAAATTGGTATAAACTTGTAATTAGAAGAAAAATCCTTTTTGGGTTACACTCATAACTAGAAACTGATTAGATTAAGATTATTAGAGACTGGAAATAATTTATTAGTTTATTATATGATTAATAAATTAATTACAAATAGATTAAATTAAATAATAATTGATCAGAATTAATTTGGGATCAATTGGAATTAACTAGAAGTGTAAGGGTTGCTTGGTATTTTCTTAGCAAAAGAGGACTCATCATCATCATCATATCATCATCGTCATCATCATCATCATCATCACCCTCATCGTCGCCATCATCATCATCATCATCATCATCATCTTCGTCGTCATCATCATCATCGTCATCGTCATCAGCATCATTGTCATCGTGATATTTGGAATAGTTTATCTAATATATGTTATAATTATTTTTATCATCATCTCTATTATTATCACCAATATTAGTATTTTAATTAAAATTATTCACATAATTAAAATTAATCATATAAAAGTATGTTCGTTTAATGAGGTAGGAAATTAGGTTAGTTAGACAATAAAAAAATCATGCTTTCTTTCCTCTTTAAAATTCAATAATTATAATAAATCACTTTTTTATTATTTTTATGGTAGAATTTTCATATATACATTTATTAAAAATCATTATTTCATATTTATCCAACTTAGTTTCTAAATATCACATTTATCTTTCATAAAATTTTATAATATTTTATATGCCATTTTAGACCTCAAAATATCATATGTACCATTCTTAAATAAAAAATATCATATGTTGGGTTTATTGTGTTGCGTCATGGGCTCGGTCCTTAGCCTAGTTTTGGTATCCGGTTTGGGCCTGTCCAACCGTGAATTTTACTCTAGGGTTTAGTATTTAAGGTGCATGCATGCAGCCTTTGTGAGTAATGCTTTGATTATTTTTCTGATTAAGTTTTGTAAACCCTAGCTCGCCTCTATAGTGGAGGTTCTTCATTGAGCTCTGCTGAGGCGTGACTATATTTGAATCATAAGATTTACGTTGATTCTATACGGTGTTCATAATCATATTGTGTTTGAATTGTTTGTTCATCATCTTTTTACCTACGAAAGATCTAAACGATCTTAGATTTATTCGCATCAATTGGTATCAGAGCAGGAGACTGTGTAATTCATACACATCTCTTATGTCGAAGAAGTTATTAGGGTTTTATTCCGCATTGATTGATATTAATTGAGCCGTCATTCCATATTGACGTATCTCATTAATTGTCGATCTTACTCTAATCGATAAAATTACAAGTTTGATCTTAAACAGGTTATCGATCAAACTTCATCACAATGTCAATGGATGACTCGCAAACCAATCCAATCAACATCTCCAATAGTATCGGATCAACGAAAAGGATTCCAATACTTTACACTCAGAATTATGAGGTTTGGGCACACCACTTCGAAGATTATGTGATTGGCTCAGAAGATAATGGATACTTGATATGGGAAGCTATCACAGTTGGCCCATTTGCTCACTCAAGCACCTTAAAGATTGTCAAAACTCAAAAGGAGTACAATCAGCTTGTGAATGATGTGAAAGACATTCCTCAAGACGAGAAGGAGAAGTTTCAATGCAACATCAAGGCCTTAAGAATGATTAGGTTTTCTTTGCATTCAGATGCGTTCCGTTTGGTGAGTTCTTGCGCTACAGCTAAAGAGATATGGGACAGGCTGAAAGAATTGTATTCCACTGATGAAGATCTTGAACATTCTATACAAACTCTGTTGCTTTCTGAATTTGGTGATTTCAAACAAAAGCCCGAAGAGAAACTTGTTCAGGCTTTTGATCACTTTAATCATCTCTTAAGTAAGATGATAAAGCATGGGATCGAAAGGAAGGTTATTGAACAGAAGGTCATATTCATGAATGGTCTAAGACCTGAATGGATGGTAGTCATGTCCACATTTAAGGCACATGAATAGTTTAAATTGTATTCTATAGCGAAGCTGGTGGGAATTCTGAAGTCCGATGAAAGTGAACTGTCTAAGGAAACGAACGTTGTTTCCAGTTTGGGTTCGTTAGACCTTGTTTCTAAAGGGAAAAGTTCTGTTTAAGAAGAAGAAGAATTGGATCTTGCTGACTATGATCTAACCGGTGAAGAGTATTCCCTGATGGTTTCCAACCCTAGAAAGTTTATCAAAAGAAAGTTCCCAACCAACAAGAACCGAAACTGGCAGGGAAGTTACAGTTCTGAAAAAGTGAAGGAGGAACCGAAGATAGGCTCGAAGTCAGAAGAATCCAAGAAAGAGGCAAAAATTGGTGGAGACTCAGGATTTGATTGCCATTATTGTGGAGGCAAGAATCACTTCGTCAAAGATTGTATGCTAAAGAAAAAGGCAGAAAAGATAGCTGAAGATGATGAGGAAGTGAGTCTCCTGAGACGAAAGAAAAGATGAAACTACTTTAATTAAAAGAACTTATTTGGTTGATGTTTCTCTTACTATTCCCTGTCGTGTAAAAGGCTCACAAGGACCCAAGAAACTTTGGGTTCCTAAATTTGCTTAATATTTTGCAGGTTATACGTGACGAGTAGTTTGACGAAGAATGGTATATTAATAGTGGCTGATCACGTCACATGAAAGGAAGGAATGAAGAACTGAGGGTATTTTGGTCTCTCAAGGATGGTGAAATTTTGAAGTACAACAACAACTCATATGGAACTATCAAAGGCTACAGAATGATTACGAATGGTGATTTATCAATAAGAAAGGTGGCATATGTTGAGGGATTGCAGCACAACCTTATCAGCGTATCTCTGCTGGTAGTTAGGACTGGATTGAGGGTATCGTTTGATGATGATAGTCGAGAAGAAGTCCAATAGCATTTTGTTGAAATCGATGCGAAAGGGGGAAATGTACCCTTTAAACCTCAATCCAATTCGAGGGAAACCAGCAGTCTGCTTACTAACGAAGGATCACTCAGACAAAAGCTGGTTATGGCATCGAAGACTCTCTCATCTTAATTTCAAGGATATCAACAAGCTGGTTTTAGGAGATCATGTTTGAGGTCTTCTAGTTCTCAAATTCGACAAAGAACACAAATGTGCAGCTTGTGAAATGGGAAAGCAAAGTTGACAAAGACATCCTTCTATTATCAACATAAAGGTGATAGAACCATTGGAGTTGTTACATATCGATCTATGCGGTCCCTCTTCCATTGAAAGTATTGGTGGGAACAAGTATATTCTGGTCATCGTCGACGACTTATATCGCTTTACATGGATGTTATTCTTGAAGCATAAATCAGAGGCTACTCCTAAGCTCAAGCTCTTCATAAAGCAGGTAGAAGTTCAACTGAGGAAAGTAGTTCGTAATGTCAGGAGTGAAAATGGCATGGAATTCAAGAACAAGGATTTTGAAGATTTTCTGGCTAACAAGGAAACGACTCATAATTTCTCGACCGCATATACTCCATAGCAGAATGGAATCGTTGAAAGGCGAAACAGATCTCTGTGCGAAGCAGCTCGTACTATGCTAAGCTTTGCTTCATTGCCTCTGTATTTCTGGGCTGATGCAGTTGCTGCTACTTGTTACACTCAGAACAGGTCATATTTAAACAAGCGATTCTCCATTACTCCTTACGAAATCTTGAACAATTGCAAGCCGAATGTGAAATTCTTTCATGTGTTTGATTCAAGATGCTTCATCTTCAACTCCAAAGAGAACCGAAACAAGTTTGACGCTAAGGCTGATGAAGGAATATTTATGGGCTACTCCTTGCACTCGAAGGCCTATATAGTTCTGAACAAGTGCTCTAAGAAGATTGAAGAGACATACTATGTCACTTTTGATGATAGCTATTTCAAGAAGATGAAGACTACTGAAGATGCACTGCAGGAAATCATTCCAAAGACTAGTCAAGTTACAGCTCCTATCTCAAATCTTTTTGATCAATATATGCTTCTTTTTGATGAACTTGAAAAGGCTATCGATTCTGAATCTAAGGCAAAAGATAACAAAGTTGACAGTCTAAAGCAAGTCATTGACGATGCTGCACGAAAGATGCTTGACAATCAACCAAAAGCAACCGGAACACTAGTCTTAAGCGAACCTTCTGGTGACCATCCCTCTGTCCAGGGGGAGGGTTCGTCTCTACAACAAGATCACGGTTCTTCATTCCAGGGGGAGAATTCAACATCACAATCATCCAGCTCTACCGAAAAAACAAATGAAGGGGAACATTCTGATCCAGATATTGAACTCATGTCATCATTCGAGGGGGAGAATTTGCATATCAATGATGATGATACTCTATCTGAATTGGAGGAAGAGATCAATGTAGAACTGGATCCCTCTTGTGATCCAAACTACCCACCATTTGTTAAATGGACCAAAGACCATCCTCAAAGTCAAATTATTGGGGATTCTTCAAAAAAAGGTTTTAACTCGATCTCAGATCAAAGCGAAACAAGCTGCACTATTTTCCCAAGTAGAATTTTTCATGTTCAATTCTTTTGTTTCCAAAGTTGAGCCAAAAACTGTTAATTCAGCTCTTGACCATTCTGACTGGTTCCAATCCATGCAAGACGAGTTAAATGAGTTTGAAAGAAACAAAGTATGGCGTCTAATTCCAACTCCAAAAGATGCTTCGGTTGTTGGTCTCAAGTGGGTTTTCAGAAATAAGATGGATAAGGAGGGGAATGTGATTCGTAACAAAGCTCGGTTGGTTGTGAAAGGCTACTGCCAAGAGGAAGGTATTGATGATGAAGAGACCTTCGCTCCAGTTGCAAGGTTAGAGTCAATTTGAATCTTCCTTTCCTATGTTGCACACAAAAACTTTGAAGTCTATCAGATGGACGTCAAGTGTGTCTTTCTCAACGGAGAACTTAAAGAAACTGTGTACGTTGAGCAACCACCAGGTTTCGTGAACGAAAAACATCCAGATTACTGTTACATCCTAGAGAAAGCGGTATATGGCCTGAAGCAGGCTCCCAGAGCATGGTATGAAACTCTCACTCGATTCTTGAAAATGTCTAAATCCAAACTAGGTTCGGTTGACCCAACCTTCTTTCGTAAGAGAGAGGGTAACCACCTTATGATAGTCCACATTGATGTTGATGACATCATCTTCGGCTCCACGAATCCCAACTTAACAGCTATATTCAATAAGTTGATGGAAACTAAATTTGAGATGAGCTCAATGGGTCCAATTAACTTTTTCCTTGGCTTAAACATTAGGAATGGACCCGAAGGCATTTTTATCAATTAGGAGGCATACACAAAGACATTGCTTGCTAAGTTTGGCATGATGGGAGACTCCAAAGTTAAATTTCCAATGGCTTTTGGGACTAAGCTTACACCTTCGTTGGAGAAGCCAACCACTGACATGATGCTTTATCGTCAAATAATTGGGTCACTAATGTATCTCACAACCAGCAGACCTGACATCATATTCTCAGTCTGCTATTGTGCCAGATTCCAAGCTAACCCATGCGAACCTCACATGCTTGTTGTGAAAAACATCTTTCGCTATTTGAAGCGAACCTCCTCTCTCGGTCTGTGGTATCCAGCTAACTCAGGATTCTTTGTCCAAGCGTTCTCAGATGCTGACTTAGGTGGCTGTGGATTAGATCATAAAAGCACCACTAGAGGATGCCAATTTGTCGAAGGTAAATTGGTTAGCTGGCAATCAAAGAAACAAACCTGTGTTTCTCTCTCCACTGCAGAAGCTGAATATATTGTTGATGCATCATGCACATCTCAAGTTGTATGGATCCAAAGTCAACTTAGAGATTACGGGCTGAACATGAAGAAAATCCCACTATATTATGACTCTGAAAGTACAATTAGGATTTGTCACAACCCAGTGCAACACTCGAAGACTAAACACATAGCACTGAGGTATCACTTCATCAAAGATCATATGGAAGATGGCAACGTGGAAATTCACTTCGTAAGGACAACTGATCAACTGGCAAATATATTCACTAAGGCTTTACCTGAAGCAAGCTTCAACAAAATCTTGCAAGGCCTAGGAATGATGGAAGCAGAATCTATACCAAAATTGCCTTCGCTTCAATAAAGGTAAGAAGTGAAATAGAGCGAACCAAAACGAACCAAACATTCGGTCTATTTTGGGTTCGGTCTATTTTGGGTTCGGCTCGACCAAGAACCGAAATGAACCGAGTGTTTGGTCTATTTCGGGTTCGGTCCTTATGAATTCGTTCACTTCTTTTTCATATCAAGGCATTTTGATTGTATTCTTTTGTACACTCTTTTAAATACTTTCTTTTATGTTTTCTTTATTTTTTTATTATTTTCTTAAAATCCAAAAATATTTCTCTGTTTCGTTTTTTTATACAACCCAAAAATATTTTTCTTTTTCGTTTAATTAAACATTCTCACAAAATACAAAAATATTTTTTCTTTTCTTTTTAATCTAATGCTCTCTTTTGTATAAGTGTTACTCTCGATGATGAAGCTCCAGAAGGTATAATCTCTTTTCTATAAACTTCTTACATGTCCCTAGATGCATTATGCTGCATGTTGACTAAAGCCTCTATAGATTTTGAGTGAAGCCTTAATAACATGATACATACAAATCATGTTTTCCCAAACTAGGCTGTTGCATTCACTCTAATCATGAGCTACCTTACTCTTCTCATATTGAGCTTAGAGTTTTCTACTTGGTCCTTCTTTTCTAGCAGAGGTACATTTTCTTCTTATACCACCTATATCATTTTTCTTCATCACACTTCATCTCACCAATGTAACCCTTGAGACTCTCAGCATTTACCACTGAGGTTTATGGTTATACAAAAATCTGTGTTAATGATCTTAGTCTCGTGTCACTACATACTAAGTGAAACCCATAATTCAACACCATTAATGAATTAACGGTACAACATCACTATGTTGCAGTTCTTATATGAAATCTCTTTTTATTTTGAGTGATCCTTCTGAAAATGTCTATTACCAAGATTTTTCTTCCCCAAGGATCTAGATAAGTTTTTTTTTTTTTGAGATTTCTCACTTGTCCACCAGTCAATAAATATCTTCCTTACCTACTTGTTCAATAGATCACATTGATCTCACAAGTACTTCGTTCAGTTTCGGTCTTATATCAAGTATCAAAATCATGAATTGAAGCGAAAGCCACCCTTTATAAGCTTTAATTAAAAAGATGCATTTCAATACTTCTTAACAAGTACTTGATCGTTATTTAATGGGAAACCACACAAGCACTTTAAAGTCTCTCTTGACTTTGAAGGAAGAGATTCGTGCCCAGAATCAGTTACTTTATGTCTCAACAAGACATCACTTAAACCCTCAAAAATTTTGTTTTATTTCTTTATCTTTCACACTCTATGCACGAAAATCTTTGATTTTCCAAAATCTGGTTCTATTAATGATGTCTTAATTGTTACAGCCTCGTTTCTACAAGTACTCCAATGCCCGATAAAGTTACAAGGAGATGACGGTTCATGTAAAATATGTGGGTGACGTTTGGGATAAAGTTAAGGCTGAGTCAGCAGTTATCCAATCGTTTTGACGATTTGAAAAAGCGCTTTTTATGGAATGGCGTGTAAAAAGGAAACGACCTTTCTCTTTTCTGCGTCATCATCGGGTATGAAAACTGTTCACTCTGTCACTTCAGGCACGGTTTCTAATTAAATCCAAGATCTCAGCCGGATATTTCTCTCTCCAACTTACATGTATAAAAGGATCAGGCACACTCCTCTTTACCTTTTTATCACTTACAAATTCTCTCAAAGCATAAGGGCGATTTCTCTCACTGTTCATCTTCTTCTCAAGCTTCATCAATGGCAGACTCCTCTTTTGTTCATGATACCTCTGTTCACTCCAACCTTCTCACAATCAAACCTCAATAAAACCTCATCATTGACCTAACACCCTTCATCTATGAACCCTATATGTTGTATGTTGTCGAATGTCTCAAATACTCACCTCTTGTCGATGCTCTTTCAAAGGTCGAAGTTGTTCCTATCACCTGCCTTTCTCACATCTATTCAACAGCTTACTATGACAAGGCTGCTGAGCAGATTCACTTTGATATTCTAAATGAGAAGACCTCCATCTCTAAGACTCGCTTTTGTGCCCTAATTGGTCTCTCTCAAGACCCAACTCTGGTAAACCCTGACTCGATCACTACTGGTCAACTGTTCTCCATGTTCTACCAAATGGGGTACACTAAAACCCTAACCACAGTTACCAAGTTCAATAAGTCTTGCCTTCCTCCACAGTGGAATGGCCTTTTCACTCTTCTTTTTAAAGGTCTCTTAGAACGAAGCACCGGTTCAGAATGAGCAAGCAAGTCATTTATGACTATGCTTTATGGGTTGTACCACGGGATTAATTTGGACTATGGGACAGTCATCTGGCAACAACTGGTTCAAAGCTTGTATTCTTCATCAATACACTCAGAGATCTCATGTGGAATGTACTGGTCCATTATTACAAAGTGGGAAATGGATCGTCTCCACGTTCCAATCATGGCGGACTCTCTTCTCTCTTCTATCGCAACTTTTCATACCACCAAGATAATCGTCACCGATCCCACTAAGTATTCCTTCATTGGATCGATCCCTGAAGCCATGTTTGTCTGTGTGTCTGACGCAAGCAATGTTCTTCAACAATACAAGAAGCATCCTTCTTCGGGTCCAAGGGAACTCATACCAGCCATGGTTCGCTTCATTGAAGAGGCTGACAAGCCAACCAAGAGGGGAAAGAAAACCGAGACACAGAAGGAGGCGAATGTCACTAAACCCACCAAGGGTCCAATCCCCACGAAGCGAAAGTCAGAAAAGGCTGCTCCTTCCCAACCGAAGCAGAAGAAGCCCACTCGGAGACTCATACTTCAATCCTTAAGCGATTCGGGCTCAGAGTATGTTCCTCCTAAACACAAATCTACTACTCCCTCAGAATCAGAAAGCAAAAGCTTTGATGAGGAGGCTTCGGGTTGTGGTGATACCCCGCCTCGCTCGCCTACCCTAGAGGTACCCGTTCGCTCCCAACCCCCTTTTCATCCACCCGTTTCTGTACCAATCTCAATCCCTCCAGTTTTTCCCATCACTGCCTCTTAACCATCAACCACTATTCCCATCCTTGATCCAATCTTCACAGAAGCTACCACTACCACAACTATTATAAGGGCTCATTCTTTAGCACCCACACTTCCTGTCACAACTGAACCACCAGTTACAACCGAACCTCCCATCACTAAAAAACCCTTATCACCTACCCAATCCACTGAGACCACCCTAGTTCTTGGAGATGAGGACTTGGAGTTTGATTCCACTTACTTCAGTCCCTACCGTGTCCAGAGTGACGATGACGAAGATGCTCCTGTCACCAAACGCCATCTCAAGGCTGTTAATGACAAGCTAAATTAGCTTCTTTCCTCCTCTTCCTCTAGTGCCTATTCATACGCTGCTCCCAAAGCTTTGTTCTCCTCAGTTGTCCAAGAACATAATGCATATCTCACTCCTGCAGCTAAGGCTATTGACGCCTCTACTTCCCAATGCCAAAAGGACTCCCTTGCTGTTGAGGCTTCAACGAACGAATGCAAAGAAGCGACCGCAAAAGTCGATAAACTAATTTATGAGGCTCATTTGTTTTTATATTCTTTGCAGGCGGCTGCTCAAAAGAATTCTCAACCGGTGAATGCTTCGGTTGATAACCTTCAGCACTCTCTTCAAGATGAAAGGTCCAATCTTGAAGCTACTTGTCAAGCCATCAAAGCTGCCAATGCCACTCTACATGATAATGTCAATGACCTTTTGACTCAACTGGAGGCATAGTTGGCTGTGGAAAATAGTATCATGGATGAGCTGGACAAACGAACCTCTCAGCTAAAGATGCAGAACCTCATGCTTCGCACTGCAACAACTAAGCTTAATGATTTGAAATCTGAACAGGAGGTCATTCGAAGCTCTGTTGGTGATGTTCATTCAATTTTACTTCACCTCCTTGATACCCATGATCCCATCATGACCATTACCATCCGAAGGCATTTGACTGAGAAACTCAGACCTGCACTGGACATCCTAAGTCATATTGAGGGTGTTTCGGTGACTGGTGTCCAGTCGAAACAAGGGGAGAGAAGGAAAAAACTCAACCTCCTCCCGAACCGAAGCCAACAGCTAAACTAAAGGTTAATGAAGCTTCGGTCAGCAAAAGGAAAAAGAAGATCGATGAAGATGATACTGATGACGAAGGTGACTATGAAGATACTATGGGTGAAATTCCCGAAAAGCCTTATCAGAAAACAAAACTTTCTGAGAAAGAGCTTGCCGAAAAATTCAAGAAGCAAACGGCTGACCTGGAGAAGAAGCTAAAAGAAAAGGAGCTCTTGGAGAAAAAGAAGTCTATTTTTCCAAAGTGGACCTTTGATTCGCTCCAAAGGTGTGCTATTGATGAACCAAGTATTCTTTGGCTTGAACCAGTCATGTCGTTTGGGCTCGAAAACTCCAAGGATGCACAGTTTGACATGCCAATCACTCGAAAGGCATTCATCTTTCACTGCTTCAACTCAACTGCTGCTATCCCTTCTTCGGACCCGAAGGTGGATCGGGATCTGCTAGAGTTCTATCTGGAGTTCGCTCAGCCACAGTACTTGACCTGGTGCACACAGAAAATAACTACTGTCAAGGTACTTAAGCCCTACTCGGCTGGGAAGTTTGTTAACCTCAAATTCAAAGTGACTTGAGGCTCTGAAGGCTCGGTTCATAACTTCACTCTGGCTGATCTGCTGAACCTCAATCCCCACGACTAGATACTCCTCAACAACATTTTGTTGTCAAATCCATAGGAGTATCAGTCGATTATAGATCACATCAAGCGAATGCTTGTTTGCTACATTCATGAAGTAGCAAAGATGGATCAAGAGATCGCCTCCTCCATTCACAAGCAAACCACAATCAAAACGATGGGCATAGCAGGAGATGTGAATACAATGGTCAAGGGAAAAATCGACTAAAAGTATCACACTTTGATGTTCATCACGGGCGAAGGTCAGAAATGCCTATTCTCTCTTGTTGACAAGCACCTGTTCTTAACCGCTTGCTTGGAGCATATTCTAGAGATTATCCAGAGGTCTAATTAGAACACAGCAGCCGACAAGAAGTTGTTTACTGACATGCTGAGGTGGTACATTCAATTTTGGCAGACACTTCTTGCGATCATCCCTCGGCTGTTCAAGGTTGTGAAGACAGTGAAGCCAACTCAAAAGAAATAATCTCTCGCCTCATTTAACGCAAAGGGGGAGATTGTTGAGTTTATTGTGGTGCGTTATGGGCTCGGTCCTTAGCCCAGTTTTGGTATCCGGTTTGGGCCTGTCCAACCGTGAATATTTTACTCTAGGATTTAGTATTTAAGGTGCATGCATGCAGCCTTTGTGAGTAACGCTTTGATTATTTTTCCGATTAAGTTTTTTAAACCCTAGCTCGCCTCTACAGTGGAATTTCTTCATCGAGCTCTGTTGAGGCGTGACTATATTTGAATCATAAGCATTACATTCATTCTATACGGTGTTCATAATCATATTGTGTTTGAATTGTTTGTTCATCATCTTTTTACCTGTGAAAGATCTAAACGATCTGAGATTTATTCTCATCATCATATATAACATCTTAAATAACAACACAACATATATACCCTCCTTAAATTATGGTCCTATAGTTTAGCAGGAACCTACATGCTTATTCCTTCAGCAAGATTTTTAACTTGTAAGTTCCCTAATGTTAAAACGTGTAACCTGCCTGGTCCCTCACTTAACATTCTGTCTAGTTTCTACGTTAAAACACCACATGTGCAAGGCATGTAGGGGCATTTTTGTCATTTTAATATTCTATAGTTTTACCGCCATGTTGTATACGAAGGGGCTATCATTTTCTTAGTACTGCATCTCTCTATTTAGATAACCCAGACAAAAATTTCACATACTCAAGATCAGAAAACCCTATTTATCGTATGTTCCTCTCTGAAATGCCATGGAGTTATGGCGTATACATGCAAATATGGAGGAAAACGATGTTGGACGTTGTTAATATAGGAAGTCTTTCACTCTCAATTTTCTATAACTTTGATTTTGTTAAAACCTAATCTGGAGTGGATAATTTCACGGGAGGGATCCAAAAATCATTTCCATTTGCTTGTACCATGGTGAAGAGCTTACCAAATTTCTTGGAAGAAAGTACATCAAAGGAAAACAGACGTATGTGGACTTACTCGACATGGATACTTTCTCATTGCATGACATTGAGGTAATGATGGAACAATTAGGCTACTGCGATGAAGTTTTACCTTTGTACTATTACTTCGGACGGCAATTTTCAGATTTAGATTCCAGGTTATTTGCTTTGGGTAGTCATTAGGATGTGCGACATCTGGGTACCTTCATTTTCTAAGCATAAGCTAGTTGAAGTCTATATTGAGCATGGAAAAAATTCAATTGCATATGTACACAATGTCCCAAATCAATCAAAAATTCAAATATAGGAAATTACTGAACTTCTAACATGTTCTTGTAAGTTTTTCTTAGATTGGTATTATACTGGGGACAAAAATGTTGTTGGGATGCTTCTAAAGGGGCCAATGTAATGGACTTAACTGATATTGATATGGACTTAATTGTTATTGATAATGGGGGCAACACGATTAAGGAAGCAGAAGTTGAAGTTGGGATAATAACAAGGAAGGAAATCCATGTGTTGAATTTGAAATTGGTGACATATTTTAAGCACATAAATGAAGTTGAATTTGGTGATGGTAACAAGGATGGAGAATTTACATTTGCCGAATTTGAAATTGGGGACAAATTTGAGGAAATAAATGCAGATGAATTTGGGGGTGATAGTGGTTATGAATCCAGTGAGTCCGATAACATATACTTTTCTATTGAAAATGAAAATATCTTAGATGATGTAGAATTTGAGATGAATGATTTCAATTATAACTTTGATAGGGATGCAGAGTGGGTTGGAGGTAAGAATAATAATGTGGTATAAGAAGAGAATGAAGTCGGGGAGCTTAATAAAGTACTAAATAACGAGGTTCTTTATTCCAGATCATCTTTAGACGAAGGTATGATTTCGTAACGAAAGAAGACCATCGAAACTATCCAAAGAGCTGACAAGAATGATGAAGCAAATGTAGCTAAACCAATTTATATCCTTCAAACCTTTAATACATCCCAAGAATTTAAAGAAAGAGTTAAACTTCATGCTATCTAGACAAGAAGGGAACTTTATTTTGAAAAAAAAAATTGACAAGAATAGGGTAAGAGTTGTGTGTAGGGGGACAATAGTAAAACTGGGAAAACTAGAAAATAGTGGGGAAGGTCAACAAGAAGTCAATAATGGAGATGAAGAGAAGTTCTCGTGGATCCTCTATGCTAGTAAATGGAAACGTGATATAAACTGGATTGTCAAATATTATAATCGTTGTCTCCAAACTTGGAATGTTAAATCTTGTCCTTATAAGTTTCTCGCCAAACAAATTGTGACTCAGGTGGAATCTAACCCACCTATTCCAATTTGTGCTTTACAAGAACAACTACAATGTGATTACCAGGTGAGACTTTCTAAGATTAAAGTGTTTAGGGCTAGAAATAAAGTTCTCAATCAGGTGCAAAGGGATTATATAGGTCAGTATGCTCTACTGAGAGATTATGCTCTCAAACTTCAAAAACATAACCCATACACGACTATAGAGATTAATGTAGAGAGCGAACCAAATCCAAACACAAAAAACTAGAACTTTCAAGTGCATATGCATATGTCTTGGTCCTTTAAAAAAGGGATTTGTTGCTTGAAGAAGGGACTTTCTTGGTATAGATGGTGCTTTTACGAAGGGTCCATACCCAGGACAAATAATTTCAGATGTGGTAACCTTTTCTCGTATGAACCAAATTTATTTTTTTAAACAATTGTATTTTAGGTTAATTGTCAAATGTTTACTTGTGTAGGGAATTGATGGTTATAGTGGAACTTATCCATTGGCTTATGATGTTGTGGAAACTAAGAGTACCCACTCATGGACATGGTTTTTAACTTATCTAGGGGATGATTTGGGTTTAGGAACTAACTCAAATTTTACATTTACGATGGATAAAAAAAAGGTATTAATTAGAATATCAAATTAATACATTATATAAGGTACACTTTTAATAAATATTTTCCATGTATAGTGTGTTACTTGCTATAGAATAGTTGTTTCCATACGTTGAGCATCGTTATTGTCTTCATCATATCCACGACAACATGAAACGTAGTTGGAGGGCAAAGCAATTCAAAGTTCAGGTACGAGATTGTGAAAAAGCATCTATTGTTCAACAATTTCAATGAATAGTAGAGGAGCTTAGAAAACTTAATAATGATGTGTTTGTGTGGCTTAAAAAGATTCCTCCTCAACATTGGTCTCATTCACACTTAATGGGTAGATGTTAATGTTATTTCATTAGTTTGTAACAATGATTGATGCCTTATTAATGTTTAATCAGGTAGAGCTCATACATGTGTTATGCTTAACAATATGTATGAATCTCTGAATAGCAAGATTGTTGAAGGTCATGATGTACCAATCATTACATGTTTGGAGTTCATTAGAGAGTACCTAATGAAGAAAATTGTAACTGTGCAAAAGGAAATTGATAAAACTACAACTCCCTTGACTCCTACAGCTACCATATGGGTTGGAAAACTGGAGAAAGAGGCTACACAATTAAGAGTTGTTTTCTGTGGGAATGGGAAATATCAATTAAAAAAAATCTTTTGGAACGGTTCGTGGTGGATATGGGCCAACAAACATGTTCATGTAGAAGGTAGGAACTAATAGGTATAGAATGTGCACAAACAATAGCAACTATGTGGTAGATGTTGAAGAACAAATAAATTGATAAGATACTAGAAAATTGGGTCCATTGGTTAGAAACATGGAAGAAGATGTATTCTTTTATAATTAAGCTAATCATTGGAAAGAACATGTGGGAGATGTCTACATATCCTATAACCTTACTCCCTCCAAAACATCATGTGCCCATTAGAAGACGAAATAAAAAAAATAATGAGATCTACCATGGAAGTTGAGGATTTGGTGAATGGTAACTGACTGTCACGAGCACAAAAGTCAGTGACATGTTCTAACTGTGACAAAAGTGGGCACAATGCAAGGACTTGAAAAGGATAAAATGTTGGTTGTTCTAAAACTTCAAGTAATGTTGGTGGATCACAAATATCAAAAAAAAAATTGGTTAAGCTGGAAGTGCAAAAGTGAAGATTACAGGTGTTAGCAAAAAAGGGAAAGGTGTCTCGTGAATCTGGCCTTTAGGAGCTTATGTCTTGTTTTGGTTGATGTTGACAAACATTGTTTTATTTTGAACTAGGATTTATGTTGTCATGTTTTTGTTGATTGCTTTTGAAAAACAATGTTTTAATTGTAGTATCTAATTTTAGCAATAAACTTTGCTTTTGACAAACAATGTAATCTTTTAACTGCTTTTTGGGATTGCATTATTTTTAGTGATCTGTTTTGCTTATTTTTTGGTGATTGCTTTTGGTCATTTGTTCTGCATGTTCATAATATGGTACCAATATACTTCACAAATTGTAAAATACAATAAAGTTCAAAATGATATCGTTGTCATTTATAAAAGGGTATTCTTGATACAAGTAAAATCCATTACAATGCATTGTAAACAACTGCAACTGCAACACTTGATCTTAAACCTAACACTACAGCTTGTAAACAATTATTTCATAAAAACAAAAACCAACTGATTATTAACAATGTCATCAGATTTCGATTTTGGACTACAAGTTCTTGAATTTGGATTTGATGTCCCTCATTCTTTATTTCCGCCTCATGACCATGCTTTTCTTCATCGACCCACTTAATAAAGCCAAACCTTTGTCCCTGTATTGTCAATAACTTTAATTAGCACACACACAAACTAGGGTTATAATAGAAAATCCCCTAAAACAATTACAACATCATACCTATAACGGGCAAGCATAAAAGGCCCTACCTGGGTTTCTTTTCGTAGTTGAAGCTCATATAATGCCTGTAGCACCACAATTGCATTTCACCATGTTTGATTTTCTATCGAGTGTGAGAAGAAAGGTGGGAGGAGAAGAACACAATTATAAAGAAATAAAGGATAAAGGCCAATAAATACCCCCAACATGCTTGTCACGTGGGGGGTTTCTAACCAAAAAACAGATGGAATGTTAAGTGAACGACTAAGCGGGTTACGAATTTTAACATTATGGATCTTACGAGTTAAAAATCTTGCTTAGGGAGTAAGTGTGTAGGTTCCCCCAAACCACAAGGACCATCCGTATAATTTACCCTAAATATTAAAATACATTTGGTAATATCTAAAATATCCCAATCTACAAACACGATCGTATTTAACAACAAAAGTTAAGTCATCAATGCATATATTTGATCGAGAGGGTTGAAGATAAATTGTATTGTTTGTGTAGAGAGTGACATTCCAACAATTTAGAAATAGTCGTTCGATTATTATAGACATAAGGACAATATGGTTAAATTTTTTTATTCTTATAATAATCCTAAGATATAAAAAATGATTGTAAACTATTAAAAACATTGCAAAAATGATTTGGACATATATGATATTTTGAAGGTTTGTAAAAGGTAAATATGATATTAAAAAATAAAATTGGACAAATATAATCTTCTGATATTTAAGAATGTTATATACAAGAAATTCTTTTTTAAAAAACAAAAATAGGACAACCTTTTAGGAAATATAAAAGCGTTTTCGAAGTTCATAGAGCATTTCAATTCTCAAGTTCCTTGATATTTTAATATTCCCTCGGAAGTTGTGAGGGATTTTGTAGAAATACAACCTCCCTCACATAAATGTGAGTAGACCTGACAATTTGATACATGACACGATTAACACGATACGACTTTTCTGTGTATGTGTTTTAGAAATTCGTGTTTCGTGTTTATTCGTGTCTGACACATCTTTTAAATTCGTGTTTCGTGTCTTATACGTGTCAAACACGAATTTACCTGTTTAGACACGTATAAGACACAATACAAATTCGTGTTAACACGTGACACATACAAACACGTATATACACATATATACTTTAGGGTTAAATTTTCTATTTATAATATATTAGGGACCAATTTCGTAAAAGTTAATAATTAGTTTATTGTCCTAGCTTAAAAAAAAGGCATTAAAAACGTGTCTATTCGTGTTTTCGTGTAACACGACTGAATAACGTGTCTATTCGTGTCGTGTCACGTGTCACACGAATTTTTTACATGTCTTGTTCGTGTTTGATATTCCTAACACGTTTTATAATTCGTGTCGTGTTCGTGTTTAACAAATTCGTGTCGTGTAAATTCGTGTCTGACACGAATACACGACATGCAGACACGGATTGTCAGATCTAAATGTGAGACTTAGGTATCTGTGAAAAAAAAAAAAAAAAAAAAAAAAAAAAAAAAAAAAAAAAAAAAAAAAAAAAAAACCTATATGAAATGTTCAAAACAATTACATTGTAAAAATACTAACGAGGAACCGCCCCGGAATGTTTAATAGTTATTAACTTCTAGGAAAAATGTAGGGACTTATGAAGAAAATGAGTTTATGATATTACTCAAGTTCATCCATTATGCGTAGGAACATTCGAAAAATTGTTGGCCCATTAATTTTTTTTTTTTAAAGAAAATCACACATTTTTTTAGAAGTGTAACAACATTGAGTCAAAATGATTTTCAGATTTTTGTCATTAGTAAAAAGAGTTACGAATCATCTTTGATCGTAAAAGTTATTTCAAAAGTGATAATCATTTTCAAACTTTCTCTAAAAAATCATCAAAATATTAAGTATGCTTTGAATAAGTAATATTATTGTGAACACATCGTAATAGAAACAAAGAGATGAATTTTGTGGACCTTTAGTAAACATTGTGAATCTTCTGTAGTGATCATTGATTTGAAAAAAGAGTGTCCGATGCAAACCTTATATAAAAAGGAATTTATTATCTATTTTAAAATATTAAAACGATTGTTTTAATTATTACTAAATAGATAAGTTCTTCAATATTATATATAACAATAAATATGTAATGAATGGTATCCTACATAGATGTCTTTGATGCAGTGGGAAGACTTGGATGCTTGTTATTCACCGATTTGCGATGCAGTGGGAAGACTTGGATGATTATTATTCACGAATTTGATCGTACCCTACAATAAATATCTCCCCCTTGAAATGGGAATAATAAGGAACATTGTTCATATGCTAAAACTAAAAAAGGAAAAAAAAAATTATATCAAGTACATATTGGCATAGAGAAAAATAAAACTTTATGTTAATTAATTTTATTTCCCAAATAATTACCTTTATTGTTTATATGATTTCATGATCTTTATCGATGATAATCCAAAATATTATTATTTTATTATTTTGTTTCTAGTTGATTTGATATTTTTTTAAGGACTAAGTGAATTACATTAAAAATTGTATTTTTAAACTACACATTTCTAGTTGATTTGATATTTTGTTTCTACGACATTTCTATAACACTTGAGCAGTTTTTAAAAGACATTTTCTTTTTTACATTAGATACCGTTATGTCATATAAATCTGATGATATTTGAATCTCCTATCAAAATCCCATCACTGTAACATGATAAAACAACATGTATTTTATGGAGTAAATACACGACACATGATTTTGGTGACCAGATAGGTTAAAACAACATAGGATGTTTGACATCACCTACGATAAGATTGGAAAACTTTCCTAAAAGACCTCTGATAAAGAATAAATAAATAAGCAAATAAATATATAAATACGGTAAAGCAAGGTAAGATGATTCACCTCACCTACCCCAGGAAACTTCCCCAAAAGACAAGTTACATAAAATAAAAAAAAAATAAAAATAAAAAAAAAAAAAAAAAAAAAAACCTCTAATTTTTTTTTTTTTTTTTGTAGTTGGACCCGCCTTGAGTAGCCAATGCAAACAAACTATCAGCCCAAGATGACACTACAATAAAAAGTCGATATTGTTAGAAAAAAGAATTTGGAGCAAAAAGTAGAAATTTGGTTGCAAAAGACACGAATTCCTATGGAATTTGCGACGGTTTATTTTCGTCTCTAAAAACCTCTTAGCGAGGGTTTGCAACGGAAACAATAATTATGTCACAAATGTAACAACATAATGAAACATGTTGTAGATGATATCCATTGTATATTCCATAATAGGATTTCGTTGCGAATTCAGTAATAGTTCTTCCATCACAAATTTCGTTGTAATGGATTCGTAGCAAAATCCGTGGTGATTAATCTCTAGCAAAATCTGTGGTGATGAATCCCTAACTAAATCCGCTATGATGAATCCCTAGCAAAATCCAAGGTGATGAATCCCTAGTTAAATCGGTTGTGATGAATCACTAGCAAAATCTCTGGTGATGAATCTCTAGCTAAAATCGTTGTGATGAATCCCTAGAAAAATTTGTGGTCTATATATTCTATAGGAGATTCCATACCTAAGATTATGTAGCAAATTACATAGGAATATTTTCGTTGCAAAGCTAGATGGCTACTAAAGGATAATTAACTTACAAATTAAATCCAAATTATTTTGTACTAATATATAAAAACAAAAATAACAAAAAGTCAACCAATATTTATATCATAAAATAAAAGAATAAATATTTATTACAACGAAAATGAAAAGTGACTAATCTCAAATAAATATTTTGCAATAAACAAATTAACATTTAAGATCTACTAGTTTTGTAGGCCTTTAAAAGCATGAATAATAGCTAGTGTTGATTGTAATTGTTTACTAATTTGCTCAATTCTTTTGTTGTGTTGGTCATCTTTGGCCTTCATTATCTCCTTAAGTTCTTCGTTTTGTTGTTCTTTTTATGATCAATAAGCTCCCTAAATTCTTACTATTCAACATTTTTTTCTAGGATGTAATAAAATACTTCTGTTGTATTGTTAATCATGGTAACCACCTTTGCATATGAGCCAAATCCATACAGTCTTCTTTTCTTGTCATGACCATCAATAATATCTTAAAATATTTGCTCATCTGCAACTTCTTCACCTACAGCTTCCATCTATTCCTCTTTCTTTTTTGTAAAGACCACCTACAAAATAACAATAATTTAAAAATATATCAAAGTTATTAATTGCATGAAGTCTACAATATAAAACGTTGCACTTAAATGAATGTTACATGCATTTTTCTTATTTTTATTTGTACATGTGAGTCCATCGTGATTCTTCATGTGTGTATACAAGAAAAACTCAGTATGTAGTGTATCATGTACTAATTTCCTCTTCTGCATAAATACTGTAAAATGCAAAATATACATATAAAAATAAACATACAAATTCTGATGAACCATTAAAAAAAACTTATGAAATCAAACACAACCTTCAAATGTAAAGCCGATCCAACATTATGTATAGGTTTTGTTATTCCATCAACCACCCCATTACGCATATTAATCTTGTTCTTATCTGATTTCTGTTTTTATTCATCTTTATTCCATTTTTCTTGCTAGGAGTTCCAGCCTTCTAGTGTAATATGAGGCGGTTTCCTACCAACTGGGTGTCTGTTTGTTTTCCGCATGTTGTAGAGATATTAGCCATACCTTTATTCCACTTTGCTTTTCCAAGCTTTCCTCACTTCTATGTCTTTTGCTTCATCCCAACAATAGTTTTTCTACACATAACAATATACACATAAGTATAAATGTAAATGTTTACCAAATAATAAATTAAAACATATATTTAACTACCTTGAACTCCTCCCAATATAATTCATGTATTTCATTTCTTACATTTACCCAAGTGTACCCTGTTGGATCTACTCTTCGAAGAAAGTATTTACTATATAGGCAGCACAACGGCCTGGTGGCACGAGCCTGCAAATAATATGATAGTTTTCCTTTTGAATTCATATGTAGGTGTAGACCAGAAGGTTATATATTGAAAAAATTGTGTAAGATAAGATTGGTAAGTCAATGTTTTTTTCAAACATCAATTTTTAAATGTCCCTCTAGTCACTAAGTAGAGGAATTGTTTTGACCGCCCATAGTTTCCACAACAGATCCTTTAGCGTTTGTTGTGGATGTAGTTATGGTTGTTGATGTTGGTGATGGGGTAGATTCTAGGTTATTTGTTAGGATAGATTTATCTGTTGAGGATGTGGCAGTTGGTTTTGGTAAGGAGGATGTGGTAGTTAGTGTAGGCATCATGGATGGTGTCGATGATGTAGGTTGTAACAACCCGTCATTTTCTATCTTGTAAAAGTTAACAAAAGTTAACATCAGTCAAACATATCAAATTAAAGTCAAACTTATTGAGTTTTTAATTTAATAAATTTAAATTAATGTTTTTGATACATATAAACACTTAGTAAAAGTGTTGGAGAAATAAAAAGTTGAAAACCAAGGAAAAATCGAGAATTTTCTCATGACCGAAAACCCTCGGATTCCCTTAAACACTTCAGAACGAAAACGGTTTCCAACCGGAAACCATGCGAGGCCGACATAGTATTCACGGCCGAGAACCCTCGCAAGCTTATCTTCTCAAATAGATTTCCATTCGAGAACCCATCTCCTCTGTTTGTGTTTACAGTCGAAAACCCACTCTTATATATATATATATATATATATATATATATATATATATATATATATATATATATATATATATATATATAAGAAGTCTGAAATCACCCCTCATTCTTACACATTCAGCCGAAAACTTCCATTTTCTCTCAAGTATCATCAACCGAAAATACATCTCTCTTCTCAAGAACATGCGAAGTCTCTTATTTTCTTTGATTTCCATGTAAAAAATCACTTGATTCTTCTTAGAATTTTACAAGCATCAACTATTGATCTTGTTATCATCCCAAAAACACCTTCCAATCTTCATATAGAGGGCCGAAAACACGAAATCACACTAGTTTTCACGAAGAACAAAAAAAACACCTATACACTATTCCGAATATTGTTGATTCGGTCTTTATCACGAGTTTTAACATGTGGATTTAGCTCGATTACACCGTATCTTCAACCAGAAACTCACAAAAGGTGAGTTCATACCCCTGCATTTTTATTATTTTTCTTAGTTTTAATTGAGGGGGGGGGGGGGGAGGGGGAAATACAAGTCTAACACAAGGATATTGTGTTTACAAATAAATGATTTCTAAATATTTCTAAAATGACTTTAACTATTGAACCTCTTTTAAATATCGTTAAACTTCTTTAAATGATTTATAAACTCTTTTAACTTATATTTTACCAAAATCATATATATATATATATATATATATATATATATATATATATATATATATATGTTTATGTTATTTTGTTTCTTACATTTATTGTGTACCCGTAAGCATAATTCTGGACTAATGGATGAATAAAATCAGTGGTCATGATCTGAGGGTCTACATTATTACAATAGGGAAACATCTACCATATAATTACACAAATTTCTGCAGAAGGGTGTTTTGGTCAATTAACCTATATTAAAAAAAGAAATTTTCGGATTTAAGGGATAATTAATTTCCTTTTTTTAAATATGAATTTTTTAAATTAATTCAAATTTAATTCTATTATAATTTCTAATACTAACCGATTTTATTCTGTCAGAATCACAGAAAGTCAAACATAAACTACTAAATATATTTTCGATTTTATTCTTGCAGAATATGTTTCATTCAATATATTTTTTTATAATTAACACGCTTAAAGATTTATACAACATATTATCAATAATAACAATTTTCTAAAGAATACTGATTTTGTTCTTTAAGAATCACTAATTACATTAATTCGTAAAGAATAAGAATAAACAATTATTACATTCATTCTGAAAAAATATGACTAATAATGGTTTAAGCATTACATTTATTTTTGGAGACTAAAACTAAGAATGGTTAAAAAAGAAAAAAAAAACATCAAAATCTAACAAAAATGCTAATCCATTCTGAAAGAATATTATTGTTAATAGACATTTTATATATTCTGGCAGAATACATTCTGCTAGAATACTCTCTTTCTCCATGTTTTCCTTCTTTTCTACATCAATGGCAGCCCTTCCTAAATTCATAAAGAAAACATAATCAGCTTTCAAAGATTAAAAATTTCAGTGTATTCTAAGATAATAAAAACTATAAATTCTGATAGAATGTAGTAGACATTATTAATTCATTTTGTTAAATTGATGCTGAGGAAATCAATTCTGTTAGAATAAGTGACGTTCAAAATCTTTGACATTAATTTATGGTTAGTATTTTGTAACTTTACATGTATTCTTAAAATTATCAAAATTGAGAACCAAATTGTTTTTAAATAAAATTGTTGAAGGTGTTTACATTAACAATCGTGTCGAACCCCATGTGCATAGTTTCATAAAAATTACAAATTCTATGATCCATTTGTGAACCACTTTGATTTTTTATAACGAAATCCATAAAAGAAACTGTAACAGCCCGAAAACCAGGTACCCTTCTATTTATCCCTTCATCTTGGTTATGTTCTCTTTTTAGGGTTGCATGATTTGCGAGTATGCTGGGCGTATAAGAGGTACGTTGCGCGTACTCGTGCGCTTCATTTGGACGCGTTCACCCTCAGGTACGCTGGGCGTACCCAAGGTTATGCTGGGCATAACCGGTTCAGATCTAAAAACCCTAATTCTTTCGGAGGGCTATAAAAGGGATGTGTGGCTCGACTTCTCATCCACCATCCCTCAGAAAGAAACCCTAAAGAGAGTGTGCAACCGTTCTTAGGCCATTTGTGAGTATTCTAAGCTTGGTGGTGCCATTTCTAGGTAGCAAAGGAGAAGAGGAGCTCATTGGGGGAGGCTAGAAGTGGTACTCAAGTGTAGATCTGAGCTTAGCAAAGGTTGAGGCTTCATTTCAAGGTAAAAAGCTCAGATCTTGTCTTATAGTTCTTGTAATATGCTTCATGTACCATTTTCTAGGGTTTTAGTCCCAAAGGTGGAGACTTTTGAGCAAATGGTCTCCATAAGCTTAGATCCTTCGTATTTCTGGTCTATTTGAGTTTTAGACTCATAAAAATGCAATCTTGGTCGTGAACATTGCACCATGCATGAGATCTAGGTCCTTGAGTTGGAATAGAGTGATGTTATGAAGTGTTGGAGCCTTTACAGCCATGCCAAGGCTTAAAGGTCTCGACTTTATGGGTATAGACGCATAAACTGAGCCGGATCTAGAAGTTGGAGTAATGGCTTAACCGATTAAGACCATAAATGATGTATGCTAAAGTCTGATGGTTACGCTGGGCGTAACTTCCAGTACGCGCAGCGTACTGGGTGGAGACCTCGATCCATGGGTTGGCGATGTACGCCCCGCGTACATCAAGCAGTACGCCCCGCGTACTCGTAGGGTTGACTTTTGTTGACTTTTTAGGGTTTTGGTCAACATGAAGACTTTGGGTCAAGGAGGGGTAAAATGGTCTTTTACCCTCTGAGGATGATGATAAGGGTTAAAGTTTAGTTGTGGAAGTCTTGATTATTAAATGATATTTTTATGATTAGGCGAGGTAGAGTCGTCATTGGGTTTTGGAGATAGCGAGTACGCGAGATCTTAGACTTTCTACGAGGTGAGTCTTCTCACTATACGTTACCTTGAGTGGTATTCTGGTTTGGCCAGAGGGTCTTATGTGCTATTTATGAGATTGTATGCTATTTGTTATTTGTATGCTGTATGACTATATAGACCGGACCGGAGGGTCCAACGATTCAGAACGGGACAAAGGGCCCAATGAGCTATGACTGGACCAGAGGATCCGACGAGCTGCGGGACTGGAGGGTCCCGCTGAGACATCTTGACCAGAGGGTCGGGTTTAGCCTCGAGTGGCGTATTTGTGGTATGTGGTATTTTGGGGAACTCACTAAGCATTATGCTTACAGTTGTTGTGTTTGATGTCTCAGGTACCAGCGAGGACCGTGGGAAGGCGACGACTTGACTCGTACACACTCACACCGATGGAGTTCACATTTGAGAGATCTTGGGAATTTGTTTTGAAAACACTATTGTTTCGGAATTGAAATTATGATATGATATACATTTTGTGGTTTTAAAAATTAAAAATTTAATTGGAAATTTTACGTTGTTACAGAAACTCCAATACCACAAATTTACAATTTCTATTTAAAACCTTTAAGTCAAAATTTCAATGATAAAGGTCGGTGGTAATAAAGATGATTTGGTGAACTTAGAATATTGAGAAGTATAATTCCATACCTGATTGGATGTTTAATTTCGAGTCGATGAAGGCGAGATTTCCACACTTTTATATCACTATTCCACTGTATAGGTTGCACACATCCAAGGCCGATCCCACCCTGTGTTATCAATTACTCATCAATATGGAGTTTCCACCCACATCTTTTCTACTAGGCATTTTGTCAAACACCTTTAGGACACACTCAAATCATCATGCTTTATAAAATATCACTAATGAAATGAACTAAATCCACCCACATCAAAAGGATTTAAAAATAAGTATACTTTGAACACCATTACCAAATTACATATAAACAATGATATCTCATAATACACAAAAAAAATTAATTAAAAGAACTCATACAAATTGATTACTTCAAAAAACATATATGCATCAATTCTTTTGATTTCAAATAATGCTATGGTCCACCACAACTAAAAAAATCTAATTAAAAAAACAAAGACGTCTTGATTGTATAACATGTCCAAAAGGATTCATGGTAAATTATAAGTCCAAACTACAGTGAAGTCTTGCAATTTGGATTTTGGCCTATAACTCTTTATTTTGGAATAAAAAACGTGTGTTGAAAATTGAACAAACCTTCACGCTAGGTATTGCAGAAAATTGTTTTCTCTGATGGTAGTGCGACTATAACAAAGGAAAAGATCAATTAAATATTAGACGAAACTTGAGTTGCTGAAAATTGAACAACCTCCTTTTCGACAGCCGAAGGTGCCCTTTATCGATGATGGTAGCGGCGACTAAATTGCTCGAAAGAGATGACATTCGGTGATGGAATATGAAGCCAGTGATGGAGAGGGAGGAAGAAGAAGATATGGCAGTGGCAAGATGAGGGATACGAATGGTCGATGGTTATAAAGAAAAGATATTAGGTCAACATATATTTATTTTGTTTCCTTAATTGTAAGTGCAAAAAACCAGAAATGCCTTTTTTTATTTAATTAATTATTAAATTATTTGCTAATTTGTGATTGGTGCATTTAGGCACACAATAGTTGCTAGAAACATTTAAACCTAGCTCTCTCTTTCTCTCTCTCTCTCTCTCTCTCTCTTATATATATATATATATATATATATATATATATATATATATATATATATATATAAGATTTAAAGGGTTTACGACTAATAATTCGCTTTATTTCTTTTTCCTTATTTGGATGTGAACTTTGGGTAGAGTTATTTGTCCGAATGTCGTTTCACTTTTAATTATATATGTTATACTAGACGAATTCTCGCGCGTTGCGTAGTGTAAGTTAAAAATATATTGTTAAAATGTTGAAAAATATAGGTTTAAAATGGTTATATTATTGACATTAACTTTGACATAATATTTTGAACAATATTTTTCATTGACATCTACATTCCTCATTAACAAAATTAAATATAATTATCTATTTAGTAATATTTTTTTTAACAATTTTTATGATTGATTAATTTAAATTTTTACTTATGCGATTATTTTCTAATTTCAATAATGAAGTTCATTTAAAATATAAATTATTTGTTGTTAAGGTTATGTAATTTATAAATTGATGTGATTATCATTTAAAGTTATTGTTCTTTAGTTTTAAACTACTTACTATTATTATTAAATTAAAGAAAACTTTTAAGAAACTCTTAATATTATTATTAAAATGTGAAACATACACTAAATAATAAACTGATAAGATAAATAATTTGCATTTCAAAAGAGATTTGCATGGATAATATGACATATTCATAATTTTTATAATTTTATTTTATTATTTATAATTATGTTTCATTAGTTTTAAAACCACTTATTATTATTAATAAACGAAAGAAAAATTTTAAAAGACACTTTTTATTAAAATTAAAATGTTAAACATATACTAAAATATAAAGTGATAAAATAGAAAATTTAAATTTTAAAGAGACTTACATGGATATTATGTATAATATTGCATATCCATGATTATTTATTTATTATTACTTTGAAGCAACAAAAAGATACAAACATATATACAATATTTAATTAAATATTATCTTTATCACTTTCCATAACATATGATCGATAATATGAATCTGATCTAATTTACATTAAAGTTTCAACCACAACATACAATGATTGTTTTAAAAGAATTATTAAACCAAGAAAAATATAAAAAATAAAAAAGAATTAGTATATAACAAACTTACAAATTAGAAACTTTAACATAATAACATGGCTCGAAAAATGGTCCAAAGCCCTCAAACCAACACAAAACATTTAAACTTGTTTTCTTTGTGAATTTTATATGCGATTTGTATTTGTGTGTCTACTCAAAGAGAATGATATTTTTACTGTAGAGTATCCACTAATTGCTAATTAAACATATTATATAAGTTATAAAACATTTCATGATATGTCATTAATTACTTTGAAAATGAAAAGGTGTGGGGATTTCAAATGCATGATGTGCTTGGAAATTTGTGTGGGGGTTTCAAATGCATGAGGTGATAGGAAACATTTCTCCTTTACAAGTATAGTATGATATAGATTGTAAAAAAATCTTTAGGAAATATTTTAGTTAAAATGATATTACAATTTAGTTTTTGCATTTAGCACTACAATTTATCACTTTTAAGTATTCACAAAATATTCTTTGGGTTTTTAAGTGAAACTGAAATTTATATTTAAGTTGACACTGTAATGTTATATTTAAATTAACAATTTAAGTATTTTGTCCATACTGTTCAAAAGTTGTAGCTTTAAACTGATAATGGTTTACATACAACAACATATTAAATCTAATAAATTAAGTATAATATGTTAAAAGTTAAAGACATAACTTTATAAGTAAAAGTAAATATATTATTTTAATATTAAAATTTAGTTTACTTATGATTAAACTTTATGTTTGATATTTATTTAACCTTATTAACAAACTTATAATCATTATCAGAAAGACACTACAGTTTATCATTTTTAACTATTTACAGAATATTCTTTGGGTTATTTAAGTTGACTTATAATGTTATATTTAAATTAACAATTTAGGTATTTTATACACATTGTTTAAAAGTTGTAGCTTTAAAATGATAAAGGTTTACATACAACATCATATTAAAACTAATAGGTTAAGTATAATATGTTAAAAGTTAAAAATATAACTTTGTAAGTAGAAGTAAATATATTATTTTAATACTGAAATTTTAGTTTATATATGATTACACTTTAGGTTTGATATTTATTTAATCTTATTAACCAACTTAAAATCATTATTAGAAAGAAATTGAAAAGACATGAGAGTTTCAAATGAATGTGGTGAAAGGAATAATGTTTCTTTTATAAGTATAGTGGATGAATTTTTGGTCGTTGCGCAGTGTGCAATTATATTGTTTACAATCTTGATTTTTATAACGGGTGTTTAGTTGTTAGAACTTACTATGACCAAGTTAATAAAATTCATCAACGTACGGATTAAAACGCAAGACCTTCAATCTAAAAGAAAAACCTCTACTAAGTGAGCTAGTCTCACATTGACGTTTAATTAAATATACATTTCAGTTTAGGTTTTATATTTAAAAATCTACATAATTTTTAACTATTAGAAAAATAATCTTATGATATCTTGATTTATGGTTGTGATTTAAAACCATTTTTATTTTAACCAATAAGTTATATGTATATATTAGGTTGAAAAATGAAGAGTTGGTTTGAACTTAGACTAATAATTGATTTTAGTGTATTAAATAAATCAAATAAGGTGGTTAAAATGAACGATTTAATTAAGTTAAAAAAAAAACCTAGTATGTTTGGTTAATTACTTGAAAGATCAAGAGTTTGTGTAACTTTCAAATGAATATTTTGCATTAATATGACACTTATTATAAACTAAAAACCAAGATTAGTGAATAACTATAAAAAATACACATTTTAACAATCTTGGCAATCGTATTTCTTATTAGGTGTTTGTTTTATAGTTTCAACATTTATTATCATTTCTATTATTAATTATTAAGAATTTTTTGTAGGATTAAGTTGTGGAGGTAGCTTGTTTGAGCCATGTGTTTCTTCATAAAAGTCCAATTATTATTTTATTGTAATTAATGTGTTTGACTCCTTACTCTGTTAATGTTGATTTAAGAAAATCATTGCATTGATCATTTTCAAGAATATGAAACATGTGAATGGATAACAACAATAGAATTAAAAACAAAGAGATACAACCTGTACAACAAACCCACAACAATTAACAATGCTAAATGGTAAAGTTTATGATATCATCTTTCAAAACATCAATGCATCATCTTATTAAAAACTATAAATTTCCTCATAAAGTGATAAACTCATCAACTCATTAAAGTGAATTTTCACATCTTAATATGAAGTTCAACACAAAAACTTCATATTGTTCAAAATGTGAGGTAATCTTCAAGTTAAATATTCATTAAATCTCAGAGTGTTTATAAATAAATTCAACAAATTATGGATATCACATTTCAAGCAGAGTTAGAATCATAAAACATGAAGTTATTGTTTGATTAGTGTCTAAGTCCATAACTATTTTGGTATGTACTTGACCCGATGGTGCATGGTCCTTTTGGGTTGCCTTCACCAAAGCAACTTGATAGGATGAATTATGGAGAGAAAGGACTAATTATGATTTATTAATATATTATGAGAATAATATATTAAAGGAGAAATCATATTGTTTAATTAATAATAGTCAAGAATTAATAAGAATTAAGTTTGTGGCTAAAAGACATTAATTAAACTTAAGGGACTAGAACTGTCAATTGTGTGATAGTTGAATATTGAGCTAATGGACTCCATATTAAAGGGGTGGATGAATTCTGTGGGGAAACCCATTAGAAATCGTCCTAGGCCTTTAAGGAAGGAGTCGATGGGTTGCTTAGGGCCTAAGCATCCAAATTAGGGTTTCCTTGTTAGATAACCCTAATAGCCTCACTATTTAAAGAACCCTTAAGCCCCAAAAACGTGGTGAACTTGTTCTCTAGGGTTTCCACATGTTTTGGGCAACCTCCTTCTCTTCTCCTCTTCATCCTAATGCTCTTGGTGTTTGTGAGCCATTAGAGGAGTGACATTTGTGACTCTAAGCTTTCTAAAGTCATTACAAGAAGGATTTGTGATTGTTATTGCTACATAACAATCAAGGTAATATCTTAAACCTATTATTATGTTAATATTGATTATCATATGCTAGATCTAGGGTTTAAAGTCTTGGATGAATTGCATGTACAATAGAGAAACCTAGATCCAAGCATTAGGGTTTGCATGAGCACATAGGATGTTCTTATGGCTAAAACCCATCAGTCGTATCAGAGCCTTGATTAGTTTCTATTGTATTGATGCCTTATATGTTTGTTCAAGTTGGAAAAACGTTTTTTGAGCTCCCTGCCTGATGAACTCGGCGAGTACCACAGTGTACTCGGTGAGTAGGCCTCAACTCGGCGAGTCTAGTGTGGTACTCGGCGAGTTCAAGTGTCAGATGGAGCTATTTTCGGGATTTCTTGCTGTTTTTCTCATGGGTACTTGCCTTATCTGTTTTAGATCATTAAAATCCGATTTTATACATATTTATGAGTATATCCTTGATTAAACAAAAGATAATTACCAATTGATTGGATAATAACTTCCTTATATGATAAAGTTTGACTATTTGTATTAATTGGGTAACTTACTTTGCAAGAAATTGAAATTCGGTCAAATATAGATAATGATAAAATAAATTGTTTAATTTATATTATTTGTTATTTGATCCTTGTGTTATGAAAAGTTTCAATTTTTCCCTTTTAGGTTTTATAGTTTAAATTTGAACTCAAAAGTTTTGTTTTGAAATTTAAATAGTTGAAACCCTAATGCTTTGAAAAGGTTTCAAAACTTGCCCTCAAGTTTTGGAATTTAAATTTTGATTAAAAGGTTTGATTTTGAAATATTTAAATTCTAAACCCTAATGTTTTGAAATGTTTCAAAACTTGCCCTCAAGTTTTGGAATTTAAAAGTTGATTAAAAGTTTAATTTAGGAATGTTAAATTCTAAAACCCTTGTAATGTTTTGAAAAGTTCAAATCACACCCTTATGGTTTTATTAATTAATTAAAGTGTATAATTAAAAGATATTTAGTAAATCCATAAAGTTTTGGTGTACAATTTAATTAAATTAAAAGTATAATTATTAAATTAGACCACCTACTATTTTAAAAGTGTAAAATACATCCTATACTATATATAACATTAAAAGTCTAACATTATATATGTATAAGTAAAAGTCAGTGTTGGGTCAAAAATATGGTTTATACTTTGCTTTTCTAGGAAAATATATTTTTCTATAATGTAATATGTAATTTTGTGGCTGTGTACGGCTGCACATGTGTGTGCGGCCGCACACCGTGTGTACGGCCGTACACGTGTGTACGGCCGCACACCCTGTGTACGGTCGTACACAGGGTGTGCGGCTGTACACATGTGTATGGCTGGAGGTCCATATAAATAGAGGAGTGCATGTGGGAGTGTACGGTTAGGCTAACGGTTACAGAAGAGAGAGAAAGTTAGAGAGAAGAAGTGTGTGTGAGAGAGAATCTATTGTAAGGAGCATCAATCATATCGTCAATACATTAGATTCATGTTAGTCTTCTTCTCCTTCTCTTCTATTTGATCTAACATCATCCAATTGATTGGGATTCCCTACCATCAATTGGATCTGATTGATACACAAGCAAGTTTTGGGATTTACAATTGGTATCAGAGCTTGGTTGTATCAATCAATTTTTCCAGATCTGGAGCTTATTTGATCTTATTTTGAAAAGAGAATAGCGTTTTTGGATAGATCTCGCAAAAATAATGGGGGTTACTTCTTTGCATTTTTCATAAAAACGAGTTTTTGATCGAGTTTTAGAGAAAAAATGGTGAAAAACGTCGTTTTTTTCGCAAATCTGTTGAAGGTGTGCGGCTGGTTGAAGGAGTGCGGCTCGGTGTGTGCGGCCGGCTCGGTGTGCGGTCCTCGTCCTCGTCGTCGCATCGCAACTTCTCGTCGCAGCCATCCTCGCAGCAGCTTCCTTGCATCGCTTGGCATCTAAAAAAGACAAATCATTTTTGGAGGGGCCGGGGGTCGGACCCGGTTCTCCTCCAAACAAAGCAACTCGCCTTACCAATTCGGCTAAGCTGGTTGTTGATTCATACCTTCCGTTTTTATCCTTTATACACACAGCAACAATCAGAAAATAATCAAAAAGGGAAACAAAGGGCTGCAAGATTCGAACCTGGATGCTCTGGTTAAACAACAACGCGCCCTTTCCAGCTGATCTAAGTTGCTAGATGAAATAATCCTTCGAAATTTTGTTCAAAGCAAGTGCTTCTCGGTTCCAACTTTCGAAAATTGGCAATTTTAAACCCAAAAATCAATTCCTTTTATTTTTAAATTTCTTTTTCAACCAAAAATTTTTTATTTTAATTTTTTACTTTTTGCTTTAAAAATTTGACTTTGACTTTCTTGTTTGACTTTTAATTTTTCAAATTTAGCTTTTCGGTTTGACTTTTAAGTTTGACTTTTCAAGTTTGACTTTTCAAGTTTGACTTTTTGAGTTTGATTTTTTTTTTTAAATTTGACTTTTAAGGTTGACTTTCTCGGTTTTTAAGTCAAAGGGCAATTAAAAAAAACTAAAAAAAAATAATTAAAAAATTTAAAAAAAAAATGAGTTCCACATCAATTCCGGTAAATGAAGTTTCATGTACTCCATCTTGTAAAGCTACGATTAAATTTCTTCGCGAACAAATTGATTTATTAAAAAGAGAAAATGAGGACTTCAAATACGAAGGCTATACTCTTAGGAAAGGTCAGAAACCGTTAAAAGCTCAATTAGAAACAAAAATCTAGGATTTCCGGAAATTACAAGAAGATTACAGCAACAAGTGTGAAAATTATGATCACATTAAGAAAAAACTTGATGTTGTAACTGAAGAACTTGACGCTTTGAAAATTAAGTGTGGAAAAACAGATGTTAGTTTCAAAAATTACACTGCATCAAGTAAGACAGTCGAGTCGTTAGTAGAAAATCAATTGAGTTTTAAAGATAATCAAACCAAGGGTCTAGGGTATCACAGTGTGCCACCTCCTTTTAATCACAATTATAACCCACCTTTTGAGACCAATGAGGAAGAAATGCCTGCTCAGTATGGCCAAACCCCTGCTCCAAATTCAGTTAAGACTGAACAATTAGGGCCAATTGAGGGTGCTGAGCTGAACGATACTAATGCTTCTACTTCATGTGCAGGTAAAGTAGCAGAGGATGAGAACAAGGAGAACACCATTGAACAAACCAACATCTCCTTGAACTCTGAATCTGTTGCTTCGAACTCAGCTGCTTCTGATCAACCTGCTGTTGAGAAGTACAGGCCACCAAGTCAAGTGAAACAGCCGACCTGTTGCAGCTGTGCGTATGGGAAAAGCAAGAGACAAGCCAAAGACACGCCACCAGGGGCAGGAAGAAACAACTTCACAGTGAAGAAAAGGACATGTTTTCACTGTGGAACACCTGGACACATTGCCCGAAACTGTCCAAATCGTGCATACATTCCCTACTACGCACAAGGGTGGCAGAACGCGCCAAGAGGGAGATATTTCAAAAGAAACCCCTCAAGGTCACGTTTAGACCATGATGACTGGAATGCGCAGAAGGCCAAAAATCAATCCCACAAGGTCAAGAAGGGAATGTCGGCCAAGAAGCCAAATCCAAGAGATGCTCCCGTAAAGCCAAAATCAAAGTCATCTCAACGGTCGACATCTAGATCAAAAACAAGTACCGAGCCACCCATCGGATCGAAAAAGAAATGGGTTAAACCCAACTACAAATGGGTTCCAAAGGCTCACTCTCCCAAATCATCTAATGCTTCTAATATTTCTACATTTTCTGTTTGTGATAAACAAGATATGTCATGGGAGAGTGTACCCTGCAAAGATGACAAAGGTCGACCCAGTTTCAAAATGGACTGGGTTCCAAAGACCAACTGATCCCGCTATGTGTTGGAGCAGCTATGGAGGCATATCATCAGACTTCGGTTTGTTGGTAGTGGTTGTTCCTGGCACTTGATAGGGGACATCTCTCAACTGTACAACATTCAGACATTTGTTTGAGAGTATGTGTCCTTTGCGGGAAAGGAATTAAGGAAGAGATCACTCACGGGGTTTGTGCTTAATGACATGAAGAATTTTCGGATCTGTTCTGAGTTTATGCGTGCTATTCTCAGATCCTCTGGATGAAAATTCAATCGGTGACTTACGGTTTGCGTTTTCTTCTCTATACTCCTGAGTTTTTTCTTAACCTGATTCGCTTTAAAGACTAATTTTTGTTTTAGGATAGTTTAAATTTGCGCATTTACTTTCGTTTCTCTCTTATGCACAAATTTAGGGGGAGAAATAAAAACAAAACAAAAATTAGAAAATTTTAAAAATCCAAAAACATTAGAAAATCAGATAATCAAAAAAAAATTGTTGGTTATGAAATGTGCTGCTTGAGGGAGATGTTCTGGGAAGGGATATGATAAAGTGATAACAGGCAACCTGAGTCTGCGTAACGTACCCAAAGTTGAAGGGTCTATGCTCTGGTTTGATGCGTCGGTAGGCACAAATTTTTTTTAAATGGACTTGACTAGGGAGAGTTGAACTTAGGAAATTTATAGACTTGACAAATCTTGACCTAGTTAGATCCGTTCAGCCTGACAATACGACGCTCGGATAGGTTGAGCAGGGAGATATATATGGGAATCTACTCGTCACAATAATTGAACCCGTACTTGGAACCGTGGCTTAACTTTTCCTCGATGTGCGGATTCTGTCCTTAAATCCGGTTGGATGGGGCGGCTGGTAAATTCCGATAAATTAGGTCTGTAGAATATCATTTTCTTTCTTTCCGTCTGTTAGTCATATGTTGTCTCCTTTGCGTGACTTCAAATCCGACCTGGTACACAACATATGCAACTCTATTTCTCTTCAGGTTATATATGTGAAAGACTTCTTATTTGTTAGCCATATGCTATCTCCTCTACGTGACTTCTAATCCGACCTGGTACACAGCATATGCAACCTTCTACTTCTCAACCCCTCTGATGTAATAAGTAATAAGTAATAGAATTCTGAATCTATCTTCTCTCTGAATGGCTGTCTGCTCACCCGGTGTAAGGAGTACTTTGGAAGTTCTTGATGGATGGGGCATATCAGGAAGCGGGAAACACGTTTTAGTACACTTAAAATTGAACACATACAGATTGTCTATAGATCTCGCTGCTCAATTCAGGTGGATAACAATATCCCTGGTCGTTGTCAGATGAATGGTCCTTAAGATATAGTATCTAAGAAATTAGGATCAGATATAATTTTTCGAACTTAAGTTCACCTGTCTTGTAACAAATAGTATGTCCTAAATTTGTCACAATTTTTCGTGTTTAAGTGGACAACAATACCGACGATCGACCAGACAAAGATGTGAATATGAAAGGTACCGATAAGTGGATAAAGACTGTCTAAAAACTTTGATCCCAAATCTCTCTTAAAGTTAGATATCATTTTTATTTTTGTTAAATTTGTCATAGTTTCTTCTAATTTAAATATTAGGGGAGAATTAAAAATTCAAAAAAAAAAATTCAAAAAATCAAAGAAAAATCAGAAAATTTTAAAAATCCAAAAAATAGTGTTATTTCTGTTTTATTTCTTGTTCAGAAAAATCAAAAATCCAAAAATATTTTTTGTTTCTGTTTTCTTTTGTGTGCTAAGTTTTCTTTTAGTTTTGTTTTGTCTTGAAAAGTGATTTCAGGTATAGATAAGACTCATGGAGTTTGTGTTGAAGATTTCTGAGCCAAAGCCTCGTCCGTGAGCATCGAAGAATTCACATTCGAAGGAGCAAGAAATGAAGATTATTCTTTCGAGATTCAATCTGTCAACCCCAAAAGCATGGTGAAGCTATACTTGAAGATTATGTCATAGATTGCATTGAAGCCTCCTCAATCAATCTGCTGCTATCTTTGTACCTGCTGAAGTGATCCAGAAGATTTGTTCTCTCTGTAGATTCTCAAGCTGAAGCGCTATCTTTCAAGAATCTGTACATCAAGCCTCCTCACCCAATGTGCGTTCAGAGTCAAATCTTGAAGAAAAGCCCAACCGCTTGAGAAGAAGTCATTCATGAAGATTCATCAAGTTCTTCTTGATGATGTGAAGAAATTTGAAGATTAATGCTGAAGCCAAGCTCCCAATGAAGATTAACAAGAAAAAGCCAGCTACTTTTTAGGGGGAGTTTGTTGGGCCATTTAGAAAAGAAAGCTATAAACCAAGGGGGAGATTGTTGAGTCAAAAATATGGTTTATACTTTGCTTTTCTAGGAAAATATATTTTTCTATAATGTAATATGTAATTTTGTGGCTGTACACATGTGTATGGATGGAGGTCCATATAAATAGAGGAGTGCATGTGGGAGTGTACGGTTAGGCTAACGGTTATAGAAGAGAGAGAAAGTTAGAGAGAAGAAGTGTGTGTGAGAGAGAATCTATTGTAAAGAGCATCAATCATATCATCAATACATTAGATTCAAGTTATTCTTCTTCTCCTTCTCTTCTATTTGATCTGACATCATCCAATTGATTGGGATTCCGCACCATCAATTGGATCTGATTGATACACAAGAAAATTTTGGGGACTTACAGTCAGTCTTACCGTTAGTAGGCCTCATTCACGAAGCTGGTCTATAAGGGGTGTTTAAGGAAATTGCCTATAAAATGGCGATTGAATGGGTATCCACTCTTTCCCACCGCACTCTTGACTAGTGGAGGGTCGTTAGCCGAACGGGTGGGATAGGACAGAAACCTTCCATTATAAGTATAATGAAGTATAAAAGTAACTAAATGCTTTCATAAAATTCCCAATCTTAGTTACTTTAGGCAAAAGTGAATTGATGCAATTCCATGAAATTACACTTTGTGCCTTTGCGAAGACGTTAGTGGAGCGTGTGTGGTTAACCGGCACACTAAATGGTTCTAAGCAAAGGTAGCAAAGGGTGACTCAATGTTTGTCATAGTTCGGTGGAGCGTATGTGGTTAACCGGCACATCGAATAGGTGATTGTAACATGTGGGGGCACCATGTAGATTTGCATGGTTATTCACACCCGCTTTGTGATCCCTGGCATCCCAGTCACAAACTAGAGGGGCATATCGAGATTTAAACATGCCATTGAAAAGTTCAATGAATCTCAAAGAATCTAGGACTTTTCAATACATGTAAAACTTAATCTGTTTTTTCGTTTTTCATGGTTGAAAATTAGTTAATTGTTATTCACTTACCTTCAAATGTTCTGCAATTTGGGTTACGGCATCCCTATCCCGAGTTGTGGAATATTGTGTTGGGTCCTAGCCTTAATATCTCATTTGGGTGATTTATTAAGGACTCAATCGATCAACTAACTTGAATTTGTTTTCTCCCGTTTTGTAGATGTCAAAGTACGACAACTATAGTCTTCCCAAATCCCGTGGAACAAGCATTCCACATGAAGATGATATTCCACGATTCGATCGAGGAACAAGAAATCATGCTTCACTTCCTCCACCTCCTCCCGTTATTCTCCCTAACCCACATGATCGAAGAATTGAAAGGTTCAATGTCACTAAAGCCCTATTGGAAATGAAACATGAAGATGGTAAACCCGTGTGTGCCCATGTTCTAGGAATGAAATCACACATCGATAGGTTGATAATGTTGGGTGCGTCATTCCCGGATAAGTTGGTTGTAAACTGGGTTTTGCAGTCACTTCCCGAATCATATAATGAGTTCAAAAGAAAGTATTATATGATGGATCATGACGAAAACCTCATTGACCTAACTTACATGCTCATTGCTGCTGAATCAGAAATGATTTGGCAAAGCAATGGAGCGTATTTGTTGGGAAAGTCAACCAACCATGCTTCCGAGGACATTCTAGGAGAACCGACCTGCGTTTGCTGCCAAGAGAAAGGGCGTTGGATACAAGTCTGTCCTAAGAGCCTGAAGAGTCCAGAAGATGGGAGAGTCAAAAAGTATGGCTGTGCTTCAGGTAAAACCCACTATCTAACTCCATTAAGTTCCTATTTGTTGATTCTTAATACATAATGTGATGAGATTTCATTTGAATGTTTTGCAGGATCAGTGAAAAGATAGGAAGCTTGATGGAAAAGCAAAATGAGTCTCATCACAAAGAAATGGATCTCGATCGCATGGACTTGAAGATTAGATTTTGAGCTTAGAAAATTATGATGGAATTGTTAGTAATATTTGATTACATAGTTTTTCAGTTGATTTTGCATTGTAAGAACAAATGTTTTCCGCTGCTGTTATGAATAAAAAATAAATTTTGTTTGATGTATTTATTTATTTATTTATTTATTTCCTTGCAATGAAATCGTTATGAAAAATTGATGTTTGCATATTTCTACCACGAATGGATATGATTCTTAATTATGTTAATTGTGGAAATGTCAAGAATATACCAAATAGGGAAAGTTTCTCATCACCCAAGTTTCATTTGGACAGAAACTTGGAATCATACAACTTGGTTGCATGATGAATGAGAAATTTCATATTTGGAGATTAGACTAATTCGTTGACAAAGTGTCAAGAGAAAGACTAGGAGATCAAGTACACAAGGTTGTGTGTTGATCAAGTACACCACAAGAGTAATAAAGATATTCGTCATGATTTACTAAAGGTTTAGTAAATATGGTTATACTTATAAGATTGAGTATAATTTTGAATTGATTAAAAGAGTTTCAATCACTAGCAGAACGAATAAGAAGAATCAAGTAGACAGAAAGATAAAAGTTTCTTTATTCTAAGAAGAAGGGAGAATACCTTTTATTATGTTTTATGATATGTCTTAATGATTAAGAACCATATCTCAATTGATCCTCTAAGTGAATCTTAGTACAATTGTATGTCTGAGAAGAGGAATCAAGAATTGAAGAAATGGTTAAATCAAAAAGTCAATCATACTTCATTCCAAAACAAGTCTTAGAGTTAAGATTATGACATTGAGTGACAAGTCTAAATAAGGTTTATAACATTCATCAAATGTATAATTTAGAAAAAGTTTTTCTTATTCTTGCACATTTGAAATTGGTAAGTTGTGATGTCTTGGATAAGACAAAGACCAACTAGGACCAATTTTGTGAAGTGTTTTATCTTGGTAAAGGCTACACTAACTCTTGAATATTTGTTTGTCAAGAAATGTTTATTGACAAGAGAATCTTATATGTCAAGGAGCCAGTGGGAGTCTTAATGGTCTTGAAAAGATTCGAGAACTAACCAAGAATAAACCTTATCGATCATCACTAGCACACGAGTTGAGGTTTACAACCTATCGTGCTGACAATATCTTGTTTCTGTGCCATTTCAGTTGAGTTAATTATGGATGTGAGTTCTGTGAGTTCTCATTTGAATGCATAAAAGGCAAGCACCTTGATCAATGAAAAGTACATTGATAGGAAAGGGTGAGCTGCTTAACTACTTGGAAGACATGGTGGACACTTGTGTTACCATAAGGTAAGAAATCAAGATTGAGAAGGCTTGGTCCATATGAGTTTGAATTTGTCATAAACTTTGGTTTTGACAAATTCGCATGGATAAGAACAAATACACCATTAAAATCTAAGTGTCATAAGATTCCTTCTTTCATGAAGATGACTGTGAGGAAATGCTTTCACTAAGAGAGATTTTAAGAAGATAGCGATTGTAAAATTGAATTCTCAAAATTGATTATGGTTACAGTATCCCATTCCATAATTCGAATTGTGAGATTTGGCAATTAGTCTGGATTGTTTAGACACACATATGAGCTATCTAATGCAATGGTGTATAAGACTAAGAAGCTTGATAAAAGATTATCAAAGCATTAAGTATTAGAAATATCAACTTAAGAAATCTAATAGGTATTGTTTTTCTGGAAGTTAAGCTATTTTCTGAATACATGTCAAAGCTAGTGGGAGCATAAGTGTTATGCTTATATGATAATAATCATCATGATAGTGGGAGTATAAAAGTTGTGCTTGTATGATTATTAAGGCAAGTATTGCAAGTTAGTAATATTAATTATAGAAAACAAGAGTTATACTTTGCAAAGTCATAAAGGTTGAATAGTTGTTTTGCTATAATTAAGGGAGAGAATATTGTACTTCGTTTCAATATCTAAAGCTTAGATTGAGAAATTTTAATAAATTTAGTCAAAGGATACATAGTGAGTTCTTAAATTTCGATTATGATTACGACATTCCTCTTCATGATTCTAATTATAAGAACGTGACACATAAGATATTATGGCAGAAGATTGATAAAGTATCAAATCTTTATGTAAGACATTATGCATCGTATCCCATACGCTTCGGTTATAGGATCGATTGCAAATGCTATAATATTTGACCATTCTAAAATTTTCCAAATGTCTAGCGCATTTAGAGGGAAAAAGGACAAGAATCGGTTTTGACTAAAATAATTAAACAACTATCAAAGGACGATCCAAAGTTTGCCGAGGATCGGTCGATTGTGAGTAGTTGGAAGTATAGTATTGGATGGACCATATCGACATTATTATGAATAGATAAGATTCTATTAAGAATGAGTTGTCATATAGTAAATATGGAAAGGTTTCCATATTAGGAGTTGGATATTGAGAATCTACGTCTAGATTAGAAACTTTTATGGAAAATGATGTTCAAAGGAATGTACTTTGAGTGAGAGACATCATGTCTATGGAATTGTTTTATAACAATCTCAAATAGAGGATTTTGTAATAGTCATTGTGACTTTTGTGCTATGACGTTACGAAAGGATCATTGCATAAAATGTTAGAATCTAGCATATTCTATAAGTGGCAAGAATTTGATATTCTTTCACTTGTGAAAAAGGATTGGGAGTTGTGAAATGAATATGATTGGAAATGTATTCATTTGATCTATTTCACAAAATAAGAACCATAGGTAAACATTGTGTTCGTGCTAAGAGCATGGGACAAGTGTAGTAATAATTCAAGTAAGAAGTTGATTACCTGAAACAACAAATAATGAGTAATGGATATGGTGATAAATAAAAGGTGTTTTATTTATACTCAAAGGTTTGAGGCCATATGGGATTAGTATTATTCTTGTGTTTCACTTTGCATGTTTTGACTTCCTGAATAATTTAATTGGTTCAGAACAGTCAAATTATTCGAACGGACCACAGTCGTTCATATGTTGGAAGTAGATATGAATGAAGACTGTCGTGAATTGGTGTGTGGATTGTCTAAAGAGTATTAGACATAAGAAAATGTTTGCTGCAACGTTCATGAGTGCTTATGAATATGATTTGAGCATTGGATTAAACCCACGCTCACTGAATCACTTCATGAATTGTATCATGAGTGATTTGTGAGACGATAACATCTTATATTCTTGAAACCGAGATATGTGAGTTGTATCTTGCGAGTCGGTTGCATATTGATGATATGTAAACGCACCAGTAACTTGGTGTTATAAAACATATTGTTGTGTGAAATTCGGTAAGTAAGTGCAAGCAAGCATTGAATCAAAGTTTTTCCGTTCCTTTTATCCAAATTAGGATAAAAGCGATATCTTTGGGCCCCTCGATGACTTAGTGATGTCACCTAAGCGCTTGGCCAAGCCGGGACTAATTTGATGTGTTCAAATTGTAGTCTGTTATCAGTCATCATAAATCGAAAGTCGGGAAATAGTATAGACAGAATGATTAAGTTCATGTCTCATATCTATACGATATCTAGAATGGAGGAATATTATATGATCCTTTATCTAAAGGACACCCGTATCTGATAAGATCAGAGTTGACAACGGATTTGGAAAGCTACGATTGCAGATCAGGATCTGAAGTCATACGCAGAATAGTTATTAGACTTATCAAAGTAGGAGACTGTTGGATTAGTGTCTAAGTCCATAACTATTTTGGTATGTACTTGACCCGATGGTGCATGGTCCTTTTGGGTTGCCTTCACCAAAGCAACTTGATAGGATGAATTATGGAGAGAAAGGACTAATTATGATTTATTAATATATTATGAGAATAATATATTAAAGGAGAAATCATATTGTTTAATTAATATTAGTCAAGAATTAATAAGAATTAAGTTTGTGGCTAAAAGACATTAATTAAACTTAAGGGACTAGAACTGTCAATTGTGTGATAGTTGAATATTGAGCTAATGGACTCCATATTAAAGGGTGGACGAATTCTATGGGGAAACCCATTAGAAATCATCCTAGGCCTTTAAGGAAGGAGTCTATGGGTTGCTTAGGGCCTAAGCATCCAAATTAGGGTTTCCTTGTTAGATAACCCTAATACCCTCACTATTTAAAGAACCCTTAAGCCCCAAAAACGTGGTGAACTTGTTCTCTAGGGTTTCCACATGTTTTGGGCAGCCTCCTTCTCTTCTCCTCTTCATCCTCTTGCTCTTGGTGTTTGTGAGCCATTAGAGGAGTGACATTTGTGACTCTACGCTTTCTAAAGTCATTACAAGAAGGATTTGTGATTTTTATTGCTACATAACAATCAAGGTAATATCTTAAACCTATTATTATGTTAATATTGATTATCATATGCTAGATCTAGGGTTTAAAGTCTTGGATGAATTGCATGTACAATAGAGAAACCTAGATCCAAGCATTAGGGTTTGCATGAGCACATAGGATGTTCATAAGGCTAAAACCCATCAGTTATATCCTCACCCTTGATTGCTCCATTCACCAATTCAATATTACCCCCAATAATATAAACTTAAAAGAAATAGATGGTGTAGAGCCTTGACTTTCAAAAAATAATTACTCGTACCTGTATGCTCAATAAAATATTGCATGTGTCAATTTTTAAAATAGATGTTAGATAGTTCTCAAACCTAAGAGCTACTTTTATTCATGATTAAAAACAGAATATTAGAACAAACAAACAAAAAAACCTATTGTTTTGATTAAAAACACAAAATGCATACCTTGCTTATTAAAGATTATTGAACTTCAATATTATATTGACAACGTATGACTTTCATTTACACCAAAACAGAGAACAAAGGAGCAGTAATTAGACAAAAGAAGTATTTTTTTGGGTATAGGATATTTGTTTCTATGGAAATAAGTATTTATAGGCTAACTAGGTTTGTGTGAAGGGAATTTCAAAAGTTAAATTAAATCTTATAAGTTGAATAGTTTTGGAAGTTTCAAATGAATGAGATTCATTGCTTTGAAGGCGAAAGGGTGTGGGGGTTTCAAATGCATGAGGTGTTAGCAAATTTTTATGGGGGTTTCAAATGTATGAGATTCAAGGAAAAGTGATAGCTTTATAAATATGTATGACCAGACAAATACCCGCGTGTTGCACATAAACACCTATATAGTTGAATTCTTTACAAAAATATGTTTTTTTTTTAAATATAGTAATAACGTTGTTAAATTTGATATAATAATTCATATATACTAAATTGATATAATATATTGATTATTTTGAATTATATGATAATATATACATCTATTATAACTACATAATCTCAATCGTTTGAATGACTTCTACTCGCGAGTTACACATAAATAAAATTAAATATAATATATGGTTTAATGTTATTTATAGTTTTGGTTATTGTTAATTAGTTTTTTTTAAATTTATTTGCTTAATGTTTTAATTTCTATCATTATAATTATTAAAAAAATGAAACATTGTTTTTTATTTTAAATGTAACAATATAATCATTTATATAGAGTTATTTTTAACTATTTTTATTGTAAATTACTTTAAGCTACTTATTCAAAACTTTTAAAGATTCTAAAATATATTTAGGAAATATTTTACTTAAATTGAGATTACAATTTAGTTTTTGCATTTATCACTACAATTTATCACTTTTTTACAAAATATTATTTGGTTTTTTAAGTGGAACTCAAATTTATATTTAAGTTGACATTGTAATGTTATATTAAAATTAGCTATTTAAGCATTTTGTTAAAACTGTTCAAAAGTTATAGCTTTAAACTAATAATGGTTTACATACAACAACATATTAAATCTAATATGTTAAAAGTTAAAGACATAACATTATAAGTAGAAGTAAATATATTATTTTAAAATAGAAATTTACTATATTTACGATTACACATTAGGGTTGATATTTATTTAACATTATTACCCAACTTATACTCATTATTAGAAAACACCACGATTAATCACTTTTAACTATTTACAAAATATTATTTTGTTGTTTAAGTTAAAATAAAATTTATATTTAAGTTGACCCTAAAATGTTATATTCAAATTAATAATTTAAATATTTTATACAAATTTTTCCAAAATTATATCTTTAAAATGATAAGGGTTTACATCCAACAATATGTTAAAACTAATAAATTAAGTGTAATATGTTAAAAGTTAAAAAACATAACTTTATAAGTAGAAGTAAATATATTATTTTAATATTGAAATTTAGTTTATATATTATTACACTTTAGGTTTGATATTTATTTAGCCTTATTAACCAACTTATAATTATTATTAGAAAGAAATTGAAAAGTCATGGGAGTTTCAAATGAATGTGGTGAAATGAAAAATGTTTCCTTTATAATATCTATATATATATATATATATATATATATATATATAGTTTTAAATGGTAATGTTATTGACATTAACGTTGAGATAATGTTTTTACACTAATATATATATATATATATATATATATATATATATATATATATATATATATATATATATATATAATCTCAACTATTCTGAACAATAATATTCATTGACGTCAACCCACAATCCTCATTAACAGAATTAAATATGATTATCTATTCAGTATTATTTTTAACAATTATTATTATTGATTAATTATAGTTTTACTTATGCGATCATTTTCTAATTTCAATAATGATGTTCATTTAAAATACGATTTATTTATAGCTAAATGTAATTTATAATTTGATGTTATTATCATTTAAAATTGTTATTCATATTATTTTAAACCACTTATTATTAATAATAAGTTACAGAAGACTTTTAAGAAACACTTAATATTAATATTAAAATGTGAAACATACACTAAATAATAATGTGATAAGATAGACAATTTGCATTTCAAAAGAGACTTGCATGGACAATATGACATATCCATGTAAGTTGATTTTATTATTTATAATTATTGCTTATTAATTTTAAAACCACCTGTTATTATTAATAAGTGAAAGAAACTTTTTAAAAAAACTTATTATTATAATTAAAATGTTAAACATATACTAAAATATAAAGTGATAAGATTAACAATTTGCATTTTAAAAAAGACTTCCATGGATAATATGATATATCCATGCTTTTTAATTAATTATTGTTTTGAAACAACATGAACATACAACCATGTATACAATAGTTAATTAAATATTATATATATCACCTTCCATAACATATGATCGATAACTTGAATATAATCTAATTTACATTAAAATTTCAACCACAACATACACTGATATTCTTAAAAGAATACTTAAATCAAGAAAATACTAAAAAAGAATTAGTATTTAGCAAACTTATAAATTAAAAGCTTCAACATAATAACATGGATCTAAAAATTGTTCAAAGCCCACAAACCAACACAAAAAACTTTAAACTTGTTTTCTTTGTGAATTTTGTATGTGATTTGTATTTGTGACTCAAAAAGATTGACATTTTTATAGTAGAGTATCCATTAATTGTTTATTAAATATATTATATAAGTTATAAAACCTTTTAATTGTTAATCATTATTAAGAGACCTTTGAGTGGTATTCATTAAAATAGGAGGTTTCAAATGCATGTGGTGTTTGCAAAATTTTATGAGAGTTTCAAATGCATAAGATTCAAGAAAAAAATACTAGTTTTATAAGTATGTATGATATATATATATATATATATATATATATATATATATATATATATCACTAATGTTTAAACGACCTTCGGACGGATAACTGATACCCACCAGACCACATCCAAACGAGGAAAAGGAAATAGGGCGAACTAGCCTTCCTAAGTCTTTTAAACATTATTTATATAATTATACAAATACAGGCATGCATTTAACAAAGTAAAAGCATAGAAGAAAATTCTGATGAAAACTTTGGAAAACCTTTACACATAAGATGTTTACGACTTGATGTCAGTTTGTAAAACAAGTTTGGAAAATCTTTGGAATCCTTTGAAAATCCTTTCATAATAACTTTGAAATTGATTTTTATAAGACAGATTAAGTGAAGAAAACCTTTATAAAACCTTTAACAAGAGTTGAAAATGAGATTTGGAACATCATAAGCTGGATAAAACAGTTATCATGCAAAAATGTATTTGGCTATACAGTTATCACATGTGATTTATATAATAACTGTATAGATCAACTTGTATTCCCCCCTATAAAAGCAGTTAAAATCATTTAAAAGGTTAGTTCAGGGGTATGAACTCACCTGACGTTGGCATTTCGGATGAACGGACGGTATAGGATGCTAAGTGTCAAGTGAGGACTTAACCACACACGCGAATCCTATTTAACATGTAATGATACATGTAAGTATCTAATTAGTCATTTAATAACTAATTAAGCAAGTAAGGATGTCTTACTACATAAAAACACTTTGCTACAAGTGCAGGGAGTACCAAGGGTTGCATATAAGGTGCGTATGGACTCACATTGGAGTTTACTCTTCAAATGATGACCCTTATGGGTGTTTACGGTTTCAAGACCACTTCCCCCATGAGTTTATGGTCGTAAACTCATGGTAGTGGTGTCATGGGATGTTTAAAGGTCTTATCTCGCTCATAGAATCATGCTAGAGTTGAATCAAGGGCTAAGGAAGTGATTGGGGCTCAAAATGGACAAAATAGGGAGTTGACGATCCTTGGACCACTCCTTGAGGATTTTATGGCCGTAAACACATGAGTTTACGGTCGTAAACTCATGTTAGTCCATTTCTTTTGTGTTTTGGTGGTTCTAGGCTATGTAGGCAAGGTTCTAGTCACTTTTATGAGCATAGGAAGGTGTTAAAGGAACTTAAACACCTTGGAAAGGTGTTTATAGTTTTGGGAGACCTTACCAAACCATAAACTCAAGTGTTGCTCATTAGGACATGTTTTGGTGCATCACATGAAGGAATACAAGGCTCTAGGCACCCATGAAAGCTTTTGGAGGTGTTGGAGGGGTAATTTAACCCCCAAAAAGGTGTTTATGGTCCTTGAAGATGGGTTGACGGTCCAAGAATGTTCTTAGACCGTAAACTCATGTTTTCTCCCCATATGTTAAGATTTTTGTGTTCCGAGTCCTTTCATGTAAGCCCCTAAGTCATAACTAAGCTCCATAAGTGGTTTGGAAGGGTTTTTGGGCATCAAAACCCCATTTATGATTGTTTTCGGTCCAAGAGTGTTCTTGGACCGTAAACTCATGATTTTGCCACTTTTGGATGTCTTAAACACAAATTTGCATGTTAAATGAGCTAAACAACAAGTTAGGATAGATCACTTACTAGTTTGGGGCTTGAAAGAGGCGATTTTTGACCAAACCTGATTTATAGAGAGAGAAAGTAGAGAGAGAGAGAGAGAGGCTCCTAAGGTGTGGAAAAGGGTTGGAATGAAACCCACTCAACCGCGAACGGGTTTTTTTTTTCACGACTACCGTTAAACACGACAATTTTTAAAATTAGACCGCCTTATTTTCGGTTCGCTTGACGAATATTATCTAAAATATTCCAACGGGTTTAAATCCGGTCAAATATATTTTTGGGATAAATTTGGCTAATTTTTGACGTACTTAATTTCGACGTTAAAACTAACGGAATTTTTTGGGTTGTCACATCATCCCCGTTAGAGGGAATTTCGTCCCGAAATTAGAGTTTAGGCAAGGAAGTAGGCATGAATAACCGAGTAATGAGATGAGGGTACTTCTTATTCGAATGTTCCTCGGACTCCCAAGTGAACTTCGGTCTTCGCTTGGCGTTCTAGCGAACCTTCACTAGTGGGATGCGGATTCGTTACGCTCGCTTGATTCCTCGGTTCGCAGTTTCCTACGGGTTTTTCTACGAAGTTAGGGTTCCCAATGATTGCTATTAAGATGAGTGGGTTTATACTAATCACATCGGACAAATACTTTGTCCAGGCTGGAGACGCGAATAGATTACGGTGGAATTTATGGAATTCCGAAGTAGTCGTGGTCTGACAAGGGTTGGACCAATTCTTATAAAGAATCTCAAATGGTCCTAAGCTCTCGGAAAGATAGAGTTTTTCAGTTCTCAGAACATAATGTACTTCTATGGTGGGATCATCACTGGCGTGACCGCCATTTTGAAATTCCAAACGTTCTCTAATACTGGGGGGTGTAGTTCTTCGGGTTGGTTCTTAGAAAGCTCATGTCGTTTTCGGATTCGTGTTTCCTACTGATTGGCTTTTGGAGGTTTTCTGGATTGTCGGATGTATTGGCTACACACTGGCATGTAATTGGTTTCGTGGAATCTATCTCAACTTAGTGCAAAATGGACCTGCACTTATGATTCTTGAGGTGTTTCTTACCAAAACTCTCAAAGTTAATGAGATAGGGCCTTAGCAGACGATGGTTAGAGGGTTTTAAATTTCTTCATCGTTTGACAGATGCTTTCACAGTATGATTCTTAACTTGGAAGGAATCACGCTCTTACTTGCTTCGCTGTTTCATGGATAGTAGCCTCTGTTCAGGCTAACTTAGTCCTTAGAGATTTTCTGAAGTGTTGGACTATCTCGGGATGTGGTTCTACTATTTCTGTGTGAGATAGTATCCATGGAACACCTAGTAGTCCAATAAATCTCTAAAACATGCCCTATTCTCTAAGGCGTCGGTTCATTCCAGTAGCAGAAAGCGCGTTTTCTTGTATAACCCATCGACTAACACCTAGACTGGTGTCGAGTCTATGATCTCTTCGGGATCTAGGTTATAATACTTAACGAAACCTACTTTCGTACTTTATCCAAGTGTTCTTGGATGCGGAGGTTATCCTGCGGTTCTTGGCATTCTGGGGTTCACTTCGAAGAATGCAGTCTATTGTCTACAGGGCGACGATGACTTCTTCCACGTGAGGAGGTAGAGTGTCTTAGGCACTACTTGTTAGTAACGGGGTGGACGAAGTGCCTGAGTAGTGAGAGCATCTTCTGCAACTACTCTCCCGGTGGTTCTGAGTTTCCTTGATTTAGATTAGGTCTAGAAGTATAGGGTTCCGTCACTCGGAACTTCTAATTTTCCTCATCCACTCTTCTCAGAGCTTATCTTAATGCATCTTCCAGGTTCCCGAGATTAAGCGTGAATGGATGGTCGTAGTCATTGTCCTTGACTCTTACGACGTAACGCCCGTAGATCCGGGCTAGTCAATTTAGAGGCAATAGGGGTCGAAAACGAATTTTCGACAAAAGATTATTTAGAATAAATAATTTGAACTAAGTTGTAGTATATATCACAAGGTTTCCGTACATATAAAGAACGCCGAAATCCGAGTTATAACGAAGAAGTTATGACCTGTCGAAGTTTCGCGACGGAACCGACATGGCACCGGGAAGCGTAAATAGTGAATTTACAATAGAGCGAGTTTTAGCCTTAGAAATATAAACGAAAGTCGTAGAATACGCTAAACTAAGAGAATCGATAAAAAGAACGCCCAAATCTGACTTCGTATGAAGAAGTTATGATTTTTCGAAGTTTCAGATTTGCAGTGTACAACCCGAAATTCGAATGTTAGATCGAGCGGTTTTTAGCCGACACGACCTAAACGAGAATTGAAGATCTCGTTAATAGTAGCGTAACGAGAAAAAGATGGGCAAAAACGGACGTCGTATGAAGAAGTTATGAGAATTTAACGGACCAATCCTGTCCCGGCCTGTTAATAATATAAAATTTAAAATCGATTCAAAATTAGCTGACGAAGTCTAAACAAAAGTTGTAGAGTACGTTCCCACCTTCGTGTGGATATAAAGAACGTCGAAACCGGAGCTCGTACGCGAAAGTTACGAATTTTTAAAGTTGAGTATGCAAATTGCGAAATCTGATGCGAGATAGATGACGTGGCCTCATCGCAGCCGTCCATCGCCGATCACAGAGGGCCCTTCGGATCACGCCACGTCGCCTCACTTTGCCTTACGCCCCGCGTCGGAGTTCGGTATGCCCAGTGTACCCTCGGTCCTTATCTTCTTCCGAAGTGCGAGACAGCTGGATGCAGCTGGACCCTATCCGAAGTTACGCCCCGCGTAGCCAAGGATTACACCCAGCGTAGTCCGAGGCCTCGCAGGGTATAAAAAGGGGGCGAGGGTTCCACATTTTTCACACCTTTCTTCACTCTCTCTCCAACTTCTTTCTCTCTCTAAGTGTCCTAAACACTTCTAAACCCTAGGGAACCTCCCTAACACCTGAAGGAAGCCCCGAGAAAAAGGGTCTTTCGGTTTCGAAACGTTGCTCCAAATAAAGTTCCGGTTTTCGATAAAATTCGCTATAAGTGAGCTACGCTTACGCAACTTTTAATATAGCTTCCAAATAATTATAGTAATGTTATTAGGTCCTTAAAATAATTATTTGGGCTATTATTATGAGCTATATTGAGCGTTATTTAACGCTTATATAACAATAGTAATAATAGTCAGACTATTAATTTGTCGTGGTTATCATTAGACTAAACCCTAGTGGTGTTGATACTAGGTTTTATCGAAGGAAAATTGTTTTGAGAGTATCGAAGCGCTGTTCAAGTACTAAGTCACCACCTTTCAAGTGAGTGCATGACCCCCTTCAACTAACACATAGATATGAAGTATTTACTATGTGCTATGTGTGCATATTGTCTGTTTACTTGTTGTCTATGCTCGGTGAAAGATTTTATACATGTTTTAAATGATTTAAACTATATATGTATTTTATATCTACGAAAATGTTGGGGTAAAACATGGGTAGATATAATAGATGAAATATGAGTTGGACGAGGAGTTGAGAGGTGATATAGACCATGAGGTATGGGTGAGTGGTGTATGATGTGAGAAGCCTTTTTCCCAAACGATGTCCCCTTCATTCAACAGAGTAGGGATGACCACCACGGACTATTCTAGACAGTCCAGTGGAACATAGCAGGCTCACAACCTGTAAGTGTTGTGAACGATGTGTTCACCCGGTGTACTCTAAACCTTGGTGATCATGCAGACTTATGATGGCTTTTAGCCATATGAACATTCCTATGTGCACATACAAACCCTAATGCTTGGATCTAGGTTTCTCTAATTGAACATGCAATGTATCCAAGACTTTGATGATAGATCTAGTATAATAACACAAGGAAAAACAAATCCAAAAAATTACCTTAAGTTTCTTGGTTGAATCTTCTTGTCCTTGGAGCTTAGAGTCACAAATGTCACTCCTCTAATGGCTTACAAACACCAAATTAGCAAGAGGATGATTAAAGAGAGAGAGGGGAGAGGGCAAGAAGTCGGCCAGGGTTCTTTCAAAGGAAAGAGTCCGATTTCCTTGACCCCATGGGTCTATTTATACTTGTGAGGCTCCTAGGGTTTCACCCTTAAACCCTAATTGGATAACTTAGGCCCTAAGCAATCCAATCTCCTTATGATAAGCCTTGGACGATTTCTAGGCCTATCCAAACCTCAAAACCGTCCACCCCTTATCCATGAGGGATTATAGCCCAAAGTACAACTATCATACAATTGACAGTTTATGCCCTTTTATTTAATTAATCTCTTTAAGTTACCAAATTAATTCCTAATTAATTTATGACTTATATTAATCAAATAACAATATTATTATTACTTATATTATTCTCATAATATATTAATAATATTTCTTCTCTCATTATAAATCATCCTGTCAAGTTGCTATGGTGAAGGCAACCCAAAAGGACCATGCACAACCGGGTCAAATACTTTCCTAATATAGTTGCAGCCTTAGACATTATTCCAACAGTCTCCCAGTTGGATAAGTCTAGTTACTATATACACAAGCATAATCCGATTAGCAATCGTAGCTCTCAAAGACGCTGTCAAATTCTGATCTTATCAATCTTGTCCTTTAGATAAGGGATCGTACAGTCCTCTGTTTAGATATCATGCGGACAATTATATGGAATCAATTGTCTAGCAGTTGGTTTCTCGATCTCAGATTTATTTGACATAGAACTTAATCGAACACATCAATTCAGTTCTGACCGGGCCCGGCACATAAGTCAAATCAAATCATCGAGCGGCTGAGATATCGCTTTTACCCTCTTAGGATAAGATTAACAGATAAACTTCGACTTATATGCATTTACTTATTCATTAATTAATTATACACAACAATGCGTTTTATAACATCAATTTACTGATGCGGTTTCGCATTATCAATGTACAACCAATTAACAAATAACAAACCATATATCTAGGTTTTAAGACCATATGATATTATCGTCTTGCGATCAACCTTTTCGTCAGATTCCATAAGGCGATTCCAGCAAGCGCGAGTTTGTTCCAATGCTCAAAACTAGTTCATAAGCACTCATGAACGTTGCATCAAACTTTTGCTATGTCTAATACCATTTAGACAATCTACACACCAATTCATGACAATCTTCATTCATACCTACTTCCAACATATGAACGATTGTGGACTGTTTGAATAATTCGATTATTCTAAATAAACTCAATTATTCTGAAAGTCAAAACATGCAAAGTGAAACAATAGTTAAACAATTAACATAAGAAAGTAGCTTTACTTATAAATAATACTCCTTTATTTAATCATCAAATGTTAATTACATTTATCTATTACAAGTTTCTAAAACTATCTAATCCAATATAATATCATCTCTTAGTCCAATACTCCTAGCATGCTGCAAATGCTTAACCCTACTCAGTCCCTTCGTAAGCGGATCTGCTGGGTTATCCTCTGATGATATCCTCTTAACCATGAGTTGTCCTTCTTCTACACGATGTCTAATAAAGTGATACTTTCTTTCGATATGATGACATCTACCATGGTCCCTCGGTTCCTTGGTCAAGGAAACTGCTCCTTCATTATCACAGAAAATTTCCATGGGCTCCTTTATGGCAGGCACAACTCCAAGATCACCAATGAAGTTCTTCAACCATATTGCCTCCATCGATGCCTCGCTTGCTGCAATGTACTCTGATTCTCACATTGAATCAGCTACGGTTTCCTGCTTGGAACTTTTCCAAGTCACTGCTCCTCCATTCAGGGTAAAGACCCAACCCGACTGCGAACGGTAGTTGTCCCTGTCGGTCTGAAAGCTGGCGTCACTATACCCTCGCATCTTCAAGTCATCACTCCCCACGAGGACTAAAAACCATTCCTTGGTCCTCCGAAGGTACTTAAGGATATTCTTTACCGCAATCCAATGGGCTCTGCCAGGGTTCCCTTGATATCTACTAACCATGCTCAAAGCAAAGGCTACATCAGGGCGAGTACAAGTCATAGCATACATGATTGAGCCAACTGCGGAAGCGTATGGTGCTCGGCTCATTTCTGCTATTTCGGCTTCGGTACTCGCACTTTGAGTCTTACTCAACTTGGCATTACTTTGTATCGGTAATTCTCCCTTCTTCGAATTTTCCATACTAAAACGTTTCAGTACTTTATCCAAGTAAGTGTTCTGACTAAGTCCTATTAGTCTCTTACTTTGTTCTCTCACTATCCTTATTCCCAAAATATAGGAAGCCTCTCCGAGGTCCTTCATAGCGAAGCACTTCCCGAGCCAGGACTTAACCTCCTGTAGCGTCGGGACGTCGTTTCCTATGAGCAGTATGTCATCGACATACAAAACGAGGAAGCTGACTATACTCCCACTGGCTTTGACATATACACATGATTCATCTTCGCTTCGTACAAATCCAAACTATTTGACTTTCTCATCGAAGCAAAGATTCCATCTGCGAGACGCTTGCTTAAGTCCATAAATGGACTTCTCAAGCTTACACACTCTATTTAGATGCTTCAGATCAACAAAACCCTCTGGCTGAGCCATGTAAACATCCTCAGCCAACTTCCCATTAAGGAAAGCGGTCTTGACATACATTTGCCAAATCTCATAATCATGAAATGCGGCAATAGCTAGCATCACTCTAATAGACTTTATCTTTGCAACTGGTGAGAAGGTCTCATCATAGTCAACTCCGGGAGTTTGAGTAAAGCCCTTCACAACCAATTGCGCCTTATATGTGTGTACGTTTCCATCCACGTCGGTCTTCTTCTTGAAGATCCATTTGCACCCAACGGTCTTACGTCCGGGCACATTATCAACCAAATTCCAAACTTGGTTGTCATACATGGATTGGATCTCGCTATCCATTGCCTCTTTCCATTTTACAGACTCCGGGCCTGCCATGGCTTCCTTATAGCTATTAGGTTCATCTAGATTTACTATTGTACCATCACTAATATACGTGTCCCCTTCGGTAGTAATATGAAAACCATAAAACTGGGGTTGAACTCTAACTCTTTCGGAACGTCTAAGAGGTAAGGACTTGTCAATCGGTTCAACCGGAGTTTCCTCCTCGGGTTGAGCGTCAACAGTAGAGGTTCCTTCATGAATCGATTCTTGAATCTCTTCAAGCTCGATTTGCCTCCCACTGTCTCCTTGGCTTATGAGTTCTCGCTCTCGGAAAACTCCTCTCCTCGCAATGAAGACAACATTGCCCTTCGGTCTATAGAAGAGATATCCAAAGGATTTCTGCGGGTAGCCGATGAAAATACATCGCTCGCTACGAGGTTCGAGCTTGTCGTGAGTATCTCGTCTTACGAAAGCCTCGCAACCCCAAACCTTGATATGTGCTAACGAGGGAGCTTTCCCTGTCCACATCTCGTGAGGTGTTTTGGCAACCTTCTTAGTAGGGACTCGGTTAAGGATATGGGCAACAGTCTCTAAGGCATACCCCCAGAATGAGATAGGTAGTGAAGCACGACTCATCATAGAGCGGACCATGTCTAACAAGGTTCGATTACGCCTTTCTGCCACACCATTCAACTACGGTGTCCTAGGTGGCATCAATTGTGAAACTATTCCACACTCTTTTAGATAGTCGTGGAATTCAAGACTTAGGTACTCTCCTCCTCGATCGGATCAAAGCATCTTGATTTTCCTGCCCAATTGATTCTCCACTTCATTCTTGAACTCTTTGAACTTTTCAAATGTTTCTGACTTTTGCTTGATTAAGTAGATATACCCATATCTACTATAGTCATCGGTAAAAGTCGCATAAAAGCGGTTCCCATCCTTTGCGGTTGATCTAAAGGGTCCACATACATCGGTATGTATAAGGTCCCATAAACCCTCACCCCTTTCACATGTGCTAGTGAAGGGTGACTTGGTCATCTTTCCAAGTAAACAAGACTCGCAAGTGTCATCTTCCCTAAGGTCGAATGACTCCAATACTCCATCCTTTTGGAGTTGGGCTATGCGCTTCTTGTTGACATGTCCAAGACGACAATGCCACAAGGATGCTTTATCCATACTATTGGAAGAATCCATACATAAAACATCATTTCCTAGGTTATCTACAATCATAACAGTTTCATAAATTCCATTACATGGCATTGCTTCAAAATATAAGACACCATTTAGATAAGCATAAATTGAACCATTCTCATTATTAAAAGAAAATCTAAATCCTTGTCTAAACAAACCATGAAACGAAATGATGTTTCTTTCCATTTCTGGCGAGTAGCAACAATTATTCAAATCTAAACATAATCCATTACTAAGAACTAAAGAATACACTCCAATCTTGGTCACAGGCGACGATCTTCTGTTCCCCATGATTAGATTTATTCTTCCAAGCTCCACATCCTAATTTCTTCTTAGTCCCTGCAATTCAGAACAAATGTGGTAACCACACCCGGTATCGAGGACCCAAGAAATAGCATGAGATGAATCATTAGATTTAATTGTGTATATACCTGCGAAAGACGGCTTGATCTTTCCTTCCCTAATGGCTTGCGGGTATTCTGGGCAGCTTCTCTTCCAATGCCCTATTTTGTGGCAATGGTGGCACTCTGCCTCCTTTGGGTTAGGGTTAGGCTTAGCAGGATCAACTTTGGTCACACTAGAAGAGGAACAATCTCAGGACTTTCCCTTGCGGTGGCTCTTAGATGGAGCCTTCCTCTTCTTGCCTCTTCCCTGCCCAATGGCCAAAACAGGAGCAACGGGTGGATTGGGAGTGGGTGCAACAGACTTATCCTTGAGGTTGCTCTCAGCAACCCTAAGGAGACCTTGGAGCTTACTTAGGGTGACCTCTTCCTTGTTCATGTGGTAGGTCATCCTAAATTGATTATAACACGGAGGCAAAGAGTGAAGGACCATGTCGATAGCCAAGTCTTCCCCAAAGTCGACATTCAACTTGCGAAGAGGATCGACATACCTTTGCATCTTTTGCAAGTGTATGGTTAGAGATTCACCATGTCCCATTTTAGAGGAGATCATGTTAGTGAAGATCTCGTAACGTTCCTGCCTCGCGTTTTGGTGGTATCTCTCCAACAAGTCTTGGTGCATTTCGTACGGATACATGTCCTCATAGGACTTTTGGAATTCGGCGTTCATTGTGGCTATCATGATGCAATGAACCTTCATCGCATCACGTTCATGAGTCTCAAAAGCAGTCATTTCAGCCGGAGTAGCGATTTCTGGGTTGATTTTCTCGAGCTTCTCATCAAGGACATACTCCTTGTCCTCGTAGCGAGAAATCGTGCGAATGTATCTTATCCATTCGCTAAAGTTTGTTCCATCGAAAGTCACCTTTTGGCAAAAGCTCATCAATGTGAACGAGCTAGCAGCAACGTTGTTCGTGCTCGACATCTACCAATAGAAAGGACAAAGATTGATTAGAATTTAAAATCCCTAATTATCACCCAATAAGAAAAATTAGGGCTAGGATCCAACAACATTATTTACATATTATAAAAGGGATGCTGTAATCCAACATGCAAACAATTTGAAGGGAAGTGAATGACGATTCACTAATTGTCCACCATAAAAACCTAACTTTAAGTTCTAAATGTATTGAGAATTCCTAGGTTTCGATGAGATTCATTGAACTTTTCAATGGCATGTTTAAATCTCAATATGCCCCCCTCGTTTGTGACTGGGATACCGAGGATCACAAAGTGGGTGTGAATAACCATGAAAATCTACACGGTGCCTTCATTGTAACGATCACCTATTCGATGTGTCGGTAAACCACACACGCTCCATCGAACTATGATAAACAATGAATCACCCTTAGCCACCTTTGCTTGGAACCAATTAGTATGCCGGTAAACCACACACGCTCTACTAACTTCTTAGCAAGGGTGCAAAGTGTAATTTAATGGGATTGCATCAATTCACTTTTCCTAAAGTAACTAGGATTGGGAATTTGAAAAACTTGTAGTTACTTTGTATTTAATATTATACTTTTAATGAGCACATAGAGTTGCCCTATCCTACCCGTTCAGCTAACGACCCTCCACCAATCAAGCAAGCGGTGGGTGAGAGTGTACTCCCATTAAGCGCCATTTTATAGGCAGCAACCTTATACCCACCTTATAGACTGGCCTCGTGAATGAGGCCTACTAACGGTGAGACTAGCATTTTAATTATACATATATATATATATATATATATATATATATATATATATATATATTAATCTTGTAATATTATATTAGTATAGGATTGAATTTTAAACTTGTAAAATTCTAGGGTTTGAAATTTAAATTGTCTAAATTAAACTTTTAATCACAAACCATAAATTTCAAAACTTGAAGACAAGTTTTAAACTTTTCAAAATATAAGGGATCAAATAACAAATAATCCAAATTAACATTTAATCACATAATTATCCATATTTGATTTATTTAATTATTTCTTGCAAAATAATTTACCAATTTAATTAAAATAATCAATCAATTATCATATAAGGAAATTATTATTCAATTTATTGGTAAATATCTTTAATTAAGTTAACGATATACTCAAATATATGTTAAAATCGGATTTATATTGACACATAAAGATAAACGCAAGTTTCCATAAGATAAACAACAAGAAATCCCGAACTTAGCTCCTTCTGACGCTCGAACTCGCCGAGTACCACAATGGAATCGTCGAGTTGAGGCCTACTCGCCGAGTACCACAATGGGACTCGCCGAGTTCATCAGGCAGAAGACAAAAATCGAATTTTCCAATCAACAATCAAGCAACCAATGCATCAGTTCAATAGAAACCAATCAAGGCTCTGATACCACTGATGGGTTTTAGCCATATAAACATTCCTATGTGCACATACAAACCCTAATGCTTGGATCTAGGTTTCTCTAATTGAACATGCAATGTATCCAAGACTTTGATGATCGATCTACTATAATAACACAAGGAAAAACAGATCTAAAAGATTACCTTAAGTTTCTTGGTTGAATCTTCTTGTCCTTGGAGCTTAGAGTCACAAATGTCACACCTCTAATGGCTTACAAACACCAACTTAGCAAGAGGATGATTAGAGAGAGAGGGGAGAGGGAAAGAAGTCAGCCAGGGTTCTTTCAAAGGCAAGAGTCCGATTTCCTTGACCCAATGGGTCTATTTATACTTGTGAGGCTCCTAGGGTTTCACCCTTAAACCCTAATTGGATAACTTAGGCCCTAAGCAATCCAATCTCCTTATGATAAGCCTTGGAGGATTTCTAGGCCTATCCAAACCTCAAAACCGTCCACCCCTTATCCATGAGGGATTATAGCCCAAAGTACAACTATCATATAATTGACAGTTTATGCCCTTTTATTTAATTAATCTCTTTAAGTTACCAAATTAATTCCTAATTAATTTATGACTTATATTAATCAAATAACAATATTATTATTCCTTATATTATTCTCATAATATATTAATAATATTTCTTCTCTCATTATAAATCATCCTGTCAAGTTGCTATGGTGAAGGCAACCCAAAAGGACCATGCACAACCGGGTCAAATACTTGCCTAATATAGTTGTAGCCTTAGACACTACTCCAAAAACTTGATGCCTAAACCCTGGTGATCATGCAGACTTGATACCTAAACCTTGGTGATCATGCAGACTTGATGCCTAAACCGTGGCGACTATGCAGACTTAGTGCTCATTGTGTAAACCATGGCAACGATGAACTTCGTGCCGATTCCTTTGGATGATCCTTAGGAACGAATGAATGAGGAATAAGCTGATTCTTAGGGTAGATTCTTAAGAATAGAGAATATAATGGGGATGGGTGATGGGGTTTAATTGCTTGATTGTTTGAACATAATAATTATATTATTGTGGGTTGAAAACTCGGTGTACTCACCAGGTTTCCCAACCTGACTCACTCAGTTTATTTATATCACAGGTGTTGATATGAAGTCACATTACACTGAGAGATTTAAAGAGATGTAGATCACTAGTGTAAATAAATGTAAGTTCTGTTTATGCTTATGTTTCTGCATTAACGATGACATCCCAAACATTTTAAAATGAACAAAATACGTTTCTTCAAAAATGTTTTAATAACGTATTTATCATGTTTTTCTGGGAACAAATTCCGCAACATTTTTATTAAAAGAAGTACTTTGATTTTTATAAAGCATGAACAAAATCGGTCTTTGCTGGCCGTGAAAATGGGGATGTCACATACGACTCAGATGTCTTTCCCAACTAAGGGTGTTAGCTACTATGTTGGCTTAACCGGGATGACAACAAATTTTGGATTTGTGGTCGTTATAGTAGCTCAACCCGCGGTGGTTCTCTTGACTCTAGTTCCTATTCTATGGGATACGATGAAGGGTTTTACTATAAGGTTCGTGGTATGGCTCATACTTGGCTTAACCACTAATACTTGGTGTATGCAAGCCGTAATTAATTGAGGTCGGCAAGATGTTCAGTTGTGCGACTCCACCCTAGACCCACAACCAAACGAGGAACAGGGAGTAGGGAGGAAGCACACATCTTAAATCTTTTGATCTCAATTATATACCACCCTTATGCATATACTCAGTTATAGTAGTCAGTCCCATGAGTTATATCCTCTTGATTCACGAACCTGATTGAGAGGTGCGAAGGGTCTTTCTGGGGGTTCTACGGAGTAGGTTTCGGGTGGTTATCGTCTTCTGGAATGCCTGTAGTGTCTTTCGCTTTGGTTCCTATCTGTCTAAGTAGGGTTTGGTTAACATCGTGCAATACCCTACTCAGGGGTATTTTGGAAAGTTTTAGATAAGAGCGACGACCGATGGATCGCATTAGGTTTTATTATTAGGTTTGGAAGAACCTTTATTTTCTGAAATGGCTATGGTGAAAGTTCTTTTTACACAGCACTAGGAATTTACACATGGTTGCACTGAGTCAAACCATGATCGATAGAGGCGTCGAAGTTGGCATACATCGTCATGACATAGAATGAGGGTCGATAGGGCCATGTGCTGAACAGGCACACAAGTTCTTGGCGTCTCGGGTTTCGTCCTGTGTATCATTGTCGCGGATACTTGGACCGATAGAGTCGACGCGGAACTATAGAGGGTCCTGAGGTTTCGGAATAGTGTACCTTTCATGAATGGATTCTCACGAGGCCTCTCTATAATCGCCTAGTATACACTAGTCATGTATAATTAAGGTGGGGAGGACTGTTGACTGAGCGACTCCGCCCTAAATCCACAGCCAAACGAGGAACAGGAAATGAGGCAGCATCACTCACTCGAGGTCTATCCATCTTAATTATACATGGCCTTAACATATATACCTAGTCATTATAGCTTTACTTGATGAAATTTGGAATTCTTACAACAGCGCTGCGACTTTCGTCTTATCGGGAGAGTAATTACATTTAGAATTAGCCTTTTTAATGTTTTCGGTTACTTATCTAGGATTGAGAGACAGACCAAAATCTACCGGGTTCCTTGATGCTTCTCCCTAGGCATTAGATTTAGACTTCTCCTGTGTCTTCGTCGTTTCCTTCAGTTGGGCAGTCCCTCTTGAAGTGTCCAATTTCTCCACATAGGTGGCATACTGGGCTGGTTGCCACATTGGTGGTTGATGTAATAAACTCAACCGGGGTTCTGCAGGTGCGAGCGGTATGCCCCTTCTTGTTGCACCTAGCACAAAAGAATTCTCGACATATACCATGATGATGGTAGCTACACTTGCTGCAGTGGGGAAGGTTTCCTAGGTATGGTCTTCTTGAAGTCGGGATGGAAGGGCTGGAAGGGGTATTGACTGTCTCAGCTCGTTGCCCTTCGGAAGGTCCTTGAGCCGAGGTACTTCCCTCCTCGTTCTTGAACTTTCTCTTCAGTGGATTTGGTTGAGGTTCTTGGGTGGCTGGGTACGTAGGTGTTGGTTGCTGCTGTCCATTGCTTTGATCGGGAATCCCGATAGGGCTCCTGCTAACATTGGCGTTGTTAGCATTCAGATGAGCCATGACAGCTGCTACGGCTGCCGAGACTGCAGCTTGGAACGTAGCTTCATCGAATAGGAGAGTCGGTTTCTTGCCAGCGGATTGGTTACGTTTCTTCGGAGGCATGGTTTTCCTACACGGAAAGGAACACAAGCTGATGAGAGACGATGGTTAACCCTTGACATATCTATACTTACTATATTAGGCATAAATTTTTCCCGTGCCTTGGATATTGGTTGTCTGAGTGTCGACCTACATCCCTATGATGTAGTCTAGGTATTCAAGGTAGGAGTAAGAGTATTGGAAAGCCATAAGATGGGAATCGTTCCTACTAAGTTATCTTTATGCTGCAAAGGTTCACTCTCCGGCTTTGGAAAGATTTGAGGGAAGTTCGGAACGAAATCACAGAAGAAAAGGCTCAATCGAGGTTTTGAGATCCGATCTAATCGTATTACTTGCGACGGGAAAAGGCGATTTACCTAACACATAGTGTGAGTTGTGTAATCACTAAATCACTAAATTGTATTATTTTATGGGTGTATTAGCGCGACAATAACGAGGAAAAGACACTTCTCAAGTTCCATGTATTGGCTCCCTCTATCTACCTCTATCCTAGACTGAGACCGGCGTTGGTTTTCTTCATATAGATACCTAGGGTTCTCTCCTTGTGTAGACATACCGAATCTCTACTTCGCCTTACTTCTGATCCTGACTCTGAGTGTCATCGCTTCATGATGGATGACTGGAAATCTCGGAAGTTCAAGCAAATTTCCCACCGATGTCCCTAAAAGGTATAGGCACTTGGTGGTTTCAGTAGTCTCGTCTTGGTTCATTTATTTCCGAATTGGAAATCTTCTCAATGAACCTCTTCTGGGTCTGAATCAACTCTTCTGTCGAACACTGAAGTGGATAGGGTTTTCTACCGGGTTCGTGCAAGAATGGAAATGTCTAGAGAATCCTTTGAGATTATTAACAATTCACTGGGTGATCCATATCGAGTCCTGCTACAATTACATAGGGTACACAAATTATATATAGCTTAGATCCGATACGCCTTCGAATATGTGATACTACTCTATATCCACATCCCAACGAGGAAAAAGGAAGTAGAGCGAAACCACACATTCTTAGTCTATGGGATCCTTATTATATATTGTTGGATTAATGTCTAAGTCAATAACTATATTTGGTATGTACTTGACCCGACCCGGCATGGTCCATTTGGGTTGCACTTCACCGGCACAATTTATATGGATAATCTTTTGAGAATAGTATGTTTATGATTAATATTAATATATTATAAGTTCTAATATATTAATATGGAATCATATTATTTAATTAGTATTGATCAAGAATTAATTTATAATTAATTAAGTGATCAAAAGGAACTAATTAAATATGGACTCTTATATATATGGAATGGGCCAAGTTCATTTAGGTTGGGCTAAGCTTTCATGGATAGTCCATGGAGTGTTTAACCCATGGATCCTAGGAAATGAAAGGTCATGTGTATTAGGGTTTAAACCTAATCCTCCTTACTATATAAAGATGTCCTTGGTTGGTGAAATTGGTACTAGTGTGTGGTACACTAAGAAGGGCTATCCAATTTCACTAGAGAGAACCAAGTATCCATATTCTCTAAACTCTTCCAAGGTGTTTTGGTGATTTGTGATTCCATTTGAGGCTTCCACACTATTGGGGCTAAGCTCTTAAAGCTTGAAGACATCAAGCTACATCAAAAAGGTATGTCATCTAACTAGTACTTTGTAGTATAAGAACTTCATAATATGCTAGTTAGGATTAAAGCCTTGGAAAGTTCTTATTTGCATGTATTATAGAGAAAACATAGATCCAAGGTTTATAGGGTTGCATGTACACCATAGGAGTGTTAGAATGCTTAAAACCCAACAGTGGTATCAGAGCCACGGGTTGTTTTCTGTTATATTGATGCAAATATTTTATTTTCAAAGTTGAAAAAAAAAGAAAAAAAAAACATGAAGTTTGTCAAATTTTAAGATAATTACTTGTTCTTGTGAAAAACTAATTATTTGTAAAATTTGAATAATTTGCTTTATGAGTTGAATTAGGTCAAATTTAATAAAAGATAAAATAATATGATTATTTTATTAGTTTTAAAAGTTTGATCTAAAGAGTTTTATTTTTTGAAACCTCCATAAGTTATGGATATGAAAAGGTTTTAAAAAAAAAAATTGATTCAAAGTTTTTATGGAGTTACAAAATTTGGTGTTAATGTTTTAAAGGATTCCATAACTTAAGAATAAGTTATGGATCACCAAAAGTTTTTTGTGTTACCTTGTTTTATGAGTGAATTTAGATTAATGAATAAAATTATGTGATAGTTGGTTTTAATCCATATTAATCTAAGAATTGATTCTAAAATGTGTTTTTGTAACTTGTCCTCAAGTTATATGAAAAGTCACATTTAAGAATCATAAAACTCATAAAAATTGGCAAAGGTTACAAAAATGAAGAGTCTAGTTCTAATTAAATGGTTTTATGACTCCATAACTTGTCCTCAAGTTTTGGAGGACCAAGAGTCTCTTCATTTAATAAAATAAAATAAAATAAAAAAAGGTGTAACCTTAATTAATTCCATAAGTTATAAAATAAAGAAAAGTTAATTCTTTTATTAGTTTAAAGTCTTCCATAACTTGTCCTCAAGTTATGGAACTTGAAGAGTTTTTGGATTAAAACTACTTTAAACACATAAGTTATGGAATTAATTAGTTTTTAATAGTTTCAAAACTTGCCCTCAAGTTTTGGAATTTGTAAAGTTTTATCTTATGAATACTTTAATTCCAAGTTAGCCCTAAGAATTTTAAAAGTTAAAATTCAACCCTTATACTTTATAATATTATAAGTTAATAATATATATATGTATAAGAGTAAAGTCAGTCTTACCGCTAGTACGCCTCATTCACGAAGCCGGTCTATAAGGTGGGTATAAGGTTGTTGCCTATAAAATGGCAACTTAATGGGTGTCCACTCTCACCCACCGCTTGCTTGACTGGTGGAGGGTCGTTAGCCGAACGGGTTTGACAGGACTATAATTCTCCCTTCATTAAAAGTATTAATGATAAATACTAAGTAACTAAACTCTTAATAATACCCAATCTTAGTTACTTAGAAAAATGTGAATAAGGTGCTAATCCATGAAATTACACTTTGCACTTTGTTTAAGTCGGTTAGTGGAGCGTGTGTGGTTAACCGGCACACTAACTCGTATTTAACAAGGTAGGCAAAGGGTAACTTAATGTTTATCATAGTATCGGTGGAGCGTGTGTGGTTAACCGGCACATCGATTGAGGGGTAAACACTTAAGGGTACCAAGTAATTTGCATGGTTACTTCACACCTTGTTTTGTGATCCTCGGCATCCCAGTCACAAAACCTGAAGAGCACACTCGAGATTGAAACATGCCATTGAACAGTTCAATGAATCTCAATAGATCTAGGAGTTTCAAAACCAATTAAAACCTAATAATACATTTCGTTTATCTTGGTGGAAATTGGTGAATCGTCATTCACCTACCTTCAAATATTTTATAGCTTGGATTACGGCATCCCTCTTCTAAGTTATAAAATAGTTTGTTGGGTCCTAGCCTTAATATTTCATATTGGGTGTTATATTAAGGACTTAAGATCGACTATCTTGAATATCTCCCAAAAGATGTCTGGTTTAGACATTTATGATCTTCCTAAATCTCTTGAAACAAGCTTTCCTAAATGAAGATGATGTCCCATGGAAATCATACTTCTTTCACCTCCTCCAATTATTCTCTCTAACCCACAAGTTCAAGGTCACTCAAGCCCTATTGGCAAGGCAAGGTCTAGGTGTGATCACATCTTGGAGATGTAGTCACATATTGACAAGCCGGGAGAGTTGGGTGTCAAAGTCTTGAGAAAGTTGGTGGTTCAATCACTTTCTAAGTCACATAGTGAGTTCCTTTGGGACACCTATGAAACAGACTATGACAAGACCCTTAATGATCTTATCTATTTGTTAAGATCAACTTCCTTAAAACTTGATGGACATTGACAATAGTGACACAGGAAATCCAGAAAAGCATTCTCTTCCCAATGGTAAAGGGATCGGCCATAGTCAACTCGGTTGACCAAATGGTAAAGAGAAAAGCTAAGTCTATGATAGTACCTTGTACCATTATCAAAGGGTCCATATGTTTATATTGCCAAAGGAAGGGGCATTGGTTGTGAAGCTGCCAAATTTACCTAAGGATGTTAAAGTCAATAAGTTTGACTCTACTTCAGGTAAATTCCACTATCTAACCCTGCTAAGTTTCTATTCTGAGATTCCTGATACATGATGTGACTGGGTCACATGGTGATGTTTTAAGAATCAAAGAAAAGTGAAGAAACTTAAAGAAAGAATATGTTGAATCTGATGGCGTAGATGGATTTCTATCGCATAGTTTGAAGATCGGATTCTTGAGCTACTTCTTAGGAGTTATGAGATATTGCTTAGGAATAGATAACAACAAGTTTTCATATGGATTGTAAGGACAAGTTCTTCCGCAAAGTTTTTAAAATAAAAGGAAAATTTTTGATTTTATTTATTTTAAAATATCCTTACAATGGCATCTATGGAAATTTTTGTTGCTTATAAGATTCCATTAATAGCAAGAGTGGAAGTATGAAACTGATTCTTTCATTTGTGGTAATGTCTAAATTTACATAATAAGGAAAGATTCTCATCACCCAAGTTTCAATTGGACCGGAACTTGGAATCATGCAAGTTGTATAGCATGATGAATGAGAACTTTCAAGTATTGGAAAATTAAGACTAATTACTTGGTCACATGGATGTGTGAGTCAAGTGAAGGACTAAGGGATCGATTACACATTCTTGTGCACTGATTAAGTCCACCACAAAAGATCGATAATATTATTCGTCATAATTTACTAAAGCTTAGTAAATATGGTTATACTTACAGGCTAAAGTGTAATTCTGAGACATTGGAAAAGTTTCAATGTATGGCAGAGCGAATAAGAAGAATCAAATTAGGTAGAAGGATAAAAGTTTCTCAAATCTGAAAAGATGGGAGAGAGTACTTTCGTATCAGTTTTGTGATCATCTTAATGATTTAGAGACCTTATCACAATTCATCCTCTAAGAGCCTTCTTATAGATAAGAAGAGGGACTTAAATTGTTGAAGTGGTTAAATCAAGAAGATGATTCATACTTTGTTCTAAAAACAATTCTTAGAGTTATACTCTAAGATTGTAACTTGAGTGACATGTCTTAAAGAAGGTTTAAAACTCTTGTACATTTGAAATTGGTAAGTTGTGATGTTTTGGATAAAACAAAGACCAACTAAGGCCAATTGTGTGAAGTGTTTGTCTTGATTAGAATCCACACTATCTCTTGGATGTTTGACAAGGGCGTCTTATATGTCAAGAGGACAGTGGGAGTCTTAAAGGTCTTGAAAGTCTCAAGAACTAATCGAGAATAAACCTGAAGTTCTTCACTAGCACACGACTTGAGGTTTATAACCTATCATGTTGACATATTCTGTGCCCATTCCAGTTAAAGTTGGCTTTGCATATGAGTTCTTAGAGTTCTCAATTTGTTGCACAACAACTTGGAAGCAATGGCAAGCCCTTAAGCTGCCAAGTGGCAAGAAGTTAAGATTGAGTTCAGTCCATATGAGATTGGATTTGTCATTACCCTTGCCCTGTGACTAAGGTTTTGACAATTCACATGGATAAGAACACATACACCATTAAATCTAAGTGTCATAAGGTTTCTCTTCGATTCATGAAAATGATGGTGAGGAAACACTTTCACTAAGTAGATTTTAGCTAGATAGCAATTGTGATATTTGCATTCTCAAAGTCGTTAGTGGAGCGTGTGTGGTTTACCGGCACACTAACCTGGACTTGTGAGAAGTGGCAAAAAGGTCTAACCATTATGATTACAGCATACCTCTTCATAATTGTTTAGACACACAAGTGTGCTATCTAAGGGAAGGTGTATGTTTTTGATAAAGTCTTATCAAAACAATCTAGTATCAGAAATCTGAACTTTGGTAGAAAGTCAGCTAATTTCTGAGTACATGTCAAAGCTAGTGGGAGCATAAGTGTTATGCTAATAATCATCATGTTAGTGGGAGCATGATAATTTTGATAAGTATTGCAAGTTAGAAATGTTAATTATAGAAAACAAAAGTTTCAATTGGGAAAGAGTTGTTTTGCTATAATTAAGGGAGAGAAAATTATACTTCATCTCAAATCTATAAGCTTAGATCGTGAGGTTTTAATCATTTAGTCAAGGATATATATATATATATATATATATATATATATATATATATATATATATATATATATATATATATATATATATATATATATGAATTTCATGTTGGAATGGCTCAACATAAGGAAATTCTGTATATGGGTCCATTATTTGCGTTCTAAAATTCGATTATGATTACGACATCCCTTTTCATAATCTGAATTATGAGAACTTTGCAAATGGAAATGGAAATGTTATAGCAAAAGACTGGTTTAGTCTTTATGTGAGACATCATGAATCGTGTCCCATATGCTTCGGATATATGATCGATTACATGTGCTATATTCATCCTTTCTAAAATTTTCCAAATGCATGGGGCATTAAGAAGGGAAAAGGTTTAGAACTGGATATGACTAAAAGGATTAAACAATTGTCGAGGATAATCTAAGGTCTACCAAAGATTGGTTGCTCAAGGACAGTCGGAAGTATAGTGATAATTCTAGAAGCATTATATTGACATAATCTGTAAGGAGGCAACTCTTTTTCAGATGTGATAGTCAAAATGAATCTGGAAATGTTTCAAAGTTAGAAATTATTCAATCTGTGTAAGATTAGGAAACTTAATGCAAGAAGGAAGTTTCCAAGGTGCTGATCTCCTTTGGAATACTCTGTAATGATTGTTGTCAAGTCTTTCTGACTTTGTGCATAATCATTACAAGAGGATCAATGCATATAAGTTTAGAATCTAACAGATTTCAGTAAATGACATGAATTTGGAATTCTTGTATTTGCAGTAAGGATTTGGGAGTGTGAAAAAAGAATTATTGAAGTGATGTTAAATGGATCTAGTTCACAAAGTAAAGATCATAGACAAACATAGTATGCATACTTGGTGTATGGCATGACTAGTTTTTAGAAAACATAGTGTACATGCTTGGAGCATGGGATTACTATTGTTTTAAATTCAAGAATAAAGTTGATAGCTGAAACAGTATATAATGAATAATGTGTAATCATATGGTGATAAATAAAAGGTGTTTTATTTATGTTCATAGGGTTTGATACCATATTGGATTCAATTATTATTGTGTTTCACTTTGCATGTTTGGACTTCCCGAATAAACTGGGTTATTCTTCCGGAATGACTAAGTTATTCAAACCATCCACAGTCGGTCATATGTTGGAAGTAGATATGAATTAAGACTGTCATGGGTTGGCTTGTAGAGGTCTAAGGTGTTGGACAAAGGGCTACAACACTCATGAGTGCTCATAAGTTCTGAGTATTGGATTCAACCCGTGCTCATTGGAATCACTTCATGCATTTTATCACGAGTGATCATGAGATGATAATATCTTATATTCTTCAAACCTAGAGATATGAGTTGTTACTATGAGTTGGTTGTACATTGATTGCACGAAAACGCATTTGGTAACTCGGTGCTATAAAATGTGCCTTTGTGTATGATTCAACAAGTAGTAGAACAACCCATATGAGTCGAAGTTTATCCATTCCTTTTACCTTCGGGGTAAAAGCGATATCTGTGGGCCCCTCGATGATTTGATGATGACAAATAGAAGTGCTCGGTCGGGCCAAGACTGATTTGATTTGTTCAATTAGTCAGTCGTCATAAATCGGAAATCGGGAAACAACAAATGGACAGAGAGAATGATTTTAATCCATGTCTCAGTCCATATGATATCTAGAATGGAGGAATATATGATCCCTTATCTAATGGACAAGTTCATTGACAAGATCAGAGTTCAACAACGGCTTTAGGAGATACGATTGCCAGTTAGGTTTGAAGTCATACGCAATAATAGTTTTAGACTTATCCAAGTGGGAGACTGTTGGATTAATGTCTAAGTCCATAACTATATTTGGTATGTACCTGACCCGACCCGGCATGGTCCATTTGGGTTTCACTTCACCGACACAATTTATATGGATAATCTTTTGAGAATAGTATGTTTATGATTAATATTAATATATTATAAGTTCTAATATATTAATATGGAATCATATTATTTAATTAGTATTGATCAAGAATTAATTTATAATTAATTAAGTGATCAAAAGGAACTAATTAAATATGGACTCTTATGTATATGGAATGGGCCAAGTTCATTTAGGTTGGGCTAAGCATTCATGGATAGTCCATGGAGTGTTTAACCCATGGATCCGAGGAAATGAAAGTTCATGTGTATTAGGGTTTAACCCTAATCCTCCTTACTATATAAAGATGTCATTGGTTGGTGAAATTGGTACTAGTGTGTGGTACACTAAGAAGGGATAGCCAATTTCACTAGAGAGAACCAAGTATCCATATTCTCTAAACTCTTCCAAGGTGTTTTGGTGATTTGTGATTCCATTTGAGGCTTCCACACTATTGGGGCTAAGCTCTTAAAGCTTGAAGACATCAAGCTACATCAAAAAGGTATGTCATCTAACTAGTACTTTGTAGTATAAGAACTTCATAATATGCTAGTTAGGATTAAAGCCTTGGAAAGTTCTTATTTGCATGTATTATAGAGAAAACATAGATCCAAGGTTTATAGGGTTGCATGTACACCATAGGAGTGTTAGAATGCTTAAACCCAACATATATAACCTTGGAAGTATACCCTCTGTAATCATAGGTGTATCAGTAAGGATCTTTTTAGTTTTTCACATAAGGTTATCTATGGATCCTAAAACACCCCTATGGTATTTTATTTACTTGTTTGATTCTTAACTTCTGAATATGATTCTGGGATTAATGTGAGTCTTTTAGTATTCCAAAATACCCCCATAGTATTTTAAACTTTATGTTTGGCTCTAGCATTCCGATTTGGTAAGTTTCATACCTGTTGCAACACCACTATCACTCCCAAGCACACGTTCATCGCATCTCGAATAAATATAGTTGATCAGGTTACATTTATTCCAGCTTATGATTACATAACTGCCCAGGTTTGACGGTAATACTCAACATCCGAAGACTTTTATTCTTGCTCTTCTCGTGATACTTCGTTCGGGTGTTTAGATTCTGGATGTTCTTATACTTTGGTAAAATATGGTTATATTTTAAAGTATAATTCTTGATCAAAGTGTTTTATACCTATGTATTTATAGGCTGTATATCTTTTATGAATTGATATACTGAGCTCACTATAAACAATGCTCTGATACCAATCTGTCACACCCCAAAACCGGAACGGCGGAAACGTTCTGGGGTGGATGACGTCATGTCAAGTATCACAACATATGCAGTATAGTAATCAGAGTACAACAACCATTGCGTTAATAGTAATATTTTTACATCGGTTACATGTTATAGAGACATTAAAGTAATACTGAAACTAGTATAGATGCAGCTCGGTTCTAGACTGGCTTCGCCGAAGCTCCCAGGTGTACCTGTTTATCGCTGACCTGAGAATACAAGTTATTTTGAAAGCGAGTATCAACATTTTTATAAATGATGGTGAGTTCATAAGTATTTAGTGTCATTTGTGTAAGTAAGAATTTTTATTCAAAATAACTTTATGAAAAGTAGTAGTTTAGAATCTACGATGTATTAGCGTCCTTTCCAGAAAATCCTATATTTTTTGGATAAAAGTAGTCTTCTACCAAGACCCGACAGAGTTATGTTTTAAAGAGTAATTTTCCCTGCAATACTCTCATTATCGGAAAACAATATTTAATTTAAAGTAATAATGAGAAAATCACAAGTAAAAATACCAGGGGAAAAGTAACATATGCCTCAGCAGTAATACTTCTGATTAAGGCAAAAGAAATCATAGACTCCAAGAGAATATCGAATGAATGATACGCCTGGATCAGTCTAACAAAAGGAACACAGACCCCAGATGGTATCAAATGAACGATATGGCTAGCAAGGTCTAAAACAAAGAAACACAAACCCCAGACAGTATCAAATGAACGATACAGCTAGCAAGGTCTAAAACAATGAAACACAGACCCAGATAGTATCAAATGAACGATACAGCTAGCAAGGTCTAAAACAAAGAAACACAGACCCCAGACAGTATCAAATGAACGATACAGCTACCAAGGTCTAAAACATAGAAACACAGACCCCAGACAGTATCAAATGAACGATACAACTAGCAAGGTCTAAAACAAAGAAACATAGACCCCAGGCAGTATCAAATGAACGATACAGCTAGCAAGGTCTAAAACAAAGAAACACAGAACCCAGACAATATCAAATGAACGATACAGCTAGCAAGGTCTAAAACATCCGTTAATCCTAAGTGGGTTGTCTCGAAGTACAGTGTTGATTCTCGTTACCTTAAGGCCATGAATTATAAGGTAAACATGGAGATACTCGTAACCATACTGATTGACACTAGAGTACTTGACGCCCTGCAAGCGTCAGAATAAATGTGACATTTGTCACCCCTTGGCTTGGTAGGCCAAGGACTGTAGCTAGCAGTCAGGGTGCGGGAGTGTCAGTCCCGTATAGATCTATACACACAATGCCCGCTCTCCCTCTAGGAGACTTTGGTTACCAACTTGACAACGGGGAAATCCGTGTCCTGAAGATGTATCCCGTATTCTGAATTCTGTTAGAGGCGCTGGAATAAAGATATAGACTCACGAATGAACTAACTCCTTTGGAATTCTCATACTAGAAAGAGTAAATAGAACCTCCTAACTATTCCTATAATAGTTACTTGTGTCTCTGGTCTATGAACGTTGACTAGAAGGATGCCCTTGCTACCCAAGGGAAATGAACTGGTCGATGGAAACCTTTATGTCTGTACATGTATACATGATATATAACTAATGTTTAAACGACCTTCGGACGGATAACTGATACCCACCATACCACATCCAAACGAGGAAAAGGAAATAGGGCGAACTAGCCTTCCTAAGTCTTTTAAACATTATTTATATAATTATACAAATACAGGCATGGATTTAACAAAGTAAAAGCATAGAAGAAAATTCTGATGAAAACTTTGGAAAACCTTTACACATAAGAAGTTTACGACTTGATGTCAGTTTGTAAAACAAGTTTAGAAAATATTTGGAATCCTTTGAAAACCCTTTCATAATAACTTTGATGAAAAACTTTGTAAAACCTTTAACAAGAGTTGAAAATGAGATTTGGAACATCATAAGCTGGATAAAACAGTTATCATGCAAAAATGTATTTGGCTATACAGTTATTCATCACATGTGATTTATATAATAACTGTATAGATCAACTTGTATTCCTCCCCTATAAAAGCAGTTAAAATCATTTAAAAGGTTAGTTCAGGGGTATGAACTCATCTGACATTGGCGTTTCGGATGAATGGACGGTATATGATGCTAAGTGTCAAGTGAGGACTTGACCACACACGCGAATCCTATTTAACATGTAATGATACATTTAAGTATCTAATTAGTCATTTAATAACTAATTAAGCAAGTAAGGATGTATTACTACATAAAAACACTTTGCTACAAGTGCAGGGAGTACCAAGGGCTGCATATAAGGTGTGTATGGACTCACATTGGAGTTTACTCTTCAAATGATGGCCCTTATGGGTGTTTACGGTTTCAAGACCACTTCCCCCATGAGTTTATAGCCGTAAACTCATGGTAGTGGTGTCATGGGATGTTTAAAGGTGTTATCTCGCTCATAGAATCATGCTAGAGTTGAATCAAGGGCTAAGCAAGTGATTAGGGCTCAAAATGGACACAATAGGGAGTTTACGGTCCTTGGACCACTCCTTGAGGAGTTTACGGCCGTAATCACACGAGTTTACGGTCCATGTAATCAACAAGAATCAAGAAGTTAAAAACCTCGCGAGCATCCCTGAGGTCTGCAATTTTCCTGATGTGTTTCCTGAAGAGCTTCCAGGAATCCCTCCCGAGCGACAGGTCGAATTCCGTATTGACCTAATTCCTGGGGCTACTCCTGTAGCGAAGACTCCGTATCGCTTAGCTCCAACAGAGATGCAGGAGTTATCCAGTCAACTTAATGAGTTGCTTAACAAAGGATTCATTAGACCGAGTTCCTCACCCTGGGGAGCTCCGGTTTTGTTCGTTAAGAAGAAAGATGGATCCTTTCGTATGTGTATTGATTATCGTGAGCTAAACAAGTTGACTGTCAAAAACCGATATCCTCTTCCTCGTATAGATGACCTTTTCGATCAACTCCAGGGAGCCAGTTACTTCTCTAAGATAGACCTTCGGTCAGGGTACCATCAGTTGCGAGTTCATGAAAATGATGTGCTCAAAACAGCTTTCAGGACTCGATATGGACACTACGAGTTCGTAGTGATGCCCTTCGGTCTAACCAATGCACCGACTGTGTTCATGGACCTTATGAACCGGGTGTGCCGTCCCTTCTTAGACAAATTCGTCATCGTGTTCATTGACGACATTCTCGTTTACTCCCGAAGCGAAGAAGACCACAAACAACACTTGAGGCTAGTGGTAGAGACCCTTAGATCCGAAAAACTATACGCGAAGTTTTCAAAATGTGAGTTTTGGATACGGAAGGTAACTTTCCTTGGTCATGTGATAAGTGAGGAGGGTATTCATGTTGATCCTTCCAAGATTAAGGCAATAGAGAATTGGTCAGCACCGAAGACACCCACAGAAATCCGACAATTCTTGGGTCTCGCTGGCTATTATCGAAGGTTCATCCAAAACTTTTCCCGAATCGCCAAACCTCTAACCACTCTAACACAGAAAGGTGTACCCTTTTGTTGGGGTGATAAACAAGAGACCGCATTTCAGACGTTGAAGAAAGCTCTGTGCAGCGCGCCTGTTCTAACCCTACCCGAAGGGACAGAGGACTTTGTTGTCTACTGCGATGCGTCTACTCAAGGTTTAGGTTGTGTGCTTATGCAGAGAGGAAAAGTGATTGCTTATGCCTCTAGGCAGTTGAAAACACACGAGGTCAACTATACCACACACGACTTGGAGCTAGGAGCCGTAGTTTTTGCATTGAAGATTTAGAGGCATTACCTCTACGGAACCAAGTGCACGATCTTTACTGATCATAAGAGCCTACAACATATCTTTGACCAAAAAGACCTGAACATGAGACAAAGGCGATGGGTTGAACTACTCAGTGATTATGAGTGTGAAATTCGCTACCATCCCGGCAAGGCCAATGTAGTAGCAGATGCCCTTAGCCGAAAGGAGAATACCAGCAACAAAGTGAAGAGTCAGTCGATAACCATCCATTCCAATCGATAACCATCCGGTCCTGAAATCATCCATGAAACCACTGAGAAAATTATCCAAATCCGTGAACGACTAAAGGCCTCGCGCGATCGTCAGAAGAGTTACGCTGATAATCGTCGGAAACCACTAGAATTCCAGGTGGGAGATCGTGTTCTATTGAAAGTCTCACCCTGGAAAGGCACTGTATGTTTCGGTAAACGTGGGAAACTCAATCCGAGGTACATTGGAGCTTTTTGAAATCATCGCCAGAGTTGGTCCGGTAGCCTATAAGCTTCATTTACCTCACAAACTCAGTAACATCCATCCTGTCTTTCATGTTTCAAACCTCAAGAAGTGTTTATCCGATGAAACTCTAGTAATTCCATTAGACGAGATTGAGATTGATGAAAACCTCAACTTTGTGGAGGAACCAATCGAAATCATGGATCGAGAAGTCAAACGTACGAAACAGAGTCGCATCCCGCTGGTGAAGGTTCGCTGGAATGCCAAGCGAGGACCGGAGTTCACTTGGGAGCGAGAAGACTCGATGAAACAAAAATATCCACAACTCTTTTCTAATCTATGATTTGTATCTTGTCTTGTGTTTAAACTTTGAATTTCGGGACGAAATTCCCTCTAACGGGGGGATAATGTAACAACCCGAAATTTCATGTCAATTCTAATTCCACAACTTGTAATTCAATCCGATCAACCAAACGTCATTCTCAATTTAGTTTCCAATATTCGCCATTTTATTAGGTCATTAATTTTATTGATTTAAAATGACTTAATGGGTGTCTTAATACATTTAGAAATCATTTTTAACACCCAACTTTAGTGATCGGAATATTTCTAGAAATTACCATATCGGATTACGGCAACTCAATCGGGTACGACCAAAATCATCATTTAACGTCGGTATCGGGTAGAATTCGATCGTGTCCAATTCCCGAACACTATATAAACATGATTTAGACTCCATTTGAAGCCTTTGGCCAAATTCACACTAAACTCTTACAACCTCTCTCCTCCAAGCTAGAATTAAGGTCCAAATTTCAAGTTTAAGGCTTCAAATCTTTAAGGTAACCTCTCTAGCATGTTATTCAACATCTTTAGCCTTCAAATTGATGAATTAATTGAGTTTTAGGGTCAAGAACATGAGTTTACGGCCAAGGAGCAAGCTTGGGCCGTAAACTCCATTTTATGGGGTTTTAAGCTCTTAAACTCCTTCCTAAACTCAATTGGACTTTAAACAATTAAAACATGAATTTTGTGAAGTTTGAAGGAGTTTACGGCCAAGGAGCATTCTTGGGCCGTAAACTCAATAATCTAGGGTTTTTATGCCTTTAAACCCTTCCAAATCACTTCTATGGCTTAGGTATGAATTATAGGACCTTGGATATAGCATTTGGACACTTGAATCATAACTTTTGAGGGATTTATTTGAGTTTACGGCCAAGAGGATTGCTTGGGCCGTAAACTCACTATAACATGACATAATTTCATTTCTAAGGTGTTAGAAAGCCATCCAACACCACCAAAAGCTTTGGAATAAATCAAGGGACCAACCAAAAATAGTTTAAGGGACTAAAACACTTCATTTGTGAGTTTTCTAAGAGTTTACGGCCAAGACTTGTTCTTGGGCCGTAAACTCCAAAATTTTTGGTGTTAAAATGCAAACTAAACACCCCTAAAGCCTTTAGATGAATTTTAGAAGCCCTTTTATGCAAGATATAGACCTTGAAACACATTATATCACTCTATATTAGAGTTTACGGCCATGAAGAGGGTCTCATGGGCCGTAAACTCCATAATACCCCTCAAATGTTCCATAAAACTCATATTAGGTCTTAGAATAAACCCTAGAATCACATGTGATTGTCCCTTGTAGCTTAAACTAACCATTCTTGGCCATGGGTGAGTTTACGGCCGTAAACTCTAAGAGTATGGCCGTAAACTCATGTTTAAATGTTGTAAATTCATTCCAAGTGTTCCAAGGCATTATAGATAGATCATTCTAGCATTTCCCATGTCCATGAAAGTCATTTAAGCCATTTTATCACCCAAAACCACACCCACATGAGTTTACAGCCGTAAACTCATGTATGTGTGTGTTTTGTGGTTGTAAACTCTTATAAATGTCTATTTTTGGAGAGTAAACTCAAGTCCCAAGTCCCTAGTGCCTTTACCCGCCTTTAAACGCCACCCGGGTCAATCCAAACACTCATTTTAAGGTGTTTAACCTCATTAGAGTGTAATGTTCCATATGATTAGTGAATGTATCCCTAATTGTATATATATGGACATTATTTCATCTTACATAGGGTAATCGTGAGTAATCAACCCCGAACCAACGTCTAGCATTCAAAACCGACACGTTTCCGAGTCCGGTGAGTTCATACCCCTACCCTTTTCACTGTTTTTCACTGTTTTCAGGGGGGAACACGAGCAAAGTACAAGAGTTTTCTTGTACTCAAAACTTATTTTCATGTGTGTGTTTCACATTTCATATGTTTTTAATATTGATTACACAACTGATAACTAGTAGAATATACAGATCACTTAAACATTTATTTGTGAAATGGGATCCATAAACAGTTATGTTTTATATATTTCACAAATGTTTTCCACATTTTATAAGTTAAAAGTTTGATTATACAACACATGAACAATATATTTCGTACACTGTCTTGTCCTCGGTAACATTCCACAGAGATACGCGAATGGAGGATTATCCTAATATTACTAGTAAATTTGTTATTCCGTATGATTGGAGACACGTCCTCGGCGAACACTCCATAGAGATACGCGAGTGGAGGACTACACCCGTAACCAGAATCTCTGGAATTTAGAGAGTGTGACTTGAGTGTATAGATCTATACGGGGCTGACTACCCCACACCTGGCTGCTAGCTACAGCCGAACCGAATTGGTTCAAGGGTGACGAAAGTCATAAGGTTGTGGACTACTTATTGCCACAAGGCTGTGGACTACTTATTGCCATAGGTTCAGTCTTTAGTATGGTTATGGAACTCGCAATTAGGATAACAGAGATTTACTTACAGTAATAATGAACCATATACTTCATTTTACAGATAACCAGGAATCAATTTACATCTCTTACATCTTTTACATCTTTTACAAACAATAACCAACATTCAGGAAGGTATGGGACCTTCCTGGGGAAACCTTTGTACATAACCAGGTCTATCAGAATACATCTTTTACATTGAAAACAAACATACAGGAAAGCATGGGGCATTCCTGGATAACATTCACATAACCAGAAAAGAGTAACCAACTGATTATCACCACATCTTTTACAATAACTAACTATTCAGGGAAGTATGGGACTTTCCTGGGAATACACTGATACATTTCAGAAACAGAAAGGAAATATAAACATTTTCACAAAACAAAACTACTTATGAACTCACCAGCTTTATGTTGATTTTCAAATCGCTTGTGTTCTCAGGTCAACGTTAGAACAGGTACCCGAAGATTTCTTTTGATCAGAAGATGGAGTTCTTGAAGACCCGTTTCATTTTGTCTATATATATTATGTATCACAATTGTACAAACTTTACTTTTGAAACAACTTTAAAACTTTATTATGTAATGTAATGGTTGTTTTACTTTACTTACTATGTGCATTGGATTTGATACTCAACGTGGAGTCAACCCCGGAAATGTTTCCGCCTTCGGTTTTCGGGGTGTGACATTAAATGAGCTAAACAACAAGTTAGGATAGATCACTTACTAGTTTGGGGCTTGCGATTTTTGACCAAACCCGACTTGTAGAGAGAGAAAATAGAGAGAGAGAGACTCCTAAGGTGTGGAAAAGGGTTGGAATGAAACCCACTCAACCCTTATATAGGGTGGAGTTTATGGCCTGGTTGGGGGTCTACCCGACACCAACCGCGAGCGAGTTTTTTTTTTTTTCACGACTACCGTTAAACACGGTAATTTTTAAAATTAGACCGCCTTATTTTTGGTTCGCTTGACGAATATTATTTAAAATATTCCAACGGGTTTAAATCCAATCAAAAATATTTTTGGGATAAATTTGGCTAATTTTTGACGTACTTAATTTCGACGTTAAAACTAACGGAAATTTTTAGGTTGTCACAACTATATATATACTCTCACGTACAAATTTTGTTACATATATTTTACTTATTAAGTATACTAAAAATACATCATACCGAGTTTGCACTAACGAGGTACAAATACAACGTACAGGGTTAGCACTCACAGGGTAAAAATACATCATACCGGGTTTGCACTAACGGTGTACAAATACAACGTACTGTATTAGCACTCACGAGGTAAAAATATATCATATCGGGTTTGCACTAACGGTGTACAAATACAACGTACCGGGTTAGCACTCACGGGGTAAAAGTACATCATATCGGGTTGGCACTAACGGGGTACAAATACAACATACTAGGTTAGCACTCACGAGGTAAAAATACATTATACTGGGTTTGCACTAACGAGGTACAAATACAACGTACCGGGTTAGCACTCACAGGGTAAAAATACATCATACCGGGTTTGCACTAACGAGATAGAAATACAACGTATCGGGTTAGCACTCACAGGGTAAAAATACAACATATTGGTTTAAAACAAAGGAAAACATAACACTATTGAAAATAATCCTTTTATAGTTTTATTGTGAACTAAAACTAGGTGCACTATTACATAGTACAACAACAACACTTGTATAGTTTGGTTTTATGCTATTAAAACTACTTTTTAGTTATATTATAAAATATTTGATTTTCTGGAACATTAAGCATACTCAATACTTCAAGAAAAAAACAACAACTTCTAAACATGAATACTTATCAACTCACCAACTTAAATGTTGATACTCTCTTTTTTCAAAATACTTGTATTCTCAGGGAACCACTAGACATGTACCTCTTCGGGATTTTGAGAAGATGGAGCAGTATAGAGTCATATCTAATATCTTTTGGTATGTAACTTTTGATGTCATATATACAATGACTGAATACATATGTAAAACTTATATTTTATTAATGCAATGTTTGTTATACTTTGATTACTATGATGCATGTGTTGTGATACTTACATGAAGTCATCCACTCCTGAACGTTTCCACCGCTCCGGTTTGGGGGTGTGAAATAGGTGTTGATGTTGTGGTAGTTAATGTAGTTTTTGAGGATGTGGTAATCGATATAGGTGTTGAGGATGGTGTTAATGATGTAGGTGTTGAGGTTGTGCTAGTAGAGGTAGTTGTTGAGGATATGGTAGTCGATATAGGTGCTAAGGATATTGTCGATGATATAGGTTCTAAAGTTCTAGTAGTAGATGTAAGGGATGATGATGTGGTAGTCGATCTAGGTGTTGAGCATGGTATGAAGTATGTAGGTGTTGAGAATGGTGTAGATGATGTAGCTTTGGAGGTTGTGCTCGTCGATGTAGTTGCACCGGATGTGGTCAATGATATTGAGAAGTTGGCTTCTTCATCAACTAAATGTATGTTTAATAATCTTGCATTTGAACTCCTTATGCGGTTCAAAACTTGAGGTGAAATGACTCCATTTTCCCTAACACCTGATTCTCCTTTTGGTTTCAAGTGCGACATCTTTTTTGATTACATGAAAGTAAAAAAATGGTCATTACCAATTTATTAAAGATGCAAGGATCATGATGATTAGAGAACAAGAAACGTTGATCGACACAATACCACATAAATTAAAAATAAATTTTAAATGAAGGCATTACTACGCCTACAATTAAATCAAGCTTCAAATAATATCGCCAATCTTAGTGAACATGTAATAAAAGTATATGTCAATTGTATATTATTAAGGAAACAACAACATAGTTGTAATTTAAGAAGATAATCTCATGATGATCAATGACCAAGAAACGACGATCACAATAATACCACATAAAATAAAATTAAATTGTAGATGAGTGAAAACCTATATCACCAAAATTAGTGCACAAACCTAATGATAAATCTATGTTTGGATCTATGTGTCGCCGAAGATGATGACATACAATTTAAACCCTATTTCTCATAAGGTAACTAGCCCTAATAATATATAGGCTTAACGTGTGTAGGTTAGAGGGAATGAACCGACCTTGAATTTTTTTAGATCTCCACTAATGAAATATTCAAACTGTTAAAATACAAATTAATGCTAATTATTTAGTAATTCAAATTTGTTAAAGTATTCCATGTGAAGAATGAACAAAGGTTAAGGAGCTATTCACACCATAGCTCCAAATATTCCTTCATTAGATTAGATAATATCCAAGTTTTTTAATTTTAAGTCATAAATGAGAATTAAACAATATTAAAAAAGATAGGTGGATAAAATTTAAATCTTGATGCTGCTATGTTTGAAAAAAGTTTTATATATAAAAGACATATTTTGAGCAAAAAAACAAATAAATATTGAAAGTTTAGACCCATTGATGACAACTGACAATGGGATAGGGTTCATTAGTCATGGGTCATGTGCATTTAGGTGGTAGTAGCTTATAATGTCATGTTACCACCAATGGATGACCCATGGGTCAAGGGTCATGTGCATGAGGGTGGTTGTGGTTTCATGTTATGACAATTGGATGACCCATGGGTCATGGTTCATGTTTATTGAGTTGGTAGTCGCTTATAGTGTCATGTTACGACCAACAGATGACCCATGGGCCATGGGTCATGTGCATTGGGGTGGTAGTGGCTTATAATGTCATGTTACGACCAATGGATTACTCATCGGTCATGGGTTATGTTCATTTAGGTGGTAGTGGCAATATAGTGTCATGTTACGACCAATGGATGACCCATGGGTCATGTATATTGAGGTGGTAATGGCTAATAGTGTCATGTTATGAACAACAGATGACCTATGGGGGTCATGTCTCATGTGCATTGGGATGGTAGTGGCTTATAGTGTCATGTTATGACCAATAGATGACCCATGGGTCATGGGTCATGTGCATTAAGTTGGTTTTGGCTTATAGTGTCATGTTACGACCAATGGATGACCCACGGGTCATGGGTCGTGTGCATTGGGATGGTAGTGGCTTATAGTGTCATGTTACAACCACTAGATAATCCATGTGTCATGGGTCATGTGAATTGAGGTGGTAGTGGATTATATGTCATGTTACGACCAATGGACGTCTTATGGGTCATGGGTTATACGTATTATGGTGGTAGTGAGAGTCAACTACTTGATGCAGCTCTAACCAACACTAGTTCTCTGACAAATACCTATAAAACTTGGTTCCCACCACTTGCCTACTTTTATCTAGTGAGATTCAACTACTTAATAATTTCTTCATTAATTATAATCGACTATGAACGTTTAGAATAATTATATTATTCGTGGATTAAACATGTGAAGATAGAACACAAGAACGTTTAGAATAATTATATTATTCGTGGATTAAACATGTGAAGATAGAACACAATAAATATTGATGTAATGATCATATCCCAATATATCAAAACAATATAATCTTTTAGTTTTACATTTACTATATTATATATGTTAGGGGTACTTTAAAACAATTTAAGAATACTTGATTTAAACATATTAACTTTTAGTTAATTAATTTAAAATCAATTATCTATAATTTCAAATTACTTAGGCATATTTATCCTATTAGTTTAATTATACAATTTTAAAAGATTAAAACAATATTTAATCTAACGATAAACCCTAAAATTCAAAATTATTAGCAAAATCCCGAAACTCAAAAATATAGTAAGGCACACCGTGACTATCATTGGTTGCACTGCGTCCTGCGATCCAGAGGTATCCTTAGTTTTTCTCAATTTTTCAAAGTAGGTCTCATAACTATAACCTAATGGCTCTGATACCACCATTGGATTTACTATGCATCTATACATAAATTATAGGCAACAAAACATTTAATAATAATCTAAAGTGTAGACGCATCCAAGATTTAGGTTTTATGATTTTGGCAACTAACTTTCAAAGCTAGGAATTTCAACTACCAAGATGGATAAAATTACTAACCTTTAAAGTATAATCATATATACTTTTTATTCCATAGAAGATCTTGAACTCTTGATTGCTCTTGGAATGATCTACCACCCAAATTAGGAATGCCTCTAAAGGCTCACACCCAAATGTCTTAAACCCGAGAAAATTAAAGAGATAGGATAGAGGCTTAAGAGAAGCGAATTTCTCAACCTTACATGAGGTAGGATCGAATTTTATTAAGGCAAGAGGGTTCTTTATATAACTGAGGTAACTTGCAGATAAAGTTGATTAGAATTTATTAAATAATCAAATTTAATATTTATTCAAATCATTTTCTTATCTATTAGCTAGATTGATTCTAGAAAGTCGTAGAACCTCTCCAAGACCTTCCGCCATCTTAGGATTTCTAAAATGTTTCTCTTTCTCAACTATTGAACAATTCACATTCATTCCCCGTACTTTTAAATAAATCATGATTAATTGTAATTAGTTCTAAATTAAATTCAACTTGTTTCTAATTAATATATTAACTTGTAACAAATTAATAGGCTATTTATATCAGTCTTTTAAATATTTCTCGAACTATTTTAGCTTTTGAGGATAAACTAAAAGGACTTTGTTATTGTTCACAAATTTATACCGATTAGTTTTGGCATTTGACACTTCTTCCAAGATCTATTTCCGTTTGTCCTCGACTTCCTTTTCCATCATCACAACTCCCAAATGTGCATTATGGAGTTTCTGTTACACATACTTAGGTCAATCATACTTTGTTTAAATATCTTTTTTGTATTAAGTGTGAAGCATTCAGAAAGTTTAAACTTTTCAATCTATCGCTAAATCTTTTTTCGATCGAGATTTTGCACATTTGGAAAGTAATATGCCACCTTTAACATACTTCTTTACCAAATAGTAAGATATAGTAAGATTTCAGGGTGGTGGGTCCATTGTAGGGGATGGTTTCGAATCTTTTTCTTAATTTTAAAACCCTTGACACCATTCGTATAAAAAAATTATGGATTGATTTGTAACTTTAATAAACTACAAGGACCATTTATGTAGCGTTGTCAAGGTTTATTTTTATTTATTTTTATTTTTTATTAATCTTTTTTTGCATTTATGATAGGACAAAGAGAAGCGTGTTCTTTTCTTAAACATAAACTCTCAATCCGACTATCTTTTCATTTCCATTTCTATATTCATAGGACAATTATTTTTAAGTCACTTTATTGGATCTTTTCTATCACCATATCCACCTCTACGTTTTCCTACTCAATGAAATTTGTATGATTCTTAGTTCAAGTAATATCTAATAGAAAATTAGTAAAAAAAAATTATTTAGTTTGTTTCTTTTCTTCGTTACTAGAAAAACTTTGTGTTTTTGATCACGTAATTTTTGGTTTGGTCACGTAAATTTTATATTTTTGCTCATTTAGTCACCTAACTTTTAAAATTATGCTCATTTAGTCACTAAACTTTTGGAAAAATTCCAAAAATTTAGTGACTAAATGAGCACAATTTTATTCTAAAAGTTTAGTGACTAAATGAGCACAATTTTAAAAGTTAGTTGACTAAATGTGACAAAACCAAAAGTTATGTAACTAAATGATTACAAAGCCAAAAGTTTGATGACCTTTTAAAATTTAAAAATAGTTAAGTAACCAAATGTACACAAAACCAAAAATTAAGTGATCAAAATGACCTAAACCCTATCTATCAAAAACCAACTCCTAAAATAAATGTCCTAAGCGACAATTATGACAAGCTTTATTTTATCATAATATTTGTCAATTTTTAGACACCCATTTTACTGGATTTTTCTGGTAATTTATGTGGAATAATTTTTTTTTTCCAAAGAAATTCTTAAGACCAACAGAGTCTTCCTAGACAGTTTTCGTGACAATTTGGATGACATTTTTCCAAGGCATTTTTAAGTAAACATTCTATTATGAAAGTTTTTCTTGATAGTAATTCTATGACTAATTTTCCTTGGTATTCCCAAAACATGTGCATATTAAAAAAAAAACCCACAAAAAATCCAATTTTTCTATAGAAAAATAGAAAAAAATATTTAATACAAATGACCAAATTTTATTTCAAACACATTGAAAAATATAATAAACATAAATGTTATAGAATTTGATAATGAAAGAGTTTGTTTTATTCAATGAGTTTTTCATCCAGTACAATGCAAGTATAGAGATCCCTTTTTACATAGGGATTGGAACTATCGATTATCTAAAGAAAATAACCGATAACCATGAGAAAGAGATAATGAAAAATATTAAACAACTTGTTGTTATCCCACAGAAAGATCTCGAATTCCTTTACTCCCCCAAAAGTCAGTGCATGAAGATTCAGAATGCCCAACATGTCGGATAGATGATTGAGACGTTCGGATCCAAGAGGCTTAGTTAGTAAATCAGCCAGTTGGTGTTGTGTGTTAATTCATATCAGAACTATCTCCTTGGACTCCACACGTTCAATCACAAAGTAACATTCCATTTCAACATCTTTTTTCTGCTCATGAAACACAGGATTATGAGAAATATGACGAGCCGAGTCGTTGTCACATAGAAGAGTTGTCCCTTGTCCAAACGAACATCAAATTTTGCTAACAACGAGAGAGTCCACAAAATATCGATAATGGTAGTCTTCGTCGCTTGATACTCAGCCTCAGCTGAGTACTTTGAAACGACAGACTAGTTCATGGAAGTCCAAGAAATTGGAACTCCACCTAAAATAAACAAATATCTAGTTCATGATCGTCATGAGAAAGGACAACCCAAGCAGTCCGAATCATAAGATCGACATATTATGTAAAGGAAACATCAGACCCCAGTCCCTAAACACGGGAAGCACCTGTCTAACTCATAAGGGTAGAAAGACGAAATTTCCATAGGCACCACCGGCTACGATTAAGCCAATCCCTCTTTCCTCCAGAGGTTCTTATAATCCCTTTAGAAAACCTAAACCATGTGCTAAGCAGAGATAGAATCACCTCGACTCCTAGAAACACCTCAATGACCAAACACTTGACACCACTTAACACAATCACAAGAACAAATAGTGTCTGATCATAAGATCGACATATTATGTAAAGGAAACATCTGACCCAGTCCCTAAACACGGGAAGCACCTGTCTAACTCATAAGGGTAGAAAGACGAAATTTCCATAGGCACCACCGGCTACGATTAAGCCAAACAAAACCCTTCCTCAAGGATCGATACTTCCTACCTCGAATCGGAGATATGATCAACCAACAGCAAGGAACTAGCAAAGGCCGACCTACCATTAGCTTGGAAAAATCCTAGGGAGAAAACTCCCAAGATAATCAAAGACTCATAAAGTTAACTACATCACACAAAATTAACCTTGATGACCATAGAACCAACTCATAAGGTCCATAAAACTCTACTTTTAAGGCACTAGGATCCCGATCCCTAGAAGACTATTCAAAATGCCTCGCCGAGAAAGGTCCGATGACCCATAGTCTCCGATTAACCTAAGAGCTCAGTTTAGACATTTTACATCCCATGTATTCGACACTCATAAGAGCCAGATCATCGAAAGCCTAGAAATCCCACATGACAAGAACGAGGTAAACAAGAATCTGCACCCCAAAGGGAAACATGTATAATGGACATTGAAAGAGTTGGGATACCCACCTACCTCTACTCGAGTACTACTATACTAACAACTGCCACCCGAGCATGGGAGTTGTACCCTTCGAGGCCTCGCGTGACCAGAAATGCAGATCATCCTCTGTTGGGCTGAGGTGAGAGACACCCAACTGACAAGAGGACAAACACTCAATAGACCCAAGATTATTCGAGACACCACAAAAAGGATAGTCAAAACCCGAACAAGACCCCAAACATTGTATGAGATGGCAATTGAACTACATAGGTAGCAGGTTAAAGCCTCAAAATCCCAAGTAAAGGATCATGGTATTCTTAAATATCCTCCCTCAAGGAAGGATGATTCGATTTGAAATGCAAGGTAAACTAACTCCCCAATGCACCAGACCATTCGAGATCCTCGCATGGATCGGTCCGGTAGCTTACAAACTCCAACTACCCTCCAAGCTTAGTAACGCATATCCTGCGTTCCATGTGTCGAACCTGGAAAGGATCTGTTAGACAAACCCTTCCAATCCCACTAGATAAGGTTAGTGGACTAGAATATCCTAAAAATTTATCAACATATCGAGACTTTGGATAGAAAAGTTAAGCATACAAGGCAAAGCCACATCCCGATGGTGAAGGTTCAAGGGAATGCTAGGCGTGAGCCAGTATTCACCTGGGAACACAAAGACCAAATAACTCGAAAATACTCTCACCTATTTCCGCTTTTATGACCCTATCTTTCGAAAGAATTTCTGGATGAAATTCCCTCTAATGGGGGGATGATGTGACAACTAGCCATTTTGGCTAGGAAATTTCATCCTCAAGTAAGCAAGGACTATTGTGATGCTTGTGCTAACACACCTAAGTGTTCGATATGAGTTCCTAAGGAGCCATATAGTGTTAGAAAGCAAATATGTCCAAGTATAGTGAATCTCTCCCAAATCTCTCTATGTATGCAAAATCTCTCTTAAGTATAGTGAATCTCTCGCAAATCTCTCCCAAATCTCTCTAAGTATGCGAAATATCTCCAAGTATAGTGAATATTTTCCAAATCTCTCCAAGTATGTAAAATCTCTCCAAAAGCTCCCTAAGTATGCACAATCTCTCCAAGTAAAGTGAAACTCTCCCAAATCTCTCCAAGTATAGTGAATCTCTCCCAAATATCCCTAAGTATGCGAAATCTCTCCAAGTATAGTGAATCTCTCCCAAATCTCTCTAAGTGTAGTGAATCTCACCCAAATCTCTCCAAGTATGTGAAATCTCTCCACGTATCTCAAATGTCTCTCAAATCTCCCTAAGTACCTTCCTCAGTCGAAAACAGCTCGAAACCAGAAGAGGAAACCCCAAAAGGATTCTCTTGGTCCGGAACCTCTTCGTCCGAAACCCTCTTGATCCGGACTACTCTTGGTTTGGAACCCTCTTGATCCGGACTACTCTTGGTCCTGAACCTCTTGGTCCGGAACCCTCTTAGTCCGGATACCTTCTAAGAAACCAAGAAGCTTCTCACTTCGGAATCTCCTTTGCTTCAGAACCTTCTTTGCATCGGAAGCCTCTCATCCGGACCATCTCGCAATATCCTCTCATCCGGAAAGCGAAAGTTCAACCGACTTCGGAACCCTCGGTCCAGACTGCTAGCTTCGCTCTGGAATTAAGCAGATGACTTCGGAATCCAAGAAAGTGCTCCGGAAGTGTGGACCTGACTCCGGAATCCTCCCTAAGCAATCCAGAACCTCCCTCAGACCTTCGGACCCTCGTAGGAACTAACCCCCACTTCGGATTTTCATTATTTTCGGACTTTTTCACCATTTTAAGGAATTTTGACGCTGGAAATCATACCTAACTTGTATTTTCCTATCCTAAACCCCTATTTTATGCTAAAATTAATTATTTTAAGCATATTTTTCATAAAAATAAATGTTTGGGATTTAGGAAAACCATATCCTTAATCAAGAAAAGGACAAGGAAGTTGACTTTGTGATTTGATGAAATCCTCATTTTCAAATGCAAATCACAGTATCCCATGCTTTACCCACCAAATATCCATGCATGGACCAGCAAATTCCAATGCACAAAACATTCCTCCTTTCTTTTATACTCCAAAGCAACGACAGTAAAGGAGTTTAGACTCCACCTTCTCTCTCACTTTCCCATTTCCCTCAAAACTCATCTTCAAGGCGAGAACAATGATCTTGCTGGAAGGGAAAATATTCTCAATTTCTCCCTGGAGTTGAAAGATATATTCCTCCACTCACCAAATATTCTATTATGTTTCAAGATGAATCCATATTATTTTATTCATAATAATATGTGATGATCATCCTTAGGAAAGCATCCCTCCCAGGGAAGTTCCTCATCTCAGCAAGAGTTTAAGCTTGAGATCTTCACTCCATAACTCCAGACTACTCCTCAATCAACTCAAGGTGAGCTTCATACCCCACCTTTTTCAATGTTTTAATGTTTTTGGGGGTGAGTACAAGTCAAATCTTGCCTAAATTCTTAAATGATTGTATGTATACGTATTTTTATATGTGTGTGTGAAATATTATTAAATTATTATTTAGTAATATACTCATGAACGAAGGAATTCTCAATTTTATAAAGAACAGAGGATACTTTGTACAAAAGAACCTCCCAACTATTGGGTGTGTCCAACTTAATCCATTTATCTATGCTTTCATGTCTAGAGATAAAAGTTATAATAGGGATCTTGATAAGTGGACACCATTTCTATTAATTTTCGAAAATGAAAACTTTGTGAACTATTTGCAAACTCTCAGGGGGTATTTTATAAATATTCAATATCAAAGAATGCGTCAAGAAAATATACAAGTAGAGACTTTATGACAGAAATATTTCTACGTCATAAGCTGCTATCGTAAAATCTCCAAGAACATAAGTAATGTTCTAAATGTCATGAAACAGAAAATGTGTGTCATAACCGGCAGTTATAAATTTATATAGATTATAACTTGACACTTTTTCTCTTGACTAAAATGACTCATTTTTCAAGAAACGAAAAGTAACGAACACGAGCACCCAGTTAACGAGCACAATCAACGATACGGAACGAGAACGATATTTCTATTCAAAGAGTACGAATTTCATTATTTATCTAACAAATAATGGATCTCTAACGATTGCTCAAAAGGTTGTTAATAATCTAGTTAGAAAAATCTCAAAAGTACCTAAATATGAAAATATAAGTGTACATCTAAGTCCTGTAAGGAGTTATAGCAAGAGTCTCCTGGAGGGAGAGTGAGAATTTGTGTATACATCTATACGGGGTTGATACCCCGTAACTTCGCTGTTCGCTACAACTAGACATGCCAGTCTAGGGTGACAAATGTCTTTTCCAAACTGAGGGCGCCAGAGAAACGCCAAAACAGGCACTCCATCAGATTAGTATGGTTATAACGACTCACTAGAATATGATATATTAACTAGAAATTTATGTAAGGAAAACTTCATAAATAAAATTTGGCACGTTGTGTTGACTGTCCTATATGTGATAGGTGATGGTCCGCATTTGTTGCGTTGACTGTCCTTTCTTTTCATCGTGTAGAATGTCCACAATTGCCATGACTATTTCTCTTAACGAGTATAGTGTCGAAATACTGCTATTTTACAAATTAAAAAGCATAGCACTCTATGGAAAACGATTTTCTACGATTTCGATAACGATAAACTAGAACTCACGAATATTTTATAGCAGAAAAGATATCGTTTTCTGGAGAAAACGATTTTCTACGATTTCGATAATGATAAATTAGAACCTACGAATATTTTATGGCAGAAAATATAGGATTTTTTTGGAGAAAACGATTTCTCTTTGATTTCGATAACGATAAACTAGAACGCATACTCAATTTTACTTGATAAGAGGATCAATATTTTCAACCATATTTCCTTTTTGAAAATAAGGGATTTTTCGTGAAGCGGTTGATTATTATTATTATTCAAAAGAACTATTCTCGGACACAACTCGCCTTCACAAATTACAATACTTTTTAAAGATCACTCCTTATAAGGATGAACAAAAGAAATGGCATACACACATATATCCATGATTTTTAAGGCAAGACTTCAAACGATTTCACAGAAAACATCGGATGTTATGAAAGTACAACGAGAACGATTTTAAGCAAGTGTAAACAATTTTATACAAAAATGATTATCAACTCACGAACTTTTTAGTTGGCGCTTTTCAAAACGACTTGTATTCTCAGGGATCTAGTAAGCAGGTAACAAGGGACGCGGATGCAAAACTATTTTACTATGGTTTGGAGTTTTCTACTTATGTATCTTTTGTATAACTCGAAGTACAAACACAATATGTAGAAAATGTAAGTTTGGTATCACAATGTATGATGTTTGGATTGCTCGGTTTCATGTATATTCAATTGTTATGATACTGCACAATGAAGTCACCCGCCTCCGGACGTTTCTGCCGTCTGGTCCAGGGGTGTGATAGATTGGAATCAGAGCATTGTTTATAGTGAACTGGTATATCTAACCATACGATATATACAACTATAAATACAATGGGACTAAAACAAACTCTGTTTAAAAGTATACTTTAAGAAGATAAGTATGTTATAAAAGTATACATAATTACTAACCCAATATCATAACGAGAAGAAACCATAAGTAACTAAAGGTTGAACACTACAGTCAAAACTAGGCAGTTATATAATCATATCTGGGATCAATATAGCATGATCAACTATATTCATTTGAGATATGACCAACATGTGCTTGGGAGTGATGGTGGTGCTGCAACGAACCTAAAACCTAACAACTATGCGTACAAGAGAATACTAGAATTCGAATATCATGATTAAAATACTATAGGAGTATTTTAGGATACTATAAACCCCTCCCACACCTAAACTATCCCCGTATACCTCGTGTCGTGACTCTTGCACAAACAACGTAGTTGAAATTCCTCACCAAGACTTCTACTACCCTATCACGGTGATTTGCGGATGGGGAAAGGAGAGACCAAAAGAACTTTAAGAGGAAAATCTAGAAATACATCCTAAGGGATACCCAGAGATGAATTGTGAAAAGGAGATAAGAACCCGACAAGGATAAAAGAGCCAAGGCAACCCTTGATGAGCTTTGCCCAACTGAGAGTAGACCTAAGATCCTTTCACCGTCCTCTTCCCAGATATATAACCACCCGATATAAGTGCCCTTAGAATGAACATACCTAGAAACAAAACGATACCCACGTAAAAACATGTTGAGCAATTGACTCCTACCCGGTTCAGGGCGCGTCTCCATAAAAGACAATCCGATCCACAATCGACGCCCACCGAACTCCGATAGCCAACACCCTCACGAATCAAACATCTGTTTGGGTCGCAAGTAACCCGAATTAACTCCTGGTTTCCAACCCTCCGTCATGGAGTAATGGAGACCATAAGCAAAACCCAGTGTGCAACAGTGTAAATCCAATTCCCCACAAGTAACAAGAACACCATTCCAAATGCCTTACGAAACCCACCAGTAGGACCAGAGAACTATGTAGACCATATACACTCCTTAAAAGAGGAAATGGTCATTTGGAGACCACAACTCATAGCAATCAAGGCTAGGACAACTTCAGCTGCGTAAGGAACACAAAAAGGTCATCCTTATTATAAGTGAAATGTTCGAGAACTTTGTGCGCCAAAAGAGGATCACCACACTACTCGCCTTAGGTTCATAATGCCTTTAGTCGCAACCAACAGTAGTAAACCAAGAGGAGTACATCCTCCAAGGATCCATACAACCGAATCCGTTAACCATGTTTCTAGCTATGTGCTATTTTGACGAAACTTACGTCGGATAATACATGTTCCTACCCTCTACCATAACCACATCATGGGGATGTAGGTTGACCCGATTAACACCAGTACGTTAAGATTACACAAGTAAAATCAATTGAAACTAACTACGAGTACTCACAAGCTCAATTTCCTTGTGCAATAGAGTTATGTCTTCTCATGAAGGTAACCGGTACCCTGACCATGCGCCATTCCTACGAATAGACTCTGCCACTTTCCAAGCCACTGTAACAGCGACTGTGGCAGCTGTCATGACATACTTCAATGCCAACGACACAAGCGAAGTTCGAAGCATTGTCGGTAACTTCAACCGTAACAATAACCTAGGAAACCAACGAAGAACAACTTACCCATGCACTCAAAACCTAAACCTAAGATCAGGAAACAATAGTTTGGGAACGAAAAAGGAGTCAGTTCGACTCAGGGGCTTACCAAAAGGCAACAAGAGGGACCATTCCCTACCCCTACTAACCCTACTCCTCCCACATCAAGACAATCATACCTTGGGAACGATCCACCCCGCAACAAGTGCAAATACCATCATTGGGGAGCCTGCCATACATTTCATTGTAAAAGGTGCAACAAGATGGGATACACCTCTCGTTAGTGTAAGGCCCCGGCCCCATGCGTCACTCCGACCCTCAACCCTAAAGTAAGTCCAGTTTGTCACAAGTGCGGTGCATCAGGACATTTCAAGAGAAATTGTCCAACAGAGATGGCTGACGAGAGAGTGACAACTAGACAGGGAGAGACGACAAGAAACCCTACCGAGATTTTCGGTACGTTTCGAATGATAAACTTTATGTAACGAATTTTCACAAAAAGGTCTTGCAAATTGAAATCATACTAAAAAATTATTTCCCCATTCGAGCAAATCTGTAAATTACGGAGAAGCTAGTGAATCCTTACGAATGGACCATGATGGTTCCATATGAACGTTAGTATCATATATAGTCAGGATTCCATAAACTAAAAATGTGTGATGCCGCATCATTTTTCCTAACCCTGGTCGGAATAGGACAGAACCCCACAGTCAATTACCTTTTAAGATCCTAAGTATGTGCGGTTAGGTCACATCCATCTATATTGGAAAAACCTGGCAGAAATTGGATTACAAATTCCCTTTACTTATAGCAGCTCCTTTGTGTCGCTAGAACACCTAACAAACAGAAACGAGAAAGACCCAATGGTAACAACGAAAATGAAACTAGCAACGATAAGAACACGAACACTAGAATGCCTAACAAACAGAAACGAGATAGACCCAAAGGTAACAACGAAAACGTAACTAGCAACGATAAGAACATGAACACTAGAACACCTAACAAGTAGAAACGAGATAGACCCAATGGTGAAAACGAAAACAAAACTAGCAACGATAAGAACATGAACACTAGAATACCTAACAAGCAGAAACGAGATAGAACCAATGGTAACAACGAAAACGAAACTAGTAGCGATAAGAACATGAACACTAGAACACCTAAAAAGAAGAAACGAGATAGACCCAATGGTAACAACGAAATTGAAACTAGCAACGTTAAGAACAAAAACACTAGAACACCTATCAAGCAGAAACGAGATAGACCCAATGGTAACAACAAAAACAAAAGTAGTAATGATAGGAACATGAACATAAAAAACCCTGTCATTCCTAACAACCAATACTCCTCAAATCGATGTAACAACAAGGAGTCCAATGTCATCAGTTGACACGGATAGGCTTGATTTTCACCTTACAAACCCCGAGCTCTGCAAATAGACTTTTGTCTTACGCAATCGAATAACAAAACTCGTTCAGTCGGTAACGACGGAATCCTTATGAACAAGACGCCTAAGTTCTGGTGTAAGAAATACCACGCCCTTCCTTAGCCCCAGCAAAGATTGAAAATCAAGGAGCAAAGGGAATAAAAAGGAATTCAAAAGGTTTCCAACCTTCCTCCAAAGGTTATTATAATCCCTTTAGAAAACCTCAACCATGTGCTAAGCAGAGATAGATGCACCTCGACTCCTAGAAACACCTTAATGAACAAACACCCTGCACCACTTAGCATGGTCACAAGAACAAATAGTGTCTGATCATAAGATCGACATATTATGTAAATGAAACATCAGACCCAGTCCCTGAACATGGGAAGCACCTGTGTAACTCATAAGGGAGAAAGACGAAATTGCCATAGGCACCACCGACTACGATTAAGACAAACAAAACCCATCCACAAGGATCGATACTTCCTACCCCGAATCAGAGATATGATCAACCAAAAACAAGGAACCGGAAAAGGCCGACCAACCATTAGCTTCGAAAGATACTAGGGAGAAAACTCCCAAGATAATCAAAGACTCATAAAGTTAACTACATCACACAAACTCAACGTTGATGACCATAGCACCAACTCTTAAGGCCCAGAAAACACTACTTTTAAGGCACCAGGATCCCGATCCCTAGAAGACCATTCAAAAGGCGTTGCCGAGAAAGGTCCAATGACCCATAGTCTCCGATTAACCTAGGAGCTCAGTTTAGACATTTTACATCCCATGTATTCGACACTCATAAGAGCCAGATCATCGAAAGCCTAGAAATCCTACATGACAAGAACGAGGTAAACAAGAATCTGCACCCCGAAGGGAAACATGTATAATGGACATTGAAAGAGTTGGGATACTCACCTACCTCTACTCGAGTACTCATATACCAACAACTGCTACCCGAGCATAGGAGTTATACCCTTCGAGGCCCCGCGTGACTGGAAATGCAGATCATCCTCTGTTGGGTTGAGGTGAGAGACACCCAACTGACAGGAGGACAAACACTCAATAGATCCATGATTATTCGAGAAACCACAAAAAGGATAGTCAAAACCCGAACACGACCCCAAAATTTGTATGAGATGGCAATAGAACTACATAGGTAGTAGCTTAAAGCCTCAAAATCCCAAGTAAGGGATCATGGTATTCTTAAAGATCTTGCCTCAGGGAAGGATGAATCGATTTGAAAGGCAAAGTAAACTAACCCCCGATGCACCAGACCATTCGAGATCCTCGCACGGATCGGTTCGGTAGCCTACAAACTCCAACTACCCTCCAAGCTTAGTAACGTATATCCTGCGTTCCATGTGTCGAACCTGGAAAGGATCTGTCAGACAAAATCCTTCCAATCCCACTAGACAAGTTTAGTGTACTAGAACCTCCAAAAACTTTGTCAACCTATCAAGACTTTGGATAGAAAAGTTAAGCATACAAAACAAAGCCACATCCAGATGGTGAAGGTTCAAGGGAACGCTAGGCGTGAGCCGGTATTCACCTGAGAACAGAAAGACCAAATAAGTCGAAAGTACTCTCACCTATTTCCGCTTTTATGACCCTATCTTTTGAAAGAATTTTTGGATGAAATTCCCTCTAACGGGGGGATGATGTCACAACTAGCATTTTTGGCTAGGAAATTTCATCGTCAAGTAAGCAAGGACTATTGTGAGACTTGTGGTAACACACCTTAGTGTTCAATATGAGTTCCTAAGGAGCCATATAGTGTTAGAATGCAAATCTCTCCAAGTATAGTGAATCTCTCCCAAATCACTCTAAGTATGCAAAATCTCTCCAAGTATAGTGAATCTCTCCCAAATCTCTCTTATTATAGTGAATCTGTCCCAAATCTCTCTAAGTATGTGAAATCTCTCCAAGTATAGTGAATCTCTCCAAATCTCTCCAACTATGTGAAATCTTTCTCAAATCTCCCTAAGTATGCATAATCTCTCCAAGTATAGTGAATCTCTCCTAAATCTCTCCATGTATAGTGAATCTCTCCCTATCCCTAAGTATGCAAAATCTCTCTAAGTATAGTGAATCTCTCCCAAATCTCTCCAAGTATAGTGAATCTCTCCCACATCTCTCCGAGTATTTGAAATGTCTCCCAAATCTCTCCACGTATCTCAAATCTCTCTGAAATCTGCCTAAGTACCTTCCTTAGTAGAAAACAGCTCAAAACCGGAAGAGGAAACCCCAAAAGGACCCTCTTGGTCCGGAACCCTCTAAATTCGGACTCCTCTTGGTCCTGAACCTCTTGGTCCGGACTCCTCTTGGTCCGGAACCCTCTTAGTCCGAATACCTTCTAAGAAACCAAGAAGCTTCTCACTTTGGAATCTCATTTGCTTCAAAACCTTCTTTTCCACGGAAGCCTCTCATCCGGACCATCTTGCAATATGCTCTCATCTGGAAGGCTAGTCTTGCTTCGGAAAGTTCATCCGACTTCGGAACCCTCGGTCCGGACTGCTGGCTTTGCTCCGGAATTAAGCAGATGACTTCGGAATCCAAGAAAGTGCTCCGGAAGTGTGGACCTGATTCTGGAATCCTCCTTAAGCAATCCGGAACCTCCCTCAGACATTTGGACCCTCATAGGAACCAACCCCCACTCCGGATTTTCATTATTTTTGGACTTTTTTCACCATTTTAAGGCATTTTGACATTGAAAATCACACCAAACTCGTATTTTCCTATCCTAAACCCCTTAAACCCCTATTTTATGCTATAATTAATTATTTTAAGCATATTTTTCATAAAAATAAATGTTTGGGATTTAGGAAACCTTATCCTAAATCAAGAAAAGGACAAGGAAGTTGACTTTGTGATTTGATGAAATCCCTATTTTCCCATGCAAATCACAGTATCCCATGCTTTACCCACCAAATATCCATGCATGGACCAGCAGATTCCCATGCACAAAAAATTCCTCCTTTCTCTTATACTCCAAAGCAACGAAAGTAACGGAGTTTAGACTCCGCCTTCTCCCTCACTTTTCCCATTTCCCTCAAAACTCATCTTCAAGGCAAGAACAATGATCTTGCTGGAAAGGAAAATATTCTCAATTTCTCCCTGGAGTTGAAAGGTAAATTCTTCCACTCACCAAATATTCTATTATATTTCAAGATGAATCTATATTATTTTATTCATAATAATATATGATGATCATCCTTAGGAAAACATCCCTCCCAGGGAAGTTCCTCATCTCAGCAAGAGTTTAAGCTTGAGATCTTCACTCCATAACTCCAGATAACTCCTCAACCAACTCAGGGTGAGCTTCATACCCCACCTTTTTCAATGTTTTAATTTCTTTGTGGGAGAGTACAGGTCAAATCTTGCCTAAATTCTTAAATGATTGCATGTAAATATACGTCTGTCTGTGTGTGTGAAATATTATTAAATTATTATTTAGTAATATACTCATGAACGTAGGAATTCTCAATTTCATAAAGAACAGATGATACTTTGTACAAAAGAACCTCCCAACTATTGGGTGTGTCCAGCTTAATCCCTTTATCTATGCTTTCATGTCTAGAGATAAAAGTAATAATAGGGATCTTGATAAGTGGACACCATTTCTAGTAATTTTCGAAAATGGAAACTTTGTGAACTATTTGCAAACTATCAGGGGGTATTTTATAAACATCGATATAAAAGCTTGCGTCAAGAAAATATACAAGTAGAGCCTTTATGACAGAAATATTTGTATGTCATAAGGTCCTGTCGTAAAATCTCCAAGAACATAAGTAATGTTCTATATGTCATGAAACAGAAAATGCGTGTCATAACCTGTCACACCCCAAAACCGGAACGGCGGAAACATTCTGGGGTGGATGATGTCATGTCAAGTATCACAACACATGCATTATAGTAATCAAAGTACAACAAAACATTGCATTAATAGTAATAGTTTTACATGGTTACATTACAATACATCGAACAATACAAGTAAATATAAGTAAGTACAGCAAGGTACTAAGCCATCTTCATCAACAGCTCCGGGGGTGTACCTGTCTAATGCTAACCTGAGAATACAAGTTATTTGAAAAGCGAGTATCAACATTTTTACAAATGCTAGTGAGTTCATAAGTATTTAGTGACATTTATCCAAATAACTTTATAAAGTAGTAGTTTAAGAGTCTACTGTGTATTAGAGTTCTTTCAAGAAAATCCTATATTTTCTTTAATAATGCAGCCTTCTACCAAGACTGGTCAGTGTTATGTGGTAAAAAGTCATTTTCCCTAATTTTCTATCATTATCAAAATACTGAATTTGATTATTGAGGAAAGCAAACGACATCAGGGAATAACATATGCCTCAGCAGTGAGGACTGATGACTAAGGCAAGGAACCATAGACTCCAGGAGAGTATCGAACAAACGACACGCCTGGTTCAGTCTAACAAATAGAGACTCAGACCCCAGAAGGTACCAAATGAAAGGTACAGCTCGTAAGGTCTAAAATAGTGAAAACAGACCCCAGACAGTATCAAATGAAAGATACGTCTTGTAAGGTCAAAACAGAGAAAACAGACCCCAGACAATATCGAATGAAAGATACGTCTTGTAAGGTCAAAACAGTGTGACTCTGAAACTGAATTACCAGCATTCAGTGTAAATTGTGGGTGAAATACCGTTACCTTAAAGCCAATGAATTATAAGGTAACCCGGGATACTCATAACCGTACTGACTAGAGTACCAGACGCCCTACAAGCGTCCGAAATATGACACTTGTCACCCGTTGGCTTGGTAGGTCGGGACTGTAGCTAGCAGTCTGGGTGCGGGGTTGTCAATCCCGTATAGATCTATACACACAATGTCCGCTCTCACTACAGGAGATTTTGGTTACCATCTAGACGAAGGAGAAGGCCGTGTCCTGAAGATGCATCCCAAATAGTGGGTAGAGACTTCCAAATAGTGGGTAGTGTGTTTCTAATGTAAGTGTAGACTAGAGGTAGAGACTCTCAACTGAACTGACTAGAGAATTTATGTATGTCCATACTCATATACATAATATATAACTAATGAATCAAACGACCTTCGGACGGCCATCCGATCCCACCAGACCACATCTCAACGAAGAAAAGGAAATTGGGCGGAGGAGCCTTCCTAAGTCTTTCAATCATTACTTATATGCACCTATATAAGTACAGACATATATCTAACTATGACTGAGTGTGTATCAAGTAGAAGTGATTCTTGTGAAGTAGGAGTGTTTAACAAGTGAAGTAGGAGCGGTCCCAAGTGAAGTAGGAGTGTCGAACAAGTGAAGTAAGAGCGGTCGCAAGTGAAGCAGGAGTGTCGAACAAGTGAAGTAAGAGCGGTCGCAAGTGAAGTAGGAGTGTCGAACAAGTATAAGCGTATCACAAAGTAGAGACGACAATAAGTGAAGTAAGAGCGTTTATCGTGTATAAGCGACTACAAGTATAAGTGAAATAGAGACAATAACAGGTATAAGCGTATCAGGAAGTGAAAGCGTTATCAAGTAGGAGTTTGCAATAAGTGAAAGCGAAGCAGCGGTAACTAACAAGTATAAGTATTCGACGTGAAAGAGAAATTTGATGAAAACCTTGGAAAACCTTTATATTTAGGAAAATCACATTTTGTATTCTTTGGTAAAATCGGTGTGAAAACCTTTAGAAATCCTTGGAACCTTTATAAATCGGTTTGAAATGATTTTGAATAAAACAGTATAAGTAAGAGTTTGAAACAGTTTGAAAAACCTTTTTGCAAGTCGTTATACTATCCTACTCGGTAAAACAGTGTATAGTGTGGTAAAATCTTGTGCATGCGGGTTATCAATCACATGTGATTGATATGATAACTGGCATGTTTAACTTGTTTTCCCCCCTATAAAACATGTAAAAACATTTAAAAGGTTCATTCAAGGGTATGAACTCACCTGGTGTAAGTAGGTCCGACGAAGGTGTTGTTTGGGCGTTCGGCGTCACATAAGGACTCGAACACACTCAATGATGATTTGGAAGCGTTTGGTTGTGGATTTGGGGCGAAAACGGGTCTAGAGAGAGAGTATAGAGAGAGAGTGTTTAGGGAGTTTAAAAAGTCTCTAATGGACTCCACTCTCCTTTAAACAGGGGTTCGAGTCAGGGCTCAGTGGTATTCTACCCGATACTGCCGTTAAACGGGGCTTTTGGTCGCACCCGATTTAGTGGTAATAAGAATAAAAACTAAATTTTTCCAATTAAATGGAAATGTGTGTTATGTGTTTTTATTTCTTTTTATCATGACTTAACGGCATATTAAATATAAACAAATGGAATGTTTATTAAATTGACGACCTCTAATTAACGGAACTTTTATAAACTAGAATATTCCGTTAGCGGTAACGGGGAAATGTAAGGGAACAACTTGGGTTGTCACATCATCCCCCCGTTAGAGGGAATTTCGTCCCGAAATTCAGGTCTAGGCAATGAAGTAGGTATGAATGGCCAAGTAGAGGTATGAGAGTACTTCCTATACGGTTGTCCTCGCATTCCCAAGTGATCTCTGGTCTGTGTTTGTCATTCCAACAGGCCTTCACGTACGGGATGCGGATTTCGTCTCGTGTAGCTAGTGGGTTCCGACTGGTGTATCTACAAGGTTAGGGTTCTCAATGGATTCTATCAAGATGAGTGAGGCACGAAGAGTGAAGTCGGGCAATTGCATATTACGTCTACAAAGTGGATCGATTGGGTGTGAGTCTTGTGGCATATCCGAAGGTAGTGGCGGCCTGAATAGGGTTGGACCAAATCTCCATGAGGATTCTCAGATGGTCCTAAGCTCTCGGAATGGTAGAGCTTTTCAGTACTCAGAACATAGTGTACTTCTATGGCAAGATCATTACTGGCGCGATCGCCATTCCGAAGTTCCTAACGTTCTCACTCGTACTGTGTGTGTAGTCCTTTAGGTTGTTTCTTAGGAATGCCGAGTGGTCTTTCGGTTTCGCGTTTCCTGTCAACTGGCTGATAGAGACTTTCTGGATCGTCGAGTAGGTTGCGTGACTATGGTTATCTGTTTGCTATAGAGTGTCTACCTCAAGCTTGTGCAAAATGGACCTGCACCAAGAAGTCTTGAGATACGGAAACCCTGAGGGTCGGGGAGATAGGGTTTCACTAGACGAGTGTTGGACTATCTCAGGAGGTGGTTCTACTATTTCTGCATGAGATAGTATCCGTGGAACACCTAATAGTCCAATTAACCTCTAAGACTTTGGTTTGATCTAGTGCGGAAAGCACATGCTCCTGTATAATCCCGCGACTAACACCAAGGCTAGTGTCAAGTATATAATCTCTTCGGGATTCGGGACTTGAGGCTTAACACAACTACTTTCGCACTTTGATCGAGTATTCTTGGTTGCGGTGGTTATCCTGTGGTTCTCGGTATCCTAGTGTTCACTTCAGATAGTGTATTTCATCGTCTACAGGGCGACGACGATTTCCTCCATACGAGAGGGGGGGAGGGTGATAGGCACTACCTGTCTATAACAGGGTGGGCAAGGTGCCTGAGTAGTAAGAGCATCTACTGCAACTACTCTTCCGAAGGTTCTGAGTTTCCTCGGTCTAGGTCAATTCTAGTGAGTATAGGGTCTTATCACTCGGAACATTACTAGTTTAACCCGCAGTGATTCTCTTGACCCCGGCTCCTATGTTATGGAATAGGGTGAAAGTGTTTTGCGAAGAGGTTCGTGGTAGAGCTCATGCTTGGCTTAACCACCAGTACTTGGTGTATACAAGCAGTATATAATTGAGGTCGGCAGGATGTTCAGCTGTGCGACTCCACCCCAAACCCACAACCCAACGAGGAACAGGGAACAGGTAGGAAACACACACCTTAAATCTTTTTGATCTCAATTATATGCCACCTTTATGCATATACCTGGTTATAGTGGTCAGTCTCATGAGTTCTGTTCTCTGGGTTCACGAACCTGATGTGCGAGGTGCGAAGGGTCTTTTTTGGGAAACTATGAAGTACTCTTCGGATGGTTGTCGTCTTCTGGAGTATCTGCAGTGTCGTTCACTTCGGTGTCCATCTGAATACGAGGGGTCGGTCAACGGCGCGGGGTACCCTCTTTTGGGTACTTCGGAAGGTTTGAGATAAGAGGGACGATTGACGGATCGCATTAGGTTTGATTATCTGTGTTAGGTTTAGGTTCGGGAGAACCTTTATTTGCCGACATGGCTATGGAGAAAGTTCTTTTACACAGCACTAAGAATGTATTCATGGCTGCACGTAGTCAAACCATGATCAATAGAGTCGTCAAAGTTGGCACACTCCGACATGATATAAAATGAAGATCGGTAGAGTCATGTGCCGAACGCGCACACAAGTTCTAGGCGTCTCGGGTTTCGTCCTATGTATCATTACCGCGGATACTTGGACTGATAGAGTCGACGCGGAACTATAGAGAGTTCTAAGTTTTTCCGAATACAGTATCTTTTCATGAATGAATTTTCACAAGGCATTTCTATAATTGCCTCACATATACTAGTCATGTATATTTAAGGTGGGGAGGACTATTGACTGAGTGACCCCGCCCTAAATCCACAACCAAACGAGGAACAGGAAATGAGGCGGCATTCGCTCACTCTAGGTCTGTCCATCTTAAATATACATGGCCGTAACGTATATGTTTAGCCATTATAGTTTTATCTGATGAATTTTTGAATTTTATAACAGTGCTGTGACTTTCGCCCTACTGGAAAGAATTTACATTTAAATTAGTCTTTTATTGTTTTTAGTTTAGTTACCCGAGATCGAGAGACGTACCAAAATCTAACGAGTTCCTTGATGCTTCTCTCTAAGCAGTAGAGTTAGGCTCCTCCTATGTCTTTGTTGTTTCCTTCAGCTGGGCAATCCTTCTTGAAATGTCCCATTTCACCACATAGGTGACAAACGGGATTGGTCACCGCATTAGTGATCGATGCAATACGCTCCATCGGAGTTCTGCATACACGAGCAGTATGCCCCCTTCATGTTGTACCTAGCACATAAGAGTTCCTGGTAGGCACCATGATGATGGTAGCTGCACTTGCTGTAGCGGGGAAGGTCTCCTAGGTATGGTCTTCTTGAGGTCGGGAGGGAAGGATTGATAGGGGTATAGACTGCCTCAGCTCGTCGCCTTTCAGAAGGTCCTTGAGCCGAGGTACTTCCCTCCTCAATCTTGAGTTTTCTCTTTAGTGGGTTCGGTGAAGGTTCTTGGATGACTGGGTATGAAAGTGTTGGTTGCTACTGTTCATCGCCAGGATTGGAAATCCCGACAGGGCCCTTGCTAACATTAGCGGTGTTAGCATTCAGGTGAGCCATGACAGCTGCTACGGTTGCTGAGACTGCAGCTTGGAACGTAGCTTCATCGAATAGGAGAGTGGGTTTCTTGCTTGAGGATTGGTTACGCTTCTTCGGTGGCATGGTTTTCCTACACGGAAAGGAATACAATGTAATGAGAGACGATGGTTAACCCTGGACATTTCTGTCCTGAACGTATTAGGCATAAATTTTTCCCGTGCCTTGGGTACTAGTCGTCTGAGTGTCGACCTACATCCCTATGATGTAGTCTTGGTAATCGAAGTGGGTGTATGAGTATCGGAAAAAAAAGGCCATAAGATGCGAGTCGTTCCTACTAAGTTACCTTTATACTGGGAAAGGTTTCACTCTCCGGCCTGGAGAGATTTGAGAACGGTTCGGAACGAAACTGCGGAAAGAGAGGCTCACAAGGGCAGATGGCTAAAATTCTCTCAATAGAGATGCGGGGATCTGCCCTAATCGTGTATCTGGCAACGGGAAACGACGATTTTACCTAACACATAGAATGAGTAGTGTAACCACTAACTCACTAAATTGTATTATTTTATGGGTGTATTAGCGTGATGAACACGAGGAAAAGACAATTCCCGGGTTCCATGTACTGGCTCCCTTGGTCTGCCTCGTATGTTTGACTGGAATCGGCGTTGGTTTCCTTCGGGTAGTTTCCTAGGGTTCTCTTCTCGTATGGACATATTGAATCTCTACTTTGCCTTGCTTCCGAATTCCAACTATGGGTGTCATCACCTCATAAAGGGCAACTGGGAATCTCAGAAGTTTAGGCAAATTTCGCACCGATGTCCCTAGAAGAATATGGGTACTTGGAGCATTCAATAGTCTCGACCCGGTTCATTTATTTCCGAACAGGAAATCTTCTCAATGAACCTCTTCTAGGTCTGCATCAACTCCTCTGTCAAGCACTGAAGTGGATAGGGTTGTCTACAGGGTTCGGGTGAGAATGGAAATGTCTAAAGAATCCTAAAAGATTATTAACATTTCACTGGATGATCCATATCGAGTCCCGCTACAATTACATAGGGTATACAAATCATATATAACTTAGATCCGATAGGCCTTCGAATATGTGATACTACTCGATATCCACATCCAAACAAGGAAAAGGAAGTAGAGCGAAACCACACATTCTTAGCCTATGGGATCCTTATTATATATAACCTTGGGAGTATACCCTCTGTAGTTGTAGGTATATCAATAAGGATCTTTCTAGTTCTTCACACAGGGTTATCTATGCATCCTAAAATACCCTTATGGTATTTTAATTCTTGTTTGGTTCTTATCTTCTGAATATGGTTCTGGGATTAGTGTGAATCTTTTAATGTTCCAAAATACTCCTATAGTATTTTGACTTTATGTTTGGCTCTAGCATTCCTAGTTGGTAAGTTTCAGACCTTTTGCAACACCACTATCACTCCCAAGCACATGTTCATCGCATCTCGAATAAATGTAGTTGATCAGGTTACATTTATTCCAGATTACGATTACATAACTGCCCAGGTTTGACGGCAATGCTCAACATCCGAAGACTTTTATTATTGTTCTTCTTGTGATACTTTTGTTCGAGAGTTTAGGTTCTGGATGTTCTTATACTTTGGTAAAATATGGTTATATTTTAAAGTATAATTCTTGGTCAGAGTGTTTGATCCCATTGTATTTATAGGCTGTATATCTTTTATGAATTGATATACTTAGCTCGCTATAAACAATGCTCTGATACCAATCTGTCACACCCCAAAACTGGAACGACGGAAACGTTATGTGGTGGATGACGTCATGTCAAGTATCACAACATATGCATTATAGTAATCAAAGTACAATAAAACATTGCATTAATAGTAATAGTTTTACATGGTTACATTACAATACATCGAAGAATACAAGTAAATTTAAGTAAATACAACAAGGTACTAAGCCATCTTCATCAACAGCTCCGGGGGTGTAGCTGTCTAATGCTAACCTGAGAATACAAGTTATTAGAAAAGCGAGTATCAACATTTTTACAAATGCTGGTGAGTTCATAAGTATTTAGTGACATTTATCCAAATAACTTTATAAAGTAGTAGTTTAAGTGTTTACTGTGTATTAGAGTTCTTTCCAGAAAATCCTATGTTTTCTTTAATAAAGCAGCCTTCTACCAAGACTGGTTAGTGTTATGTGGTAAAAAGTCATTTTCCCTAATTTGCTATCATTATCAAAATACTGAGTTTGATTATTGAGGAAAGCAAACGACATCAGGGAATACTATATGCCTCAGCAGTGAGGACTGATGACTAAGGCAAGGAACCATAGACTCCAGGAGAGTATCGAACAAACGACACGCCTGGTTCAGTCTAACAAATAGAGACTCAGACCCCAGAAGGTACCAAATGAAAGGTACAGCTCGTAAGGTCTAAAATAGTGAAAAATAGACCCCATATAGTATCAAATGAAAGATATGTCTTGTAAGGTCAAAACAGAGAAAACAGACCCCAGACAATATCAAATGAAAGTTACGTCTTGTAAGGTGAAAACAATGTGACTCTGAAACTGAATTACCAGGATACAGTGTAAATTGCCGGTGAAATACCGTTACCTTAAAGCCAATGAATTATAAGGTAACCCGGGATACTCGTAACCGTACTGACTAGAGTACCAGACGCCCTACAAGCGTCCGAAATATGACATTTGTCACCCGTTGGCTTGGTAGGCCGGGACTGTAGCTAGCAGTATGGGTGCGGGGTTGTCAATCCCGTATAGATCTATACACACAATGTCCGCTCTCCCTACAAGAGATTCTGGTTACCATCTAGACGACGGAGAAGGCCGTGTCCTGAAGATGCATCCCAAATAGTGGGTAGAGACTTCCAAATAGTGGGTAGTGTGTTTCTAATGTAAGTGTAGACTAGAGGTAGAGACTCTCAACTGAAATGACTAGAGAATTCCTGTATGTCCATACTCATATACATAATATATAACTAATGAATCAAACGACCTTCGGACGGCCATCCGATCCCACCAGACCACATCTCAACGAAGAAAAGGAAATAGGGCGGACGAGCCTTCCTAAGTCTTTCAATCATTACTTATATGCACCTATATAAGTACAGACATACATCTAACTATGACTGAGTGTGTATCAAGTAGAAGTGATTCTTGTGAAGTAGGAGTGTTTAACAAGTGAAGTAGGAGCGGTCGCAAGTGAAGTAGGAGTGTCAAACAAGTGAAGTAAGAGCGGTAGCAAGTGAAGTAGGAGTGTCGAACAAGTGAAGTAAGAGCAGTCGCAAGTGACGTAGGAGTGTCGAACCAGAATAAGCGTATCACAAAGTAGAGACGACAATAAGTGAAGTAAGAGCGTCTATCAGGTATAAGCGACTACAAGTATAAGTGAAATAGAGACAATAACAGGTATAAGCGTATCAGGAAGTGAAAGCGTTATCAAGTAGGAGTTTACAATAAGTGAAAGCGAAGCAGCGATAACTAACAAGTATAAGTATTCGACATGAAAGAGAAATTTGATGAAAACCTTGGAAAACCTTTATATTTAGGAAACTCGCATTTTGTATTCTTTGGTAAAATCAGTGTGAAAACCTTTAGAAATCCTTGGAACCTTTATAAATTGGTTTGAAATGATTTTGAATAAAACAATATAAGTAAGAGTTTGAAACAGTTTGAAAATTCCTTTTTGCAAGTCGTTATAGTATCCTACTCGGTAAAACAGTGTACAGTGTGGTAAAATCTTGTGCATGTGGGTTATCAATCACATGTGATTGATATGATAACTGGCATGTTTAACTTGTATTCCCCCCTAAAAAACATGTAAAAACATTTAAAAGGTTCATTTAGGGGTATGAACTCACCTGGTGTAAGTAGGTCTGACGAAGGTGCCGTTTGGGCGTTCGGTGTCACGTAAGGACTCGAACACACTCAATGACGATTTGGAAGCGTTTGGTTGCGGATTTGGGGCGAAAACGGGTCTAGAGAGAGAGTATAGAGAGAGAGTGTTTAGGGAGTGTAAAAAGTCTCCAATGGACTCCAGTCTCCTTTATATAGGGGTTCGAGTCGGGGCTCAGTGGTCTTCTACCCGATATTGCCGTTAAACGGGGCTTTTGGTCGCACCCGATTTAGTGGTAATAATAATAAAAACTAACTTTTTCCAATTAAATGGAAATGTGTGTTATGTGTTTTTATTTCTTTTTATCACGACTTAACGACGTATTAAATGTAAACAAATGGAATGTTTATTAAATTGACGACCTCTAATTAACGAAACTTTTATAAACTGGAATATTCCGTTAGCGGTAACGGGGAAATGTAACGGAACAACTTGGGTTGTCACATAACCGGCAGTTATAAATTTATATAAATTATAACTCGACACTTTTTCTCTTGACTAAAATGACTCATTTTTCAAGAAACGAAAAGGAACGAACTCGAGCACCCAGTTAACGAGCACAATCAACGATACGGAACGAGAACGATATTTCTATTCAAAGAGTATGTACTTCATTATTTATCTAACAAATAATGGATCTCTAAGGATTGCTCAAAAGGTTGTTAATAATCTAGTTAGAAAAATCTCAAAACTACCTAAATATGAAAATATAAGTGTACATCTAAGTCCTGTAAGGAGTTATAGCCAGAGTCTCTTGGAGGGAGAGTGATAATTTGTGTATAGGTCTATACGGGGTTGATACCCCGCAACTTCGCTGTTCGCTACAGCTAGACAGGCCAGTCTAGGGTGAAAAATGTCTTTTCCAAACCGAGGGCGCCTGAGAAACACCAAAACAGGCACTCCCTCAGATTAGTATAGTTATAACGGCTCACTAGAATATGATATATATTAACTAGAAATTTACGTAAGGAAAATCTCATAAATAAAATTTGGCACGTTGTGTTGGCTGTCATATACATGCTAGGTGAGGGTCCGCATTTGTTGCTTTGACTATCCTTTCTTTTCACCGTGTAGAATGTCCACAATTGCATGATTCTTTCTCCTAATGAGTATAGAGTCGAAATACTGCTATTTTACAATTAAAAAAGCATAGGACTCTATGGAAAATGATTTTTCTACGATTTCGATAATGATAAACTAGAACTCACGAATATTTTATATCAGAAATATAGGATTTTCTAGAGAAAACGATTTTCTACGATTTCGATAATGATAAACTAGAACATACGAATATTTTATGGCAGAAAATATAGGATTTTCTGGAGAAAATGATTTTTCTACGATTTCGATAACGATAAACTAGAACGCACACTCAATTTTACTCGATAAGAGGAACAAGATTTTCAACCATATTTCCTTTTTGAATATATGGCATTTTTCATGAAGCGGTTGATTATTACTATTCAAAAGAACTATTCTCGGACACAACTTGCCTTCACAAATTACGATACTTGTCAAAGATCATTCCTTATAAGTATGAACAAAAGAAATGACATACACACATATATCCATGATTTTTAAGGCAAGATTTCAAACGATTTCATTGAAAACATCGGATGTTCTGAAAGTACAACGAGAATGATTTTAAGCAAGTGTAAACGATTTTATATGAAAATGCTTATGAACTCACCAAATTTTTAGTTGACGCTTTTCAAAACGACTTGTATTCTCAGGAATCTAGTTAGCAGGTAACAAGGGACGCAGATGCAGGACTATTTAACTATGGTTTGAAGTTTTCTACTTATGTATCTTTTGTGTAACTCGAAGAACAAACACAATATGTAAACAATGTAAGTTTGTTATCTCAATGTATGATTGCTCGGTTTGAAGTTAACTATGGATTGCTCGGTTTCATGTATATTCAATTGTTATGATACTGCCCAATGAAGTCACCCGCCTCCGGAGGCTTTCGCCGTCTGGTCTGGGGGAGGGGGGGGTGACAACATCCATCTACGAAATTTCATAATCATGAAAGGAAACTGTTTCTAGCATTATCCTAATAGATTTTATCTTAGTCACTGGTGAGAATGTCTCATCATATTCAATCTGTGGGGTTTGAGTAAAGCCCTTTGCAACTAGTAGTGCTTTGAATGTGTGTACATTACCATCCATGTTGGTCTTCTTCTTGAAGATCCATTTGCAACCAACTGTCTTTCGACCAGGTTGTTGATGAACCAAAATTCCAAATTAGTTTTCAGACATGGACTTAATCTCTCTGTCCATTTCCTCTTTTCACTTTCCTTCCTTTGGGCCTACCATTGCTTACTGGTAGTTAGCAGGTTCATCCAAGTTACCAGTGCACTATCATTGATAAACATATCATAATATGTAGTTATATGGAAGCCATAGAGCTTAGGTGGCATTGCTAACTCTACTATAGTGATGAAGAGGTACTGAATTGTTAATTGGTTCAACTAGAATCTCTTCCCCTAGTTGAACCCTAGCATCTTCAATAGTTCCTTCATCGTCGGACTCCTGAATCTCTTCAAGATAAATGGTACTCTCACTGTCCTCTTTGCATATGAACTCTCTCTCACGAAGGACTCATCTTTGTGCTACAAAGACCATGTTCTCACTAGGTCTGTAGAACCAATATTCAAAGGACTTCCATGGGTAGCCGATGAATATGCATCTCTCACTTCAAGGTTCATGCTTGTCATGAGTCTGCCATCTAACGAAAACTTCACACCCCAAACCTTGATATGTGATAACGAGGGAACCTTTCATCTCTATCTGTCGTGAGGTGTTTTGGCAACCGTCTTAGTTGGGACCAGATTAAGAATATGGGCTACAGTCTCTAAGGAATACCCCCGTAATTAAATTGGAAGAGAAGATTGACTCATCATGGAATGAACAATGTTCTACATGGTTCGATTACGCCTCTCAGCCACACCATTAAGTTGTGGTGTCCTATCAGTGGTTAATTATGAAACTCTTCCATATTCCTTGAGGTACTCATGGAACTGGATACTAAGATACTCTCCGCCTCTATCTGATCAGAGCAGCTTTATCTTCATGCCTAATTGATTCTAAACTTTATGTTTTAACTCTTTAACATTTCAAAGGTTTCCGATTTATGTTTGATTAAGTAAATATATCCATATATACTATAATCATTTTTAAATGTTACATAAAGTCAATTTGCATCCCCTGTGGTGATTCTGAAGGGACCACACACATCTGTATGTATGAGGTCCAACAAACATCACCTCTTTCACAAGATCCACTGAAAGGTTATTTTGTCATCTTGCCTAAAGGACAAGATTCGTATGCATCCCCCGACCTTAGGTGAAATGATTCCAACACTCCATCCATTTTTAGTTGAAATACACTATTTCCTAAATTGTCTACACACATCACAATTTCATACACACCATCACAAGTTAAAACATCAATATAAAAAACACCATTTTTATAAGCAGAAATAGAACTATTCAAATCATTAAATGAATGTATAAAACCTTATCTGAACAATTTATAAAATCTAAAATAACACCATTATTAAGCACTAGACAGTAAACTCCGATCTTGTCAGCACAAATGTGAAATCCACATGCTATATAATGGAATCAAGAATGAGAAGATGATGAGTTATTAAATGAAATAGTGTATATACCTACAGAAGTTAGTTTCACCTTGCCATCTTTGATATCATGCAAATACTTCGGGAAGATTTGTTTCCAATGGCCCTTGTTGTTGCAGTAAAATCAAATAGCCTCTTTGGTATCAGAAGAGGGTGGATGATCAAAACTGGACTTTCCTTTGGGGCCACTACTGGATGAACCTGCATGAGATTTTCCTTCCCAATTATTTTGGGAGGACCTTTCCTCTTTTTACCCTTTCCTTTTCCAATGGCTAGGATGGGAGCACTAGTAGGATTGGAGGCAATACCTTCTCCCTTTATTCTTGCTTTTGCTATATGCAAGAGATTGTGCAATTGATACATGGTGTTCTCATTATTGTTCATAATATAGGTCAGAATCAACTGATCATAACAGCTAGGTAAAGAGTTTAGGACTATGTCAATATGTCACACCCCCAAACCGGTGCGACGAAAACGTCCGGGGGTGGATGACTTCATTTTAAGTATCACAACGCATGCATCATATTCATCAAAGTATAACAACCATTTCATTAATAATGTATACATTTTTACATAATTGTTCAAGTCATTGTATATATGACATCAAAAGTTATATAAAGCAAAAGATAGAAGACATGACCCTATACTGCTTCGTCTTCTCAAAATCCTGGGAATGTACCTGACTATTGGTTCCCTGAGAATACAAGTTTTTTGAAAAAGAGAGTACCAACATTTGAGTTGGTGAGTTCATAAGTATTTATGTTTAGAAACTTGTTATTTGTTTCTTGAAATACTAATCATGTTTATTGTTCTAGAAAATCTAATACTTTCTAATATAACCGAAAAGTAGTTTTAATACCATAAAACCATTCTGTGTAGTTGTTGTTATAGTATAAAATAGTGTAACATATTTTTAGTTCACAATAAAACTATTAAAAAAAATGTTTTTTGTATTGTTTTCTTTCCTTTGTTTTAAACTAGTATGTTGTAATTGTATTCATTGAAAACCCTGTAATTGTGAGTGTGCCTGGTTCCTACCAACTGTAATTGTAAGTCATAGTATTATACTATAAATCATATTATTGTAAAACCAGTACATTGTATTCGTACTCTTTGGTTTATTTATTTATACACTAATCGTATTGTTCATATCTTTTTGTGATTTATTATAACCATACTAAGACTAGTAAGCCTCATACAACGCTTTATGTGTGTTAGAAATTTAACGACATTTGTCACTCATAGGCATACCAGCCTAACTGTAGCGAACAGTCTGAGTGCGGGATTGTCAATCCCGTATAGATCTATACACAATTGTCTTGCTCTCTGTCGGGAGATTCTGGTTATAATTATCTGTTCTTTAATAGTATTGCTTAAATAATTAAGCGAGTCAAGTTTGTCTCACAAAAACCATATTGACGATTACGAGTATAATAATGATGAATAGTCATTCTGAAATAATGAACATATAGTACTTTCCTTTTTAAATGTAAAGTGAATTGTATTAGTGTGCTTAGTTTTGTATTGTATTTATGTCTTAGGGAAATAGTGTAACCTTGTTTACTTGACTAGTAACATATTGTGAATGTATCATAAATTATAGCAATTATAATTTACGTGTATACTCTGTTTCAAATGAGTTTATCATGAATGTACCCCTTTGCTCGACAAGATACATAGGGTAATGAATATGTTCGGACAAATAACTCTACCCTAATCCCACATCCAAACAAGGAAAAGGAAATAAAGCGAATTATTAGTCCTAAGCCCTCTAAATGTTATTCATATATATATATATATATATATATATATATATATATATATATATATATATATATATATATATATATACTTTCGGTAAAATATAAGTTAAAAGAGATTATAAAACATTTAAAGGAGTTTAACGATATTTAAAAGAATTTCAGTAATTTAAAGTCATTTTAGAAATATTTAGAAATCATTTATTTGTAAACAAAATATTCTCGTCTTAGACTTGTATCCATCCCCCCCCCTCCTAAAACAACAAAAAATAGTAAAAATGTAGGGTATGAACTCACCTTTTGTGAGTTTCCGGCTGAAGATATGGTGTAGCAGAACTAAATCCACAAGTTAGAACTCATGATAAAACTTAATCCTAGTTTATATTAACATAAAATCTAGTATAAATTAGATAATCTAGTAGTGTTTAAAGTGTTAAACAACACTTAATTATTGTAAGAAAACTTACAATAATCCTGTAAGTCCCTAATTTGCCTGTGTATCAGTTAGATCCGTTTGATGGTGCGGAAACCCAATCAAACAGATGATGCCAGATCAAATAGAAGAGAAGGAGAAGAAGAATATTAAGAATCTTGATTGTATTGATGATATGAATGAAGTTCCTTACAATAGATTCTCTCACACAATATGCTCTATCTTCCTTTCTCTCTTGGCCATACAATCTCTAGGGTTTTTCAATCAATTCCTCACACCCTAACACCTATATTTATACAAGGGGAACATGGGCTTGGTGGACATGGGCCATAAATGGGTTTACGACCGTAAACTCAACTGTAAACATGACTGTAAACTCCAAAAATATTACAGAAAAATACAATTGCCCAGAAAAGCAAAGTATAAACCATATTTTGACCCAACAATCTCCCCCTTGGTTTATAGTTTTCTTTTCTTAATTGACCCAACAAGCCCCCCCCCCTAAAAAGTAGCTGTCTTTTCTTGTTAATCTTCATTGGAAGCTTGGCTTCAACATTTATCTTCAATGAATGACTTCATCTTGAGCACTTGGACAATTCTTCAAGATTTGGCATTGAACGCACGTTGGGTGAGGAGGCTACTTGAAAAGATTCTTGAAAGATAGCGCTTTCAGCTTGAGAATCTTCAGAGAGAACATCAGAGAGAACAAATCTTCTGGATCACTTCAGCAGGTACAACGATAGCAGCAGACTGATTGAGGAGGCTTCAATGCAATCCGTCACATAATCTTCAATTTCTGCTTCACCTTGCTTCTGGGGTTGAAGAATTGAATGTCGAAAGAATAATCTTCATTTCTTGCTCCTTTGAATGAGAATTCTTCGATGCTCACGGACAAAGCCTTGGCTCATAAATCTTCAACACAAACTCCATGAGTTTCATCTTCACCTGAAATCACTTTTCAAGACAAAACAAAACTAAAAGAAAACTTAGCACACAAATTAAAACAGAAACCAAAATATTTTTGGATTTTTTTTATTTTTTATTTTTTTTGAACAAGAAATAATACTATTTTTTATTTTGAATTTTCTGATTTATATATATATATATATATATATATATATATATATATATATTAATTCTCCCATAATATTTAAATTAGAAGAAACTATGAAAAATTTAACAAAAATAAAAACGATATCTAACTTTAAGAGTGATTTGGGATCAAAGTTGTTGGACAGCCTTATTCCACTTGTCGGTACCCTTATCTTCACATCTTCGTCTGATCGTTCACCAGTATTGTGGTCCACTTAAACACGAAAAAATTTGTGACAGTTTTGGATATTTTACCAATGACATGATACATGCATATATCTAATTATAACATTACTATCATGATTGGCCCTAAGTCTTAAATAAAATTTTCTTATGACCATGTAACTGACTACAACCAGGGATATTGTTGTCCACCTAAATCGAGCAGCGAGATCTACAAACAATCTGTATGTGTTCAATTTTAAGTGTACTAGAACGTGTTTCCCGCTTCCTGATATGCCCCAACCATCAAGAACTTCAAGAGTACTCCTTACACCAGGTGAGCAGACAATCATTCAGAGAGAGGATAGATTAAGAATTCTATTACTTATTGTTTCAGAGGGATTGAGAAGTAGAAGGTTGCATATGCTGTGTACCAGGTCGGATTGCAAGTCACGCAAAGGAGACATCATATGGCTAACAGATAAAAGGAATTTCATATATATAACATGCAGAGAAATAGAGTTGCATACGTTGTGTACCAGGTCGGATTGGAAGTCACACAAAGGAGACAACATATGACTGACAGACAGAAAGAAAGAAAACGATTTTCTACAGACCTAATTTGTCGGAATTTACCAGTCGCCCCATGCAACCGGAATTAAGGACAGAATCCGCACATCGAGGAAAAGTGAATCCACAGTTCTAGATACAGGTTATTTAATGTGACCGGTAGATTCCCATGTATATCGCTCTGCTCAACCTATCTGAGCGTCATGAAATCAGGTTAAACGGATCTAACTAGGTCAAAGTTTGTCAGGTCCTTAAATTCATTAGGTTCAACTTTCCCTAGTCAAGTCATTTAAAATCTTTCGTGCCTACCAGCGCATTGAACACAGAGCGTAGACGATTCAACTTAGGTACGTTACGCAGATTCAGATTGCCCGGTATCACTTGCTAATTTCATTTCCCAAAACATCTCCTGCAAGCACATTCCATTAACACCATATTTTTTATTTTCTGATTTTCTAATGTTTTTGGATTTTTTTTAATTAAAATTTTCTAGTTTTTGTTTTGTTTTTATTTCTCCCCCTAAATTTGTGCATAGAAGAGAAACGAAAGTAAATGCGCAAATTTAAACTATCCTAAAACAAAAATTAGTCTTTAAAGTGAATTAGCTTAAGAAAAATTTAGGAGTATAGAGAAGAAAACGCAAACCATAATTCACCGAATGAATCTGCATTCATAAGGTCTGAGAACAGCAAGCATAATCTCAGAACAGATCCGAAAATTCTTTACGTCATTCAGAACTAACCCCATGAGTGATCCCTTCCTTTCTTCCCTTCCCGCAAAGGACACATACTCTCAAATAATGTTCTGAGTGTTGTACAGTTGAGAGATGTCCCCAATCATATGCCAGGAGCAGCCACTACCAACAAACCAAAGTCTGATCATATGCCTCCATAGCTGCTCCGACACAGAGCAGGATCAGTTGGTCTTTGGAACCCAGTCCATTTTGAAACTGGGTCGAGCTTTGTCATCCTTTCATGGTACATTCTCCCAGATCCTGTTTATCACAAACAGAAGATATAGAAATATTAGAATCGTTAGAAATTTGGGAGATTGAGCCTCCGGAACCCATTTGTAGTTGGGTTTAGCCCATTTCTTTTTCGATCTGATGGGTGGCTCAGTACTTGCTTTTGATGTTGATGTCGGCCGTTGAGATGACTTTGATTTTGACTTCACGGAAGCATCTCTTGGTTTTGACTTCTTGGTCGACATTCCCTTCTTGCCCTTAGGATTTTGATTCTTGTCCGTTGAAGTTTGATTGTTGGCCTTGGGAGTTGAATTCTTGGCCTTCTGCGCGTTCCAGTCATCATGGTCTGAACGTGACCTTGAGGGGTTTCTTTTGGAGTATCTCCCTCTTGGCACGTTCTGCTAGCCTTGTGCATAGTAGGTAACGTATGTGCGATTTGGAAAATTTCTGGCAATGTGTCCAGGTGTTCCACAGTGAAAACAAATCTTTTTCTTCACTGTGAAGTTATTTATTCCTGCCCCTAGTGGCTTATCCTTGCCTTGTCTCTTGTTGTTCCCACATGCACACTTGCCACAAGAACTCTGCTGCGTTGGAATTGGTGGCCTGTATTTCTCAATGGCAGGTTGATCAGAAGCAGTTGAGTTCGAAGCAACAGATTCAGAGTTCAAGGAGATGTTGGTTTGTTCAATGGTTTTCTCCTTGTTCTCATCTTCTGCTACTTTACCTGCACATGAAGTAGCAACATTAGTATTTTCAACATTAATAACTCCTCCTGACACAAATCCAGCTCGTTTGCCATATCGAAGATGTGGCTCCCTATCAGTTTCGTCCTGTGTCATAGGGATGGATGTGTAGTTATGATTATAAGGAGGAGGTATACTATCATACCCTAGACCCTTGTTTTGATTTTCTTTGAATTTTAATTAGGTCTCATATAAGGACTCGACTATCTGACTTGACGCAGTATAATTTTTAAAACTGACATCTGTTTTGCCACACATAATTTTTAAAGCGTCAAGTTCTTCAGTTACAGCAGCAAGTTGTCTCTTAATATAATCATAATTTTCACACTTGTTGCTATATACTCTTCCTGAAGTTTCCTAAATTCCTTGGTTTTTGCTTCTAATTCAGCCTTCAGGTTCTGTCCTTTCCTGAGTTGATATCCTTTGATATCTCAGGTCCTTAACTTCTCTTTTAATAAATCAAGTTGTTCCCGAAGAAATATAATCGTAGTTTCACAAGCTGGAGTAGATGTAACTTCAGTGATCGGAATGTTTTAAGAACTCATTGTTTTTCTACACTTCAAAGCATCAAGTTCTACAATTACATCAGCAAGACTAAGATGATTGAGATCTTTTGTCTTCTTGATGATAGCCACGTTCATATCCCACGATTTCGGAAGTGAATTTAACAACTTTTTGTTTATCTCGGACTTAGTCAAGAAGATCCCGACTATATTCAACTCAGTAGTGAGTATAGTAAATCGCTGCAACTGAATTTCGAGGGTTTCTCCAGGGATATAATCGAACATGTTGAAGTTTTGTCTTAACATATCCTGACGACTCTCTTTCATGTTTCAACTCCCTCGTAGACCTTAAAATCAATTAAAAAGCACAACTAGAAGCCAAAATCAAACTTAAAAGTCAAACCCCGTTGTTTATAAAAGTCAACCTTAAAAGTCAAATTTAAAAAGTTAAACGAAAAAGTCAAAGTTTAAAGTCAAAGGTCAAACTTGGAAGTCAAAGTCAAAATTTAAGGTCAAAAGTTTAAAATAAAAGTCAAAAATTAAAATATAATTTTATTTATTAATTTTAATTATATTTATTATTATTATTTTTTAAATTTATTATTATTATTATTATTATTATTATTATTATTATTATTATTATTATTATTATTTTTTGGATGAAAAAGAAATTTAAAATTAAAAGGAATTGAGTTTTGGGTTAAAAGTGTCAAAATAGGAAAAGTGGTGCGACAGGGAGTGTTTATGAATAAAAAACGAAAGGCTTGTAACAAGTTGTTCCTTGGTTCAACTGGTAAAGCGCCTTGTTGAATTTGGAGAAGACCCGTGTTTGATTCTTGGCAGCCACAACTACGTTTCCTATTTTTGATATGCGAAGGCGAGGATTCAGCTGCGATGTGATGAGGAGGTCCAAGCTGCGATGTCGTAAACCACCGAGGCCGAGGCTGCAAACTCCGGGCCATGAACCTCCGATGACCGTGAACAGTTTCCGGCCGCAAACTCCGGTCGTGAACTCCGAAACCCTAGCCGCCGGCCGCAAACTCCGACCAAAAACACGGATTTTTCGACTTTGAAGCTTCAAAACTCGATCAAAAATCATTTTTTTATGAAAAACACGAAGAACAAACCCCCCTTAATTTTCAGAGATTTATCCAAAAACGCAAGAATATTGCGAAAATAAGATCAAATAATGCTCCAAATCTGACAAAATAGACTGATACAACCAAGCTCTGATACCAATTGTAAGTCCCTAATTTGCCTGTGTATCAGTCAGATCCGTTTGATGCTGCGGAAACCCAATCAAATGGATGATGTCAGATCAAATAGAAGAGAAGGAGAATAAGAATATTAAGAATCTTGATTGTATTGATGATATGAATGAAATTCCTTACAATAGATTCTCTCACACAATATACTATCTCTTGGCCGTACAATCTCTAGGGTTTTTCAATCAATTCCTCACACCCTAACACCTATATATATACAAGGGGAACATGGGCTTGGTGGACATGGGCCGTAAATGGGTTTACGGCCGTAAGGTGTTTACGACCATAAACTCAACCGTAAACTCCAAAAATATTACAGAAAAATACAATTGCCCAGAAAAGCAAAGTATAAACCATATTTTGACCCAACAAATCCTTAGAATAGTGTGTGGGTGTTCTTTGTGAAAACTTGTGTATTTTGCTGTTTTCGTTTGGAAATCAAGAGAGTGGATGATGATTTTCAAAAGATTTGATAATTACTTCAAGAAATCGGTATGAACTTATGAAGATTCAAGTGATCTCCGTAGGATACTTGAGATAATAGAGTGTTTTCGGTTAAGGATGTAAGAATGAGGTAGATTTTCGGGCAACTTATATATATATATATATATATATATATATATATATATATATATATATATATATATATATACACTTGAGGTTTTTTGGCCGAGAACACAAACCGAGGTGAGAGTTTCCAGTTTGAAGAGGAGAACATGGGAGGTTTTTGGCCAAAAATAGGAAACCCACCAAAGAGGTTTACGGGCCGAAGGTGTTTACGCCCGAAAACGAGGTTTGTTGTCCGAGGTTTACGGTTGTAAACGGTTTGTAGTGCAAGGAGAAGGGTCTAGATACGAAGGTTCTTGGTTGGGAACTGTTTTTGGTCCAAGACATAGAAAGTATATGCGAGACTCCTCAGATTTTTGGATGATTTTACTTCTAATTCTTACAACACTTTTACTAAAAGTCTATTCATACCAACATTATTAATTTAACTTTATTAAATTAACAAAACAAAGTTGAGTTTTATTGTAAATGGTTGGCCTTTGTTGACTTTTGCATGATAGAAAATAATAGGTTGTCACACAATAGCCAACTCCTCATCAAAATGCACATTCAGCCTAACAAGGCGATGCAACGTGACAGATTCTCCCTCCTTCATCTTGCATGCCATGAGGGACTTGACCACTTCTTACTTTTCTTGACGAGCTCTCTTGTGGTACTTTTCTACAAGGTCCTTGTTCATCTCGTAGGGCCAATAATCCTCATAAAGTGTTTGCAGCTCAGGGGTCATGGTGGCTACCATGATGCAAGCAAGTTTTCTTGCATCATTGTAGTGCTTCTTGTAGGAGGCTAATTCTTCAGGAGTGACCTTCTCTTTGTCAATCTCATTGAGTTCTTTTTCGAGAACATATTCTTTTTTTTTTCTAAAATCAAAGGGCCATTTTGATATTTCGCATCCAATCATTGTAATTGGGAACATAGAATATAACTTAAGAGTAGATGGAATGCAAGGTGAAGTTATGGTGGGTGGAGGAGGAAGAATCAAAAGCATCGGTTGGAGTAGACATCTGTAAAAGGAAGCTAGTTTTAGTTAGATAAGAATAATCCTTAATATAATAACCCAAATTAAAATAATAACGCTAGGATCCAACTATATAATTCACAACCTATAAAAGGAATGTTGTAATCTAATTCTAAATTTTATAAAGGTAGATAAATGACGATTAACCAATTCCACCAAAAGAAAACAAAATTTGAAAGAAATTAAGTTAAGTGAAATTCCTAGATCTTTTGAGATTTATTTTATGAGGTCACATCTTATGATCTGATGAGACAAACACAAGACAAGTTGATTTATCAACATCAACATCCACACATTGACAACACCAGTGTATCAAGCTTATCAACAGTACCCTTCCTAAGACGTTAGTGAAGCGTTTTTGGTTAACCGGCACACTAAATGGGTTCTAAGTAAAGGTAGCGAAGGGTGAATCGATGCTTGTCATAGTTCGGTGGAGCGTGTGTGGTTAAACGGCACATCGAATAGGTGACTGTAACATTGGGGGCACCATGTAAGTTTGCATGGTTATTCACACCCTGTTTTGTGATCCTCGGCGTCCCAGTAACAAATCGAGGGGCATATCGAGATTTAAACATGCCATTGTAAAGTTCAATAAATCTAAAAGGATCTAGGAGTTTTCAATACATTTTAAACTTAATCTCTTTTTCATTTTTCATGGTGGAAACTTAGTGAATCGTCATTCACTTACCTTCAAGTGTTTTACAATTTGGGTTACGACATACCTCTCCCAAGTTCTAGAGTATTGTGTTGGGTCCTAGCCTTAATATCTTGTTTGGGTGTTTTATTAAGGACTTAATCAACTAACTTGAATTTTATCCCGTTTTGTAGATGTCTGATTCTAACTATGATCTTCCCAAATCCCTTGGAACAAGCTTTCCACATCAAGGTGATATTCCATGATTCGATCAAGGAACAAGAGATCATGCTTCACTTCCTCCACCTCCTCCTATTGTTCTCCTATCCCACAAGTTCAAAGGCTTGAAAAGTTCAAGCTCACTTAAGCCCTGTTGGTGATGAAACATGAAGATACTCGTGTGTGGTCATGTCCTAGGGATGAAATCTCACATAGATAGGTTGATAATGTTGGGTGCAACTTTCCCAAGGATGTTAGCTGTAGACTGGGTTCTCCAGTCACTCCCTGAATCATATAATAAGTTCATAAGAGAGTATTATATGATGGATCTTGACGCAACCCTCATTGACCTAACTTACATTCTTATTGCTGCTAAATCAGAAATGATTTGGCAAAGTAATGGAGCATATTTGCGTGGTAATTCAACCAACCATGCTTCCGTGATTGCTTCAGAAGAAGCCACTTGTTTCTGCCGCCAAGGGAAGGGGCGTTGGATACGAAGCTGCCTCGATCACCTGAGGAATCTAAGAGATGGGAGTGTCAAAGAGTATGGCTTTACTTTAGGTAAAATCCACTATCAACCTCCATTAAGTTCCTATTCACTGAGTCATAATACATGATGTAATGATATTACATTTGGATGTTTTTGTAGGATTAGAGAAACGAAAGGAAGCTTGATGAAAGAGCGAGATGAGTCTGATCACAAAGAAATGGATTACAATCACATGGATTCGAAGATCAGATGTTGCGCTTAGGAAGTTATGATACCTTTGTTAGGAATATTTGATTACATTGTTTTTTCAGTTGATTTTGCATAAGGACATGTTTTCCGCTGCTTTTATGAATATAATTTTTTTTGGTTTGACTTATTTATGTATATCATTGCAATGAAATCATTGTGAAAAATTGATATTTGTGTATCTCTATAAATGGATGTGATTCTTAGTTGTGTTATTTATGGTAGTGTCATAATTTTCTAAGTAAGGAAAGGTTCCCATCGCCCAAGTTTCAATTGGACAAAAACTTGGAATCATACAACTTCTATTGTGTGATGTATGGAAATATTGGTACTTAGGCAATTAAGACTTCTTCTTTGTTCACATAAGTATGTGAGTCAAGTGAAGCACTAAAGGAACTGGTACACAATGTTGTGCACTAGTCAATTCCACCATAAATAATAATAACATTATTCGTCATGATTTACTAAAAGTCTAGTAAATATGGTTATACTTACAAGATTAAGTGTAATACTGAATCATTGAAAAGTTTCAATGAATGGCAGAACGAATAAGTAGAATCAATGAAGGCAGAAAGATAAAAAGTTTCTCCAATCTAAGAAGAAGGGAGAGTACTTTTGTATCGTGTTTTATGATCGTCTTGGTAATCAGAGGAACCATATTACAATTCATCCTCTAAGGACACCTTAGTGCACTAGTTTCGCTAAGAAGAGGAATCGAGAATTGTTATAGTGGTTAAGTCAATAAGATGTATCGTGACTTGAGTGACATAATATTGTGTAGGAATGTTCTTACACTTGCACATTTTGGTAAGTTGTGATGTCTTGAATAAGACAAAGACCAACTAGTACCAAATTGCATGTAGGTTTTGTTTTGATATAGACACGCACTAACTCTTGGATATTTGTTTTGTCAAGAAATGTTTCTTGACAAGAGAATCTAATATGTCAAGAAGTCAGTGGGAGTATAAAGATCTTAAAAATTTTCAAGAACAAATCAAGAAGTAAACCTATTAAACACTAGCACACAACTTGAAGATTGTAACCTATCGTGTTGACCACTACAAGAAAAAGACCCTTTTACGACGCGCAAGCCACGACACTCATTGATTTATGTTACGCAAACGGGAGTGATATTAAAAAAGTGTCATCTCTTCAAAAAATTTAAGGATTTAGGTCATGCATTATTGCGTGCCCTTAAATTAGTGTCTAATGTAAAAAAAAATAAAAACACGGGGGGCACTTTATCTAAAATGTGCGTCCTCTGTGAATATCGTTTTATAATTTTTACTCAAAACGCGTGTTCTTAAAATTCTAAAATTTTTCAATACCCCGCTTCAAATCCCCCCTCATTCTCTTCTTCCCTTCTCTCTGCAAACCCTAATCACGTTTTCATCAGTCAACCTTCGTTTTCATCGATCCATACAAGTAGAAAATAGCTCAGAAATGGTAGTAATTCAAAGAGTCAATCTAGGTTCATAGGGTTTATTGGCATTTTCTCCTCTACATCTCAACCCACCACAACCTGCATTCCATCGATCTCTTCTCTCTGTAAACTCTAATCAGTTAAGTTATAGGTGCTCATGCTTCACGTTCCTCTGATAAAACCTTAACTGGAAAAACCATTCCTCTCTAAGTCAAAACCATCCCTCTACGGGTAATTGCTTCTCTGAAGGTGGCCATAGCCAATTTTGCATTGGAGTCACTTCTTCTGCTATCGATACTCATGGTTCTAAGGACGTCGCAGACCGTTTTCTCAAATCTCATGGCTACCATGGGCTCTTCCGTCAGATCGAGGTGCTTTCTCCCTCTCTCTCTCTCTCTCTCGTGTATAATTTTCTTACTAGAACATTCGTTTATTTTAATTGTATAGTTTGTATTTACTGATTTTGATGAATTTCTTTATTCTTATTTTCAAATCAAAGTCGCATTCAATCTACAATAAAGAAAGCGAAGCTTCACTTCAAGATAGCCTTTGGGGGAAATGTTAACAAAACATTTGATTAGTTTGAGTTACAGGACATGGACACTTCATTTTCTTCAACTAGCAGTCTGGATACACATACAGAGTTGTCCTTGAGTGTTGTCCAGTCAAGAAAAAAATCTAATGAGGGCTCATGTTGTTTCTGTTGCCTTCGATGGTGAAGAGGTTTGGTTGAATTCTACTAGTTTTGAATCTATTAACATGGTGGTTTTGCATCCAAATCAGGTGTCTATGATTCTGTTTCTTATGAAAATTAGATTTATTTTTTAGCCATGGACCTATATATAATTTGGTTTATTGGTTTCTTTTTGGGTGTCCAGACTAAGTTCATATGTGGTGATCAAAATGGGAATATCCGTGTATGGTACTAGACTGCAAACTCTTGTAGCTGTGAGCTGGTGTGATTTTGTTTTTAATTTTCAGCATTTATACATTGATTAAGCTGTATGGGTTTAAAGTTTGAACTAAACCCATGTGCCAGAGGTTGATACAACAATGAGATCATTGACAGTGATGTGGGATGGAAGCTTGGTAGTTGCTGCAAACAACAAAGGAACTTGTTATGTCCGGAGGCTCTTACGTGGGACACATGTAAATTCAGTATATATTCTCTTTTTTCAACTAATATTGTTTCTTTTTTACTTAATTTGATCTCATGATCTGTGTTATTTACTACAGACAGTGACCACTTTTGAGCCATGCACAAGCTACAGGCTCAGGATGGTTATATCCTTAAATGTCTCTTATCACCCGAGTTTTGTGAACCTCAGCGGTTACACTTCAGACTTGTTTTTCATTCCTTTTGGCTTTATGTTGGTTTGGGTGGATTTTGGACTTGCTGATTGATTGTTGAAATAGGTATTTGGCAATTGCATCCTCTGATAGTAAAGTCAAGATATGGAATGTAGATGGTTTTACTTTGAAGAAAACACTAGTTGGTATGTTTATGTTATATTTTTGCATTACTATATACATACTTACATGTCTTAAACAAATGTTGCACGCTTTTTTTAATTAATATAATAGTAATAATATGATATGTGTGTTTCAGGGCACCAACGATGGGTATGGAATTGGGTGTTTTCTGTAGATGGTGCTTATCTCATTACAGGTGTACATTTGATAAAATTTCCCTCTTTTTGATATAATAATAATAATGATTAAAAGTAACACACCTCAAGTCCTCAACTACTCTTATTGATGGTTTGTTTCAGCTTCCTCTGATACAACAACAAGGCTTTGGTCATTGTCAATTGGTGAAGATATTAGAGTGTATCAGGGACATCAGTTCATGTTCATGCCAAACGGGACTTTTTTTGGTCTAGCCAAAAAAAAAACCGACTCACTAAAAAAAGATAATCATTTTTATACTAAAAGAAAGCAAACGGTACTTTTTTACGCAAATATCATTTTATATTGAATTCTTGTAGAACCTTTACCTCTGCATACAACCACAATTTCAGAAAAAAAATACACTCTTAAATTAGTTGATAAACACATGTTATGACAAGCCACCAAGCCTTTGTCAACCTTCCTAAAATATATAACATAAGTATATATATTTACCCTTCTTACATTATTTTTTGTTGTAATCCACATGTTACAACAATTCTTGCATATTCATCTTTTTTTGGGACCTAATCTTTATGTTTCTCCTCAGAGATGGGCACACGATTGACAATGATGTCCTGATTGTTACCGAAACTCTACATAAGAGAGATGTTCAAGAAATATTGGAGAAATTTCACCCTTTAGGAATGTTTGATAGGTAACCTACCCTTAAAAGTCATTTTCTTGATTTTTTTCTTATTGTAATATTTTTATTTTTTATTTTTCTTAAGTATTGCCATCCTAACAGTTTTCTCAGAATATGCATGACCTCTATAGACCAATACATGTGGATACACCACTTGCTGCATACTTTTCAGAGTACATTACATCAGAGCATTTGGATGAAATGCATATTGAGATTATGATAAATACCCTTTACACGTAATATCTTGAAGATGTCTACCAGTGTTGCCAGGTAAGCATGTACTCGTTATTTCTGAATTTACAAATATCATTTTATATTTTTAGTTCAAAAAAGAATTTTGGAATAGAACTAGGTGGTGCCACTGCAGAAATAATGTCTGACATTTTAGCCTTTGAGGCTAATAAAAGAGCTGTTAATATCACCATAAACAGGTACTTCCATTTCTTTTAGTCCGACTTTGACACCGTTAATTGATGGATGCTAATTGACAAATTTTCTCTCCATTAATTCGCTATTTTTTGAGCTTTTGAGCTTCATTTTTTCTTTTGTCCACCTTGAAAATCTTCTTTTTCTATCCTGCTGTAGGGTTTCAATTTGCCTAGTTTGAGTGGCAATTTTTTTTCAAATTTGCAAGCATGATTTGACAAATTTCCAAACCAAACTAGTATTGTTCTGCCATGTTGACATTTTGGTTCTATTTGGATTTTCTTTTTACAATTCTTACAAAAAGAAATAACATCTAGTCCTTATTGTTCAAAAAACAAACATTTAACCTTACCACACATGTACATTTCAGGGGCTCGATGATATTTAATAATAAAAGAAGCTGCAATCCATAAGGGTAATGCCCTCATGCCATCTCTTGTATTTATATGTACTATGGAGTTTCATGAAGCGATGCTATAAGAACCAAAATTGGTCTTCCTTGTCTGCCATGTCATCGTATTAGAACCCAATTGATGTCATTTATTTAAGAATGATAAAAATGATTAAAATATTATGTAACATGCATAAATTTCTATTATTTTCATTTTATGACTGTCATTCAGTCTAAAAGATTCCAACTACCCATTTAATGTCATTCAACACTTTACCCATTTAATAAGGGAAAAAGACGAAACTACCCATAAATTAGTCCAAGAATCAAAGCTGAAATTAAGTATATTCTTCATTTATATGTATGGAACATGCTTACAATTGCTGGCAATGAGGAACTCTAGGAGCAGGAAAAGTCGTTGCCATTAAAGGACATCAGATTATTGATTTTTATCTTGAGGCAAGTATTTGTTAACATTTTAGGTGATATTTTTCTGCATTTTAGCTCATTTTCTACTAATTTAATTCATGGATGTTTTTTTCTCTGGTCTTTGTGGTAGATACTTTGGATAAACCCGGTGGCACTAATAAAGTTTACTAAAGATAATATTTCTTGAAAGAAACATCATGTAGAATTTGCTCAATACAGGGTTAGTGTTGTGGCTTCTGAAAACACGAATTCCATAGTCGGTCAAAAAAGACCAATAGTGGTCAAATGAATACTTTAAGCTGGATAAACTCACACTCTCCCATAAAAGGTAAACTTTGTTTTATTTTATTTTTTAATAAGTTTTCAACAACTTAACGAGATGGTGTATTACTATTTTACCCTTCAATTTATACTTTTTGTTATTTAATCTTAATATTTGCAATTTTTTCGTCCAAAACAGAGTTTGTTTTTTATTGTTTGTACCTATTTTGAGTTTTCGTTTCTCGGTCTTCAACTTAACAGCCCAATTGTCAAATATTTTGTGAAAATGACTATTTTACCCTTAAATTTATATTTCTTTTATCTTTTATCTGTAATGGTAAGTTTTAACCATTAGCTCTTCACTGAACCCTATGGCATTTCATTGTTTCAGCAGAGAGTGCAAAACAAATTGTTGGTGGTATATATCAGTCAATTGCTTTGAGATGATAAGGTATTTAAGGATTTTTACATTTAAGGAGCATTTGCATCATTATTCTTATCTAAGTCACAAGGTAATATTCAACCCAACTTTTAATCCTTTTCTTATTAAGACATTGTACTTTGAAAAATCTACCCCTAATTATGCTATTTAATCTACGAGATTTTTCAAAGTACAATGTTGTAATGGAAATAATTGGAAGTAGAATGCTATATGAGGAAGTATGAATATAATGTGGCGAATTTAATGGTTTTGGAGGTTTATCTTATATGAGGAAGTATGTTCTTTTTAAAAGTTGTCCTTCCATTTTTTGTAGCTATCTCATCATCAGGTGGAACTTTATCATCTGTGGAGGTGTATATATTATGACATTTTTTAAAACTTGTCTTACACTGTAATAATCCATCTTCACACTTATTCTGTAGTTATGTTTTTTTTGCAGGAAATATAGATATTGTGAGCAAGTTCATAGATTTAGAGTCCTTGAGTGGTGTTACTAAGGAAGAGTGGAGACAAGTGAGGCACACATTTAAAAAACTTAGCACATATCTTGTTTACAGTGAGACACACAATAGGTTATTAGAACTATTAGTTTGTAAATTTCTATTACAACTTCTATTGATTTGTTTTATATTTCCATGGAACAATTATTTGTATGCCATTAAATTTTATGCAATGGATTGTATTTTTTGCATATGATATTTTATTTTCTATTATGAGACATTAAATGCAAATTTAATTTGAAAAATTAGTAAATCTATAAATAATATTTTTTTAAACATTTAAAATTACGATACGCAAAAATGTGTGTCATCTTCGTTTATGACATGGCCTTTCTTGACAAGGGCTTTAATGATACGCAATGCGAGTCGTAAATGCGTGTTGTAAGGTTACGACACGCAAATGCGTGTCGTCTTCCTTTATGACAGAGCCTTCCTTGATACGCAATGCGTTTCGTAAACGCGCGTCGTAAATGCGTGTCGTAAATGCATGTCGTAAATGCGCGTCGTAAATAGACGACGTGCAAAAGCGTGTCGTCTCTCTTTATGACAAGGTCTTCCTTGACACGCATTTGCGCGTCGTCTGAGGGTTTTACGACATGCATTGCGCGTCGTAAAAGGCTGTTTTTCTAGTAGTGGACGTATTCTTGTTTCTGTGCCAATCCAGTTGAATTGATTATGCATATGAGTTCTACAAGTTCTCAATAGGTTGCATAGGGGTAAGGAAACTTAATCAATGGAAAGTACATTAAAAGGTAGGGGTGAGCTGCTCAATAACTTGGAAGCAATGGTAGGACCCTTGATGGCAAGAAATTAAGAATGAACAAGTTCTGTCCATAACAGCTTGGATTTGTCACAAACATTATCTTATGATTATGTTTATGACAAATATGCATGGATAGGAACACAAGCACCATAAAAACAAAGTGTCATAAGGGTTCTCTCCTTCATGAAAATGATTGTGCGGAAACGCTTTCACTAAGATAAATTTTAAGGAGATAGCGATTATGTAAATTGCATTCTCAAATTTGATTATGATTACGATATCCCTCTTCATAGTTCGAATTCTGAGATTTGGCAATTAGTCTGAACATTTGGGACGTAGTAATATAAGTTCTGAATTAGTTTAGACACACATGTGAGCTGTCTAAGTAAAGGTGTGTGAGTTTAAGAAGCTTAGATAAAAGGCTTATCGAAGCACATAGTATTGGAAATATGAACTTTGGAACTCAACAAGTATTGTCTTCTAGAAGTCCAACTGTTTTCTGAATATGTGTCAAAGCTAGTGGGAGTATAAATGTTATGCTGGAATGGATATAATCATCATGTTAGTGGGAGCATGATTATTATTATTTTAAGTATTGCAAGTTGACAATATTAATTATAGAAAAACAAAAGTTTCACTTTGCAAACTTACAGGGGTTGAAAAGTTTTTTTTTGCTATAATTAAGGGAGAGAATGTTATACTTTGTTTCACGTTTTTCATTATGAATCGTATCCCATACGCTTCGGGTATAGGATCGATTGCATATGCTGTAATATTCGACCGTTCTAAAAATTTTCCAAATGCCTAGGGCATTTAGAGGGAAAAAGGGAATAAAACCAGATTTGACTAAAATCATTAAACTGTCAAGAACAATCTAAGGATTGGTCGCTTGCGGACAAATGAAAGTATGGTCATAGATAGACCATATTGGCATTATTATGAATAGATAAGATTCTATTTGGAATAATTTGTCATATGGAAAATATGGAAATGTTTTCCTTATTGGGAGTTGGACGTTAAGAATCTATGTCTAGATTAGCAACTTCTATACAAGAAGGATGTTCAAAGGAATGTACTTTGAATGTGAGACTTCATGACTGTGGAATTTTCTTGTAACAATCTCCAATAGAGCACTTTGTAATTTCATTGACAAAGTCTTGGTGACTTTGGCGCTGTGATATTACGAAAGGACCGTTACACAAAATGTTAGAATCTAATATATTCTAGTAGTGGAGACAATTTTGTATTCTTACACTAATTGATTAGGATTAGGAACTGTGAAATGAGCAACATTGGAGATGTGTTCATTTGATCTATTTTACAAAGTTAGGACCATAGTAAAACATAGTGTGCATGCTAAGAGCATGGGACAACTGTTGTTATGATTTAAGTAAGAAGTTGATTAACCGAATCAACAAATAATGAGTAATCAATACGGTGATTAAATAAAAGGTGTTTTATTTATACTCAAAAGTTTGGGGCCATATGGGATTAGTATTATTCTTGTGTTTCAATTTGCATGTTTTGACTTCCCTAATAATAAGATTATTCAAACCCTCCACAGTCTCTCATACTTTGGAAGTAAGTATGAAAGAAGGCTGTCATGAATCCGTTTGTAGATTGACTAAAACACTTAGTCATAGCACAAATTTGTTGTAGAGTTCATGAGTGCTGCTATAGGATTAGAGTATTGGATTAAAACCATGCTCACTTGGATCGCTTCATGGATTTTATCACGAGTGATTAGTGAGACAGTAATATCTTATTTTTTTGAAACTGAGATGTGTGACTTGTATCTTGCGAGTCGGTTACACATTGATAATATGTAAACACACCAGTAACTTGGTGTTATAAAACATATTGTTGTGTGTGATTTGGTGAGTGAGTACAAGCGAGCGTTCAAGTCGAATTTTATCCGTTCCTTTTACCCAAAGTGGGATAAAAGCGATATCTATTGGCACCTCGATAATTTAGGGATGACACCCTAAGCTCTTGGCCAAGCCGGGACTGAGTTGATGTGTTCAACTGTAGTCTGTTGTCAGTCGTCATAAATCGGAAATCAGGAAACAACATGTGAATAGAGAGTATGATTAAAATCCATGTCTCAGTTCATACGATATCTAGAATGGAGGAATATATGATCCCTTATCTAAAGGACAAGTTGCTGATAAGATCAGAGCTCGACAGCGTCTTTGAGAGATACGATTGCTAATCTGATTGCACTTACCTTATAGTTACTAGACTTATCCAAGTGGGAGACTGTTGGATTAGTGTCTAAGCCCGTAACTATATTTTGTATTTACTTGACCCGGTTGTGCATTGTCCTTTTGGGTTGCCTTCACCAAAGCAACTTGATAGGATGGTTTATGGAGAAAGATGATTAATTATGATTTATTAATATATTATATGAATAATATATTAAAGGAGAAATCATATTGTTTAATTAATATTAGTCAAGAATTTATTGATAGTTAGTTTTATGACTAAAAGACATTAATTAAACTTAGGGGACTGGAATTGTAATTATAAGATAATTGCAATTGGGCTACGGTTCACCTTGGAACATAGGTTGGAAAAATTCTATGGGAAGCCCATAAGGAATTCGTCCAAGGGGAGTTCTAAAGGGAGTCCATGGGCTGCTTGGAGCCTAAGCAGTCAAATTAGGGTTTCCTTGTTTGATAACCCTAATTGCCTAACTATATAAAGAGCCCTATGGCCCCAAAAAGTGGGGAACTCTTTTGGAAGAACCCTAGGACGGTTTTTGGTGCTCCTCCTCCTTCTCATAAGTCATCCTCTTGTTCTTGGTGTTTGTGAGCCATTAGAGGTGTGACCCTTGCGACACTAAGCTTCTTGAAGCTCAAAGAAATCTTGAAACCATTGTAAGGTAAGATCTAAACCTTAATTCATATGTTGAATCGTTTATTGTATGTTAGATCTAGGGTTTATGGCTTTGGATGATTATTGCATGTTCATTAGACAAACTAGATCCAAAGCTTTAGAGTTTGCATGTACACCATAAGAATTATGTTGTGCTCATAACCCATCAAATACTTTGTATATTAGGTAATGATAATGATAAATGTAGAATAGATCATAGATCCGATATCTTTGCGATAAGATAGGTTCTTAGTATAGATTAGATAGAATCCCTTCAATAAAGGAAAATACATGTATAAATTAGTATATACAACATTAGGGAAAAGCCTAATGTGGTTGTGGTGGTGTTGGTGATTGTGGCTTTATGTCATTCATCTTTGTGACAAACCTATCTTCTTAGTGAAGACATAAACTCTTTCTTTGGTAAAAGAAAAAATTTGGAGAACTTTTGTGTTATTTACTTTCTATTGATTATTTTGCTTAGATTAGTTATATGTTTCTTATTCATACTTAAAGTGTATCTGATCATCATAAACCTTCTATTGGTATCAAAGCAGGTTTTTGATACACTCAAGTAATCATGTCGACTTCTTTCCTTCTAATGCCAATAGTCTGTAACAAGATCGCTCCGTTTGAAAAACACCACATTGTTGTCAAAAAAGGGTCCTATAGTTGTTATGCATCAATCATCCAATAATGGTGCATCTGGCAGTAAGCTGAAAGCGAAATCTGTTCCCTATTATAACAAGGAAGAGAAAAGAATGTTGAATCTTGATGTAAAGGCTAGAATTGCTATTGAAAAAAGTCACTACCTTTTTCTAGTCTATTGTTTCGACCAAAACTACTCAACTGCTCAATAGATGATGACCACTCTATCAACTACTTTTGAAAAGGAAAACTCTTCAGACGATGAAGCTAAGTGTCTCATGGCCCAGGTTATTGAATCTCACGCTGACACTTCACATGACAATGTTGGGATCCTTAACGCCGATTCTCCTCACATTGCTAATGACCTCAAGTCAGAATTGGATGATGTATCAACGTATAAGGTAAACGAACCATGTTAATCTTTCCTCTATTGATAATATCGAAAAAGACAACGTGATCGATCTCTTATTTTTTAAATTATTGTTCTCAAATAAACAAAAAATTTCTCTCAATATTGACCTAAAGATTGTCAAAGAAAAACTCATTTCTCTGGCAAAATCTCTATCTGTTTTAAAAAGGGAAAACACTTGTATCTCACTTACCGATTGTCACAACTAGGAATTCTATACCATGTAACAACAACAATGATACCATTTGTGAACCAATAATGTGAAAGCATGTATGATGCTTATTCAATAACAACAAAAATTTCCATCAAACACCCTATAGAAACTTTCAAATAGTCAACGAAAGATTTGGAACCCTAAAAATCCCGGTTTAAATCTATTTTGGACTACGGATTCCTTATTGGGCCTAATGGGCCAATATGTTTCCAATTTGACTATTTTGGGCTTAGAACTCTTAAATGAGCTCTAATTGGACCCACTTTCATTTATTTTAACATTTTAGGCCATAATGGGCCTAGAATGAAATAAAATACCCTAATGGACCATAACAAATCTAATTAACCTAAATGGGCCATAAAACCCATTCCTTTTGACAAATTGGGCCGTAAGCCATCAAAGGAGCCCAATGGGCCGAAAAATAATTATTGGGCCTCATAAATTCGAACCAAGGGAAGGATTTGGACCAAGCCACTTCATCCTTTCTCCTAGCACAATTTTCGACCCATGTTAGTGTTAAAAAAAGGGAAATAGATAATGAACTCTAACCTTGCCACCTGAATTTTGATTAAAGGTTAACCAAGCTTAATATACCATATACAACTAGGAAAATCCCATGTTTCCATGCACCCTCCTCACACCTCTCCTCTCTTTTTCTTCTTCGGCCGAGAGCAAGAGGAAAACACACATAGACCTCACAAATTCTCTCTAAACACTCTCAAGGAACACTCTTGATACTACATCAAAATTTTCAAGATCTAGGGCATTTCAAGGAAGTTCTTCCACAAAAATCATCATTCTAGGTAAGTTAAATCTTAGATCCATGGTTTAGCTTGTTGAAATTGTTATAAATCTCCTTCTAACTCATGAAAGTTCATAATAATGCTTCCTAAAACCCATCTAAGCCAAAGTCTTCTCAAGAAGCTTTCTAGGGCCGAAAAGAGCATCAAACTTCTTCCCTTTCTTCTACAAATCGAAATCAAAAAGAAAAGGTGAGTTCACACCCCTCTATTTTTTGTTTTCATATGTTTTATGGGGGAGAATACAAGTAAAATGTGTAGATCTATGTGTATGTGTATGCTATGTGTGATTTCATGTGTTTATATGATAAATATGTAACTAAAAGGATGGAAATATTGAGCTCTATGGATCTAAGAGGAAGATAAACATGTCTAAGACATACTACACTAAACAACTTAGGAAAAATTGTCCTCTAAGATTAAAAGAAATATATTGCAACATAAAACTCATTTTTGGGCTATAATTGTCAAACAAACCAAAGTTGAGTGGAAAAATTGTCATTTACGTTTTTCTTAAGGACTAAATGAATCAAAACAGTAAAAATAAAGGTTTATATTAATATCATACTCTTAAAGGGGCTACAAATGTAAATTGTAGCATAATCGGCCAATTTTTGGGCTTTTCGGCCCATTAAGCCAAAAATTGCGAAAACTGTGATTTTCAAGGGATTGAAATGATATATTTCTCAAAACAGGGGGTAAAAAGGGTAAACAAAACTATTTCATGGGTTTTAAATGATTTCGTTTCAAACAAGGATAAAAATGTGAACTTTTGGATTTTGTGCCAAAATTGTAAAAGTTGCAAAAACTTTGGGTTTAAACTGAAAATCTCTTTACTGGAGGGGCTGAAACTGATAAAAGCAAATTTTGAGCTAAAATCATCACTTAAACAAAGTCTATGGGTCAAAAATGACAAGGAAATGGTTTTAGGGCCTAAAATGTCTTTTTTTATATATAAAAGGGACTAAAATTGTTATTTTTATTAAAGAAGGGCTGAAAAGGTCAAACCAATATTTTGAGTCAATTACTTTATTATTCAGATATTTGGGTCAAAAATACCAAACTACAACTTATGAAAAATGGAAAGATGAATATACATAAATTTCCAAATATCGTTATAAACGACCGACCGGTCTCGTACCGATACCAATTTAATAATTGTTGAATCAAACATTCCGACAACTATACTATACCTAAACCAAGTAAATATTCAAATCGTTGTGCTTGAAAGTCTCCAATCATGCTTATTGCGTCTTCGTGACCAATTAACATAACTTCTGGGCCCAACGATAAAAGTAAATGCTTATTGGGCCTCCAGTGACCCAGTTACATATTTAAGGGACCCCCAATGGCTTTTATGTGCTATTGGGCCTCAGTGGCCCAATAACAATGCTACTAAGGTCCAAATAAATCATATGCGAAATAGACCAACGCGTCCGTCGCATACTCGACAGCCTTGAATAACAAACGTGATTAGTAGGATCTCGTGGTCCTCTTCTTCTCGTCTGTTGGGCTCACCATCAATTCAAGTAATCAAATACATGTCAATAATCAATAGTAAAAAAATTCAGTTGGGATTTAGTGAGTAATAACGGGTGGCACCAATGTGTTTTGGTCGTAGTCTTTAGTAATAATCAAAGTCTCCTGGAGGGAGAGCGAGAGTTTGTGTATAGATCTGTAAGGGGGTGACTCCCCCACACCTCAGTTTTTCGCTACAGTTAGACACGGCTAGTGTAGGGTGACAAAATCTTAACATCAATTCCGGCGTTCACCAGAGTGCGAAGACAGACGAACTAGTCATTATCATGCATGGTTATAACGACTCACATAAATAAATCCAATACTAATCGAGTAATCAAGGAAATCAAAATCATTCATGGTGATGGAATAACAATTCGAAAAGTTATATGATATTTTGTTATCGGAAAAGATCGGGTTTTCCGGGGAAGATCAACATTCTTCACTGGTACTTTTAATACAAAGCTTCTCAATTATACACGTTTTGAAATCATCATGCATATATTTACGAATCTTCACAGTTTTATATAAACAATGGTCTTTTCAGAAAATATCGGATTTTCTGGGTTTTGTTTCTTACAAACTACACAAAACATTTTCATATCAAACATTCTTATGAACTCACCAACATTTCATATGTTGACCGTTTTCAAAATAACTTGTATTCTCAGGTAACAGGTAAGTTGAGAAGTAGTACCAAGTAGGTTAGGGTGTTGTGCTTTTGAAAACTATCAAACAATTTATGTTATGGATTTGTAATGTTAAAACAATGTACTTGATGTGAACAATGTCAGTTGTAATATATTGATGCATGGTGATGTTTTTGTTATGTTTCATGTATATTCATTGTGATGATATTCAATTTAAGTCACGTGAGCCCTCGAACGTTTCCGCCGTCTGGTTCTGGGGTGTGATAGGTTGGTATCAGAGCATTGTTTAGAGTGAACTATCATATCTAACCACACATTTATATGCAACTATAAACCAAAGTAGGGACCAAAAACAAATCTGAACAAAACAAAACAAATAAAACACAACGATAAAACAACTCTACTTGTACGATATAGGGAAAACAACATAATACCAAATCAAATAAGATAATGCTGGCATCACGGTTAAGTCGGGACTGTTCATAGTGGTATTAAGGGGGTGAATGTAGCCTGATCAACTAGATTTCCTCCAAGGTACAACGATCGCATGCGCTGGGGAAATCGCGATGTTCGGTAAACTTAAAAACATACCCCTTATTTCCAAGAAGAGAACATCAACTCAAATTATACAATAATTAAAACATCTTAGGAGTAATAATAGTTTATTCATATACCTCCTCTCAGTCACTATGGAAGGGGAGCACCAGGGCATTCAGTTTCATCAGGCCTAAGTGGCCCACAGGATGATCGAGGGTGAGCCTGAGGGAGATCAGGTGGGAGCACACAGCATGGGGTCTGACGAGTACACGGACACAGACTATGAGTTTGTTGGGATCGATGACGACATGGAGGAAGAACAAGACTCAAACGGGGATTCTGCCACATCACCTGCCAGCAAGGCATAGCCGGACCACCCCGCCCCACCAGGGGATACCACGAGAGAAAATCGCTCTCCGGAAGTTGAGATTGCTGCTCTGCGGCAACAGCTATTCGCCATGGAAGAATGAGAGGTGCAAGCTAAACAGGAAAGAGATGAAGTCATTTGAGAAATGACTAAGATGGCCCAGTTGTTGGCACAACACTTCTATATACGACCTCGTTGCCATTGTAGGACGCTCCTTAGAGTGTTAGGACTAGCCTTACCTTACTAGTACTATGATCTGTACTATGTACCGTCGACTCTATGTTTAAGTGATTACACTACTCATAGAGTCGTTACGCTGCCGAACTTGCAGCACTTATGTATGCTCTTTCGAGCAAATTTTCATGTCTCTAAGTACGTATATTATTAATGGAAAATATATGTGTTCTATTGTGATGTTGTTATCTATTATGTGCTATGCTTCTATGATTATATGTTGATATGCGAAACTACATAGATACATAATATAAACCTAGTCATAAGTCCACAAACCCACAAACTTAGGCACTCAACTTCTTTCCGTTTTGTGACAGAAAGATGCCTCAACGACCAACCCGCAGAAACCCTGGGCCAACCCCACCCGAGGTCAACTCAGCTGCATTCCAGGCAACTGTATCTGCTGCGGTCACCGTAGCCATGGCACAAATTCACCAAGGGAACAATGGAGGAGGAAATTGACAAGGGGCTGGAAGTTTAAACAACGGAATAAATCAAGGACCTACCAAGACATGCTCCTACAAATATTTCATCAATGCCAAGCCATGAACCTTTAATGGCACCGGGGGAATGATAACCCTAAAAAGATGGATTGAGAAGGTGGAATCGGTGTTCGAGATATGCGAGTGCCCTGAGGAGATGAAGGTGAAGTTTGCCGCATGCACATTCGTTGATCAAGCTCTCCCTTGGTGGAAAGAACATGTAGAAACCATGACTCTCCCCGTAGCCAAAGCCATGCCCTGGGCGGAGTTGAAGGAAATGTTGATCGCCGAGTACTGCCTGCCAGGCAAAATTCTGAAGATGGAGCAAGAGTTGTGGAACCTTACTGTCTGAAACTCTGATATCGACGCATACATATCAAGGTTTAGCAAACTGTCTCTGTTGTTCCCTGGCATGATTACTTCGGAGGGAAATAAAATCGAATGATTCATCTGGGGGTTAACCTCCCCAATCCAAGGAAATGCGATAACTGCAAATCTTGAAACCTTCGACAGTGCCAAGAGATTGGTCGAGAAGCTGTAGGACCATAACAACAAAAAGAGCGAAAAGTCAGGAGAAACCGAAAACAAGAAGGAGAGTGACAACTAGAAGGGAAATAATAACAAGAGAAAGGGACGACAAGGCTCGGAGTCGTCAAAGAAGCAACAAACAGTGAAAGTTAATACTACAACCACCCAAGTTCCCACCGCACCACATGCTCCAGTCTCAGTTGCTCCAAGTGCTCCTAGGCAGTATTCCAGAAATCTCCCAAAGTGCAACAAGTGCAGTCTCCATCATAATGGGGAATGCACAAAGATGCATTGTACCAGTTGCAATCGAAAGGGTCACATGTCAAAATATTGCAGGACCTATCCTACCCAGAACCAGCAACAATGGAACAATAACAACAACAACAACAACAAGCGCAACAACAACAACAACAACAACAACAACAACAACAACAAAAACAACAACATCAACAACATCGGCAACAATGCAGGACCAACCAACACCTGCTATGGATGTGGAAAGACTGGGCATTTCTGTCAAAACTGCCCCAACAACAACAACCCTGGGATTGGAAAAACAGGAAGAGTGCTGACCATGGGTCAGGGAGAAGCGGTTCAGGACCCCATTGTTGTCACCGGTACGTTTCTCCTAAACCACACTTATGCATGCATCGTATTTGACACCGGAGCAGAACGAAGCTTTGTGAGCAATAGATTTAAACACTTGTTAAAACAACAACCCCAGAAGCTTAATGAAACCTTTACGGTGGAAATGGCCAATGGGAAAACAGAATCCGATAGGGAAATCTATATCGGATGTACCCTAACCTTGGACCAACATGCCTTTCAAATAAACTGAATGCATGTTTCCATTAGGAGTTTTGATGTGATTGTTGGCATGGATTGGTTAAGCCCCCACCATGCAGAAATTATGTGTCATGAGAAGGCTGTTCGCCTTCACCTTCCAAATCACGAAACCCTAATTATATACGGAGACAAACCTAACATGAACCTTTGTCTTATCTCGTGCATTAAGGCACATAAGTATCTACAAAAGAAAGACTTGACGTTTATAGCTCATATAGTGGATAAGTCCAAGGAAGAGGTCAACATTCGAGACATTTCAGTAGCTTGTGAATTCCTGGATGTCTTTCCTGAAGATCTTTCGGGGATACCCCCAGAAAGACAAGTCGAGTTTCGAATTGACCTTGTGCCAGGACCTACACCCATCGTCAAATCGCCCTACTGATTGGCTCCTGCGGAGATGCAAGAGTTGTCCAACCAACTCAGTGAGCTTTTGGACAAAGGATTCATCCGACCCAGTTTCTCACCCTGGGGAGCTCCGGTTCTTTTTGTTAAGAAGAAAGACGGATCCTTTAGGATGTGCATTGACTACAGGGAACTAAATAAGCTCACTGTCGAAAATTGCTATCCACTTCCGCGAATCGACGATCTATTTTACCAACTTCAAGGCACAAGCTATTTCACCAAGATAGATCTGCGATCTGGATACCATCAACTCAAGGTCCGGGAAGAGGATATCCCCAAAAGCACTTTCCGAACTTGTTATGGACATTATGAATTTGTCGTAATGCCCTTCGGTCTAACGAATGCCCCTGCCGCATTCATGGACCTAATGAATCGAATCTGCCGACCATTCCTCAACAACTTTTTCATCGTTTTCATTGTCGACATTCTAGTTTTTTCTCGAAGCGAGGAGGAGCATAACCAACATCGCTGACAAATCCTGGAAACCCTATGAACTAAAAAGCTATATGCAAAACTCTCTAAGTGTGAGTTCTGGCTCTATAGTGGGAACTTTTTGGATCATGTTGTTAGTCAAGAAGGGATACACGTGGATCCTTCTATGGTCAAAGCCATCGAAGGATGGGCGATCCCAACGACACCCACAGAAATTCGCCAATTTTTAGGTCTCGCAGGCTATTACAGGAGGTTCATCCAGAACTTCTCTAAGATAGCCAAGCCACTTACCATGCTTACACAAAAGGGTGTACCCTTTGAATGGACAGATAAGCAAGAAGCTGCATTCCCAACTCTGAAGCAAGCACTCTGCAGTGCACTGGTACTATTGCTACCAGAAGGGACGGAGGACTTCGTAGTTCACTGCGATGCGTCGAATCAGGGTTTAGGCTGTGTGCTTATGCAACGTGGGAAGGTGATAGCTTATGCATCCCGACAACTAAAGACACATGAGGTGAATTATACAACCCATGATCTAGAATTGGGAGCTGTGGTCTTCGCCTTGAAAATTTGGAGGCACTACCTTTATGGTACAAGGTGCACCGTTTTCACAGACCACAAGAGTCTCCAACACATCTTAAATCAAAAAGAGTTGAAGATGAGGCAACGAAGATGGGTTGAGCTGCTAAACGATTATGAGTGCGAAATGAAGTACCACCCAGGTAAGGCTAACATGGTAGCTGATGCTATGAGTCGGAAAGAATACTCTAATTGTCGTGTAAAGGCTCTCTCCATAACCATTCAATCCCACCTGACCTTGCAAATCAGAGCAGCCCAGTCGGATGCCATGAAGACAGAAAACAAAACAAGTGAAGCGTTACGTGGAATGGAAATAATTTCAAAGTGAAGGAGGATGGAGCATATTATTTCATGAACCGCATTTGGATCCCTAAGCTTGGGGGATTCAGAGAAGTAGTCATAAATGAAGCCCACAAGACACGATACTCCATCCATCCAGGTTCAGATAAAATGTACTTGGATATCAAGCAACATTATTGGTGGCCCAACATGAAGGCAAAGATTGCCACCTATGTTAGCAAATGCCTTACTTATGCTAAGGTAAAGGTGGAATATCATAAGCCCTTGGGATTACTACATCAATCTGTAATTCCTGAGTGGAAATGGGAAAGGATTGCCATGGACTTTGTGACCAAACTACCCAAGACGACAGATGGTTTGGATACTATATGGGTAATAGTCGACAGGTTGACAAAATCTGCTAATTTCCTGCCAATCAAAGTGTCATACAAAATGGAACGATTAATGAGAACCTAGATCAAGGAAATCGTGAGACTCCACGGAGAGCCAGTATCTATCATCTTAGATAGAGATAGTAGGTTTACTTCACGCTTTTGGCAATCACTTCAGAAAGCGCGGGGAACACAACTCGACATGAGCACTGCCTACCACCTACAAATGGATGGTCAAAGCGAGGGAACCATTCAAACACTCGAAGACATGCTTCGCGCATGTGTGATAGACTTTGGAAGGTCGTGGGATACCCACTTGCCTTTAATCGAATTCTCATACAACAACAGTTATCACTCAAGCATCAAAGTTGCTCCTTTCGAAGCACTATACGGGCGTAGATGCAGATCACCGTTGTGTTGGGCTGAGGTAGGTGATACTCAGCTAGCAGGAAGACAAGCATCAAGTAGTGCACTAATGGGACCAGAAATCATACACGAAACAACGGAGAAGATAATTCAAATCAAAGCTCGACTACAAGCATCACGAGACCGGCAGAAGAGCTATGCTAATAAATGGTGAAAGCCCTTGGAGTTTCAAGTCAGGGATCGGGTGTTGTTAAAGGTCTCTCCCTGGAATGGGGTTATTCATTTTCGAGATCCTCGGCCGAATCGGTCCAGTGGTTTACAGACTACAGCTACCTGCCGAGCTCAGCAGTGTACACCCCGTGTTCCATGTTTCCAATTTGAAAAAGTGATTATCCGATGAAACCCTCATCATTCCACTTGAGGAAATCGAAATCAACGAGAATCTCCTATTCATCAAAGAACCCATCGAAATCAAGGATAGGGAGGTGAAGCGTACTAAGCAAAGTCGCATTCCGATTGTGAAAGTACGGTGGAACGCGAAGCGTGGGCCAAAATTCACAAGGGAACGCGAAGACCAGATGAAGCAGAAGTACCCTCATCTATTCTCGCATGCTTGAATCTAGCTTTAAAAAGAATTTCGGGATGAAATTCCCTCTAACGGGGGGATGATGTCACAACTAGGAATTTTATACCTTGTAACAACATCAATGATAACATTTGTGAACCAAAAATGTGAAAACATGTATGATGCTTATTCAATAACAACAAAAATTTCCATCAAACACCCTATACAAACTTTCAAATAGTCAACGAAAGATTTGAAACCCTAAAAATCCCAGTTTAAATCTATTTTGGACTAGGACTTCCTTATTGGGCCTAATGGGCCAATATGTTTCCAATTTGACTATTTTGGGCTTAGCACTCTTAAATGAGCTATAATTTGACCCACTTTCATTTATTTTAACATTTTGGGCCATAATGGGCCTAGAATGAAAGAAAATACCCTACTGGGCCATAACAAATCTAATTAACCTAAATGGGCCATAAAACCCATTCCTTTTGACAAATTTGGCCGTAAGCCATCAAAAGAGCTCAATGGGTCGAAAAATAACTATTGGGCCTCATAAATTCGAACCAAGGGAAGGATTTGGACCAAGCCACTTCATCTTTTCTCCTAGCACAATTTTCGGCCCAGGTTAGTGTTAAAAAATAGGGAAATGGATAATGAACTCTAACCTCGCCACCTCAATTTTAATTAAAGGTTAACCAAGCTTAATATACCACGTACAACAAGGCAAATCCCATGTTTCCATGCACCCTCCTCACACCTCTCCTCTATTTTTCTTCTTCGGCCACGAGCAAGAGGAAAACACACACACACACACCTCACAATTTCTCTCTAAACACTCTCAAGGAACACTCTTGATACTACATCAAAATTTTCAAGATCTAGGGCATTTCAAGGAAGTTCTTCCACAAAAATCATCATTCTAGGTAAGTTAAAGCTTAGATCCAAAGTCTTCTCAAGAAGCTTTCTAGGGCCGAAAATAGCATCAAACTTCTTCCCTTTCTTCTATAAATCGAAATCAACAAGAAAAGGTGAGTTCATAACCCTCTATTTTCTGTTTTCATATGTTTTATCGGGGAGAATAAAAGTAAAATGTGTAGATCTATGTGTATGTGTATGCTATGTGTGATTTCATGTGTTTATATGGTCAATATGTAACTAAAAGAATGGAAATATCGAGATCTATGGATCTAAGAGGAAGATAAACATGTCTCAGACATACTACACTAAATAAGTTAAGAAAAATTTTCCTCTAAGATTAAAACAAATATATTGCAACATAAAACTCATTTTTGGGCTATAATTGTCAAACAAACCAAAGTTGAGTGGAAAATTTGTCATTTACTTTTTTCTTAAGGACTAAATGAATTAAAACAGTAAAAAAAAAGGTTTATATGAATATCATACTCTTAAAGGGGCTACAAATGTAAACTGTAGCATAATCGGCCAATTTTTGGGCTTTTCGGCCCATTAAGCCAAAAATTGCGAAAAGTGTGATTTTCAAGGGATTAAAATGATATATTTCTCAAAACAGGGGGTAAAAAGGGTAAACAAAACTATTTCAGGGGTTTTAAATGATTCCTTTTCAAACAAGGATAAAAAATGTGAACTTTTGGATTTTGTGCCAAAATTGTAAAAGTTGCAAAAACTTTGGGTTTAAACTGAAAATCTCTTTACTGGCGGGGCTGAAACTGATAAAACTAAATTTTGAGCTAAAATCATCACTTAAACAAAGTCTATGGGTCAAAAACGATAAGAAAATGGTTTTAGGGCCTAAAATGTCTTTTTTTTATATATATAAAAGAGACTAAAATTGTCATTTTTATTAAAGAAGGGCTGAAAAGGTGAAACCAATATTTTGAGTCAATTACTTTATTATTCAGATATTTGGGTTAAAAATACCAAACTAAAACTTATGAAAAATGGAAAGATGAATATACATAAATTTCCAAATATCGTTATAAACGACCGACCGGTCTCGTATCGATACAAATTTAATAATTGTTCAATCAAACATTTCGACAACTATACAATACCTAAACCAAGTAAATATTCAAATCGCTGGGCTTGAAAGTCTCCAATCATGCTTATTGCGCCTTCGTGACCCATTAACATAACTTTTGGGCCCAACGATAAAAGTAAATGCTTATTGGGCCTCCAGTGACCCAGTTACATATTTAAGGGACCCCCAATGGCTTTTATGTGCTATTGGGCCTCAGTGGCCCAATAACAATGCTACTAAGGTCCAAATAAATCATATGCGAAATAGACCAACGCGTCCGTCGCATACTCGACAGCCTTGAATAACAAACGTGATTAGTAGGATCTCGTGGTCCTCTTCTTCTCGTCTGTTGGGCTCACCATCAATTCAAGTAATCAAATACAGGTCGATAATCAACAGTAAACAAATTCAGTTGGGATTTAGTGAGTAATAACGGGTGGCACCAATGTGTGTCGGTCGTAGTCTGTAGTCATAATCAAAGTCTCCTGGAGGGAGAGCGAGAGTTTGTGTATAGATCTATACGGGGGTGACTCCCCCACACCTCAGCTGTTCGCTACAGTTAGACACAACTAGTCTAGGGTGACAAAATCTTAAGATCAATTCTGGCGTTAACCAGAGTGCCAAGACAGACGAACTAGTCATTATCATGCATGGTTATAACGAGTCACATAAATAAATCCCATACTAATCGAGTAATCAAGGCAAATCAAGATCATTCATTGAAGCTGGAAGAACTATAGTTGTTGAAGTTGGTCTTTCTTTGTCATTTTCGGCTGAAGCCGTCAGTACAACCTACTAAACGTCATGGGAAACTGCTTATGAGCTAGTGAAAGGAAGGAAACAAGACATCACTTATTTTCATGTGTTTGGATGTGTTTGTTACATCTTGAATCAAAGATATCAACGTCGAAGTTTGTGGCTAAAGCTGATGAGGGAGTGTTACTAGGATATTCCAGTGTATCCAAGGCTTTCGGAGTATTTAATTTTTTAAGGAAAATTGTTGAAGAAACGATTCATGTCACCTTTGATGAAGATTCATTCATTGATGATCGATTTATCATCCCTCGTCAATTTTGAATGAAGTTACTTACAATCCATCAGAACCTGTTCCCGAGCTCTTGTCAAATGACGTTCATCCCATTGTTCCCAATGTTAACCAATTAACTAGTTCTCATCATGTCTTTAAAAATCAACTTGTTGTCTATGAAGAAGTTGATTCATCAAATCAAGAAGTCTTTGCCAATAGCAATACAAATTAAAGTTCTAATCTTTGAATCCTTTGAGATCACCCTGAATCTTAAATCATTGTAGATGTAAATTTTGGTATTCTCACTCACAGCAAAGTGAGCAACAACTTCTGTATGTTTGTAAACTTCATCACAATGGTCGAACCAAAGAATATTGTTGACGCCTTGATAGAAGATGATTGGATTTAGGACATGTAGGATGAGCTAAATGATATTAAACGCCATCGTATATGGACTCTTTTTCCTAAACCTTATGGAAAGATTATCATTGGCACTCGCTGAGTTTCCAGGAACAAAATGGATGAAAATCGAATCATTGTAAGAAATAAAGCTAGACTTGTAGCTTAAGGGTTTTGTGAGTTTGAAGGGTTAGACTATGATGAAACATTTGCTCCAGTTGCAAGACTTGAAAAACTTCAAAGTCTACCAAATGGACGTCAAGACTGCCTTCTAACATGGATATCTTCAAGAAGAAGTCTTTCTAAATCAACCACCAGGGTTTAAAAATGAAGAGCTTCTAGATCATGTGTAGCATCTTGTTAAAGTTGTCTATTGCTTAAAGTAGGCTCCTAGGGCATGGTATGATATGTTGACAAGATATCTTCTCTCAATTGGATACACACAAGGAAAGATTGATAATACTCTGTTCGTAAAGCAATCAAGATCTCATATCAATCTTGCTCAAGTGTATTTCGACGATATTATCTTTGGATCCACTGATGAAAAATTAAGTTTAGAATTCATGGAGGTCATGGTCAAGAAATTGGAGATCGGCATGATGGGTGAACTAACCTTCTTTTTGGGCTTGTAGGTCAAACAAATAACTAATGACATTTTTTCAAGCTAAATATATTGTCAATATGTCAAAGATCTATGTTTCTCTTATTGCAAACCGGCAAGACTCTGATGTCTTCATTACCGTCTTTTGGTACTGATTTAAGTGACAATGATGTGATTGTAACTCTATTTCGAGGAATGACAGGCTATCAACTCTATCTTACAGCCAATCGTCATGATATTATGTTTTCCACGATATTATGTGCTTGCTATCAAGAACGCCCTAAGGAATCTCATCTTCATGCTGTCAAAAGGATCTTCTGATACGTAAAACATACACCCAATCTTGGGTTATGGTATCCTCATGACTCTGAGTTCGTGCTGGTAGGATACACTGACTTCGATCATGGCGGGTGTGGCATTGATCACAAAAGCACCTTAAGAGGACCTCAAATGCTTGGAAAAATATTAGTAAGTTGGGCCAAGAAAGGAAAACATCAGTGGCTTGTTCTATCGCTAAGGCTGAACATGTTGCTGTTGGTAGATGTTGTGCTCAGATTCTATGGATTCAGAATCTGCTCTTGGATTATCGTCTAAACTTCTCAAAAACACCCATTTGTTGTGACAACACCAATCCCATTCAGATGATACAAAATCTAGTGCAACATTCCAAGACCAAGCACATCGACATCTTTCATCATTTCATGATGAATATAGTTCAAAAATGGAAAAGTGGAATTGTTCTATATTACATCCACTGATCAGTTGGTTGATATCTTCACCAAGGCATTGCACAAAAAGAGTTTGAACAAAATTATTGCAGATGCTGGCATGCTATCTATGTCTTAATCGTTAATTAACTATTTTCACCCTTATGAAAAAGTCAAAAACAAGTGCTTCTATTATTATGAATTTTAAAATCTTACATTTGGTATTTACATGTATTTTCTTTCAAGCCTATCTAAAATTTATATGCATCTTATTACTTTAGAATTTGTAAGGACTGGAGCTTTCTTGAAGGATCTCAATCCTCTTGGTATTGAGAAAAAGAGTGGCATCATGTTTTTTTCTTCTTGAGGATACCCTCGTTCTCCTTCACTCACTGTTATGGATGTAAAGAGCAACCATCAATGCAGTAAGTCTTGTTTTCATCTACTGACTTATAATCCGATAAAACCTCAAATGTTATTGTGTTGATCTTAGTGATACAATGGTTTTATGGATTCGAATCAGTTAACTCGTTGGTTACAAAGACTGATCTCTACTTCTCCTTATTAAGCTTGGAATCCATCTTTCATGCTTCAATAATAAAAGGCTTCATCACTTGTAATATATTGTAACTTGTTTAGTGATGTGCTTACCTTTGTTTGTTTTCTCTCCAATATAGCAAACATTCAAGGAGAGGATATTTTGGAAAATGGAAATGCATTAATGACCATTTAATTCGAAAGATTTGATGGAACGAGTCATTATCTTCTTTCTGAAAAAATCTACACATATTTTGCTGTTCGGAATATTTTCTTATTTGACTAACACTTTTGTTTGTGTTTATACCATTTTGTAATGGAATCTAATAGTGGCAATTCTAAACCTAGTATGCAACTTATGATACATCATCACCCCTAGAAGCATGTTGTTATCTGTGACAAAATCTCTCTAAGTTTCTCATCGGTGAGACCATGTGCGAAGAACATTGAGTCACCCTCTTATGTTGATTGTTTAGTATTGTGTAAACTCTCAAAGTGCTATCTCATGGTCCAAATAAAAATATTGATTAACTGGATATGGTGTTTATTTTTAAATTAATCATATTTACCTGACCCTATCCTTGGAAGCATGCTTGTCGTATGCATCAAGTCGCATGTTCTTTTGAAACATTGAGCGTAACCCAATGGCTTATGGTGATTGCAAAGTCATCAGCATAAGAGATACTTGTCTGGTCCTTAAATGGCCAAGGGACGTTCCTGTTCCATACCTCCTAGTTTGAGGTATGAAATGGTACAATAATGAGTTAACGATGAATCTTTGATTCTAGATTGTGACCTATTCTATGATACAGAAGATTAAACTACTTCTTGTTCGTGAGTTAAACTATTAAAGATTCACACTGATTTCACCTCAGCGTGACTGAAATAATCCCTTCACTCCTCTTTCTTCTTAATAAAACACAAAGATTCATTGTGATATACCACGCACTAATGAAAGTTTGAGCATTTATGCCTATGGTTAGTCTATGTACCATAGTCTATCAGACACACCAATCCATTCTTGACCTTACATTCTTCTTTAAGGTTTTATGATTCAGCGTAATGTACCATACGCTAATGACAGCTTGAAAATCTGGGTCGACGGGTTTATTGTTGTCTATGATATATTACATGCACCTATCTACTCTTTTAATTTTATTATAATAAATGAAATTTATGATTCAGTGTATGAAACCACACACTAATGAAATCTTAGAATACTATATCACTGAATGGTAGTTTAAACCCATGCTATTGTTGGATAAGGTGTCTAAGTCCATAACTATTTCTGGTATGTACTTGACCCGACACGTCATGGTCCATTTGGGTTGCATGGCATCATGCATTTGGATAGACTAAATGAGAGAAATAACACTTATTATAAGTTCTAATATATTAATAGTATTATTTAATTAGTATTGATAAAGAATTAATTTGGAATTAATTAAGTGATCAAAAGATAACTAATTAAATATATCGGTTGATTATATAAATCATCCATAACTTGTATAGTGGTCTAATAGGCTCCATGGATTATCAAGTTAGGTTAAACCCATACGATGCTCCATGGGAGTTACAAACCCATGGGTCATGGAAATGAAGAGTCATGACACATTAGGGTTTACATGGTGTAACCCTAGATGTGTCACACTATATAAGGAACATACTATCCACCAAAATCGGTTACACAAGGAGAAGTGAGGGCTAGGCCACTTTTAGAGTGTGTGCATTCTCTCTAAAGTCATTCCAAAAACATTTGGTGTTTTGTGAAGCATTTGAGGCATCACACTTGGGGTGCTAGGCTCACAAGGTTTCAAGGAATCAAAATCAACTACAAGTTATGTAATTCTAGCCATCCTTTTAGAATAAAAGTTCCCCATGTATGCTAGATAGGATTATGAACCTTGGAAACCAAATTTTGTATGTATTTAGACAAACATAGATACAAGGTTTATTAGGGTTGCATGTACACTTAGGAAGTGTTAGAATGCTCAAAACCCATCAGCTATGAGGAGACATCACAATCTTATTGCACTACAATTTGAAACTTTGCTATGCTCAATGTTTCCTTCTAATATCAAAAAGGGGGATAAAATCTTGATAAAGCTTAGAATCTCACTACTAGGAATACAAAAAACCACATTCTAAGAGGATTCAAGTCGTTCGTTGTCTGTTGTATCTTCTAATGGGGGGGGGGGGGGTTTAAAACTACAAGAATCAAGATTTGATTATTATTCTCAAGGGGAGCACAAGTCAAAAGCATTCCACTTATATATCAGAAGAAGTTTACTTTTCACATCATCAGATATGGGAGATTGTAAGGTCACACCTTATGATCTGATGAGTCAAACACATGACATCCTGATCTATCAGCATCAACATCTGCACACTGATAGCGCCAACTTTTCAAACCTATCAACGTCAACTTACAGTTTAGTTATCTGATTATAATTCTTTGCATATTATGTAATGATATAGATAAATATATAATAGATCATAGATCTGGTATCTTTTTGATAAGCTCGGTTATTATTATAGATTAGATTAAATCCATTCAATTAGGGGATATACATGTATAGATTAGTATATATACAACATTAGGACAAACCATAATGTAGTGGTCGTTATGGCTGTGTTTGTGGCTTTTTGTGGTTTGTCTTCGTGACAAACCTGTCTTGTTGGTGAAGACAAAACCTCTTTTCTTGGTGAAAGAAAGTTTTTTAGGAACTTCTAAGTTATTTACTTTATGTTGATTATATTGCTTAGATTAGTTTTACGTTTCTTATTCATACTTGAAGTGTATCTAATCATCACCAACTTCACATTGAAACTACTCAATAGCATGTTTAATCTTAGATTATGCTCTTCTATTTGTAACTAGGATATTGAGGATCACAAACAAGAAGTGAATAACCATGCATATGCGCTTGGTAACCTTAATGTCATCTGTCATCTCAATTCGTGTGCTGGTAAACCACACACGCTCCATCAACAATGATATTTTATGAGATACACATTACAAATATTTATTAATCCCTATTAGTGTGTTGGTTAAGCCCACATTCTCAACTAACGACTAATAAACAGTAATGTGCAATTTCATGGGTTAGCATACAAATTCACATTTTCTAAAGTAACTAAGATTGGGATTTTCAATAAAAGCTTTAGTTACTTTTACTAACATTATACTTTTAATGAGAATTAATTTGTCCTGTCAAATCCGTTTGACTAACGACCCTCGACTAATCATGGAATCGGTGGGTGAGAGTGGACACCCATTCAACAACCATTTTATAGGTTGTTTCCTTATTCCCCCCTTAAGCTTTTAATTTTACATATAGTATAAGTTGTATTTTGAACCATTCAAAATACTAGGATTTATATTTTAAATTTCGAAATTAATATTCAATCAATTAAATTTAAAATAAAATAATAATGATTTAATTATTAAGAAGTGAATAAGTTAAATCTATTAAGGTTTATCTAATTAAATTACTAAAATAATTTAATCCTAATCCTTACCCTCTTATTTTAGAAAATTAGGGTAACGGATTCCAATTTTATAATTATCCTTTTTAAACAAATTAAACTAACAATTATCAAATATGGAAACCCTATAAGCCTACCATTTTCAAAATTACTTTGGGAGGAAGGTTAGGGTTTCAAAACCCTAGCACTTAATTTTGAAATCCAAGGGGTGGAGGCTAGGGTTTCCAAAACCCTAACCCTTGTCAAAATTATGGCCTTTTAGGGTTTAATTTCAATAAACCCTCATTGGTCTATTCTTCAGTTATAGATATTCAACAAAAAAAAAAACAAATCAAACTCTCTGATACCAGTGATGGGATTTAGGTAAACAAACAAAAATAAAACCCTTAAGTATGCATGCAGCTTAAACATGATCTATGTTTTCTCTATTTCACCTGTAGCTAGGAACATGAAAAGAAACCTGCTAACCGTAGCCTATTTTCAAAAATTAGATGAGAGGGTTTTAGGATCACATACCTTTTATTTGTTATAACAAACAACTAGAATTCCTCTTTGTTGATCTCTTAGAAGCAAACACCGCAAGTGTAATGCCTCTAATTGAATCACACCAAAACTATCAAGATAATTGATTAGGAGACTAGAGAGGGATTTCCGTCCAATGCTTGCGGAGGGAAGGGATGGAAAAAATCAAGGGTTAGAGGACTCCTTATATAGTTAAGAAAACTTGTTGCCAAAGTTAGGGTTTAAGGGATAAACCTTAGATTTTCTTGCTTGGTGACCAAGCAACCCAAACCCCTTGTCCAACAGGCATTGGAGGAAATCTCCAAGGGTTTCCCTAGAGATTTTTGTCCACCTCTTACAAGAGGTTCTAGATCCTTCGTTTCTCAACAATTAATAAATAACAAAATAGTCCCTGTACTTTTAATTAATTCAATTAATAGCAAAATTATTTCTAATTAATTTACACTTAATTATTAATTACATAATATGATTAAATAAATATATTATTTTCATACCAAATTAATAAATAATTTATTTAATTTATGATTCACATGATAAATTATTCTCTCTCTCTAAAATCATATTGTCCAATTGCTAGGCTTGACGGAAACTGAAAATGATTGTGCTACTATCCATTCAAGTATATACCAATTTTACTTATATACCTAATCTAACAGGATTCTCATCCCACTAGTATTGCTATTGTTGCTGTTATGGAAATTCATCAAGGCAAAGGGAAGAAAAGGAAATCCACCACCTAACCCAAGTGGAAAAGGGTTAGAGAGTGTAGTAGTGGGTCAAAGGGGAAAGCCAAGTATGATGTCTCTCTTGTTAGTAATCTGATAGAGGTCGTTTTCTTTGACTATGGCCGAAATGTATTTTGCAAAAGAAGATGCCAAAATACTTACAACAGTTGAAAGAAGGAAATAGAAAAGTGTCTGGCTCATTATTTGGTATGTAAACTTTCAAAATCAGTAACACACAAACTTCTAATTCTTGGGTCCTGGATATAACATGTGTTTCTCACATTTATTCTGATATGCATGCACTAAAGGAAAGAGAGATTCGAGAAAGGGAAGTTGAAGTTGATCATGGGGAATAGACATTCTTTGCCTCTTACTATGATAGGGTTTTATGAGCTTGTGTTTGATAGTGTGGGTAAGGTTGATTTAGTTAATTGTTGGTATGTGTAAGACATGACAAGGAATATAATTTCATTTCATGCTTTATTTAGGCAAGGATTTTCTTAGTTGTTTCATAATGATAATGGTTAATTTTTTGTTTGTAAGAATGGTGATTTGTTTTAAAAGCATATCATTGTAATTTCATTTATGGAATTGGTGTGTGCATTGAAAGTAATGGCAACAATCTATTCAATATCGATTCTTCTAATAGTTTAAAGAAAACATGTTTATGGAATTATCATCTTGAGAAAAAATAAAACAAAACACATTATGTAATTACAAAACGATGGAGTGTTGAAATCATTTGACTTAAGGAATATGGAAAAGTTTCACAATTGATCCCACGTAGGACACCATAACTTAATGGTGCGACTGAAAGGAGAAATCGAACCTTGCTAGATATGGTTCATTCCATGGTGAGTCGACCTTCACTTTCTACATTGTTCTGGGTATATCCACCATAGACTAAGGCATATACTCTAAATCATGCTCGACGCAAAAAGGTTTCCAAGATGGCTCGTGAGATATGGAGTGGAAAACCTCCCTCGTTCACACATATCAAGGTATATGGTTGTGAGGATCTGGTTAGGCGCAAGACCCAAGACAAACTAGATCCTAGAACTAAAAGGTGCATTTTCATTGGTTACCCAAAAAAATTATTTGGATGCTTATTCTACCGACCAAGTGAAAACGTGGTCTTTATAGCTCGAATGGGAGTCTTTCATGAGAAAGACTTTGGGTAACACTAGCACTCAATCTAAGGGTAAAGCACTTGTTGTACCCGTTGACAATTCATTACCTCTACATCGTTGTAGTAGACATAGCGAACCACCAAACCTTATTGATTCCATATAAGTAAAGATAGGGACACATTTATTTGTGGTAAGACAATATTAAATTTGGCGAGCTAGCTAACTACAAGGGAGTTATGCAAACCTTGAGGATGCTAAGTGGAAAGAGGATATGAATAGTGATATTCAATGTGTGTATAATAACCGAGTATGGCATTTGGTCGATCATATGCCTGGTTTAAAGTCAGTAGGTTGTAAATGGAACTTCAAGAAGAAGACCTACATGGAAGAAAATGTACACACATTTAAAGCTAAGTTGGTTGCGAATGGATTTACTTAAACCCAAGAGGTTGAATATGATGAGTCCTTCTTGCTTGTAACTAAGATCAAGTCGATTAGGATTATTTTTTTCATAGCTGCGTTTTATGATTATGAAATATGTCAGATGCATGTTAAAACTGTTTTCCTTAACTGGAAGCTTATTTGGGATGTTTATATGACTGTACTGAAGGGTTTTGAACATTCCAAATATCCTAATAAAGTGTACAAGCTTGATAAGTCCATTTATAGACTTAAACAAGCAGCTTCTAGTTGAAATCTTCGCTTTCATGAAAATGTCAAAGAGTTTTCATTTTCTAGAAGTGAAGATGAGTCATGTGCATATGTAAAAGCTAGTGGAAGTGTTGTAACCATTCTATTTCTGTATGTTGATGACGTATTCCTTATAGGAAACGATATTCCAAGCTTGAAAGAAGTGAAATATTGGCTTGGAAAATGATTAGCTATGACAAATCTAGGTGAGCCGAGATAAATTCTGGGAATAAGGATTTACAAGGACAAAAAGAAACCTTTAATTAGACTTGGCCATAATACATACGTGGATAGAATATTCAATGTTTAAATATGGAAAATTTCAAGAAAAGGGATTTGCCAATACATCATACTGTTAAATTGAGCAAGATTCAATGTCCTAGTAATGATAAGGAAATACAAGTTAAGAGTCGAGTTCCATATCCATTTCCTATTGGATCGATCATGTATGTTATGAATTGTACTGGTCCTAATGTGTCTTATTCATTAAATATGGTTAGTCAATATCAGAGTAATCCTGGTGGTGTCCATTTAATAGCAATAAAGAACATTCTTATGTATTTATAAAGAACGAAAGAAATGTTTTTAGTTTTCAGCAGCAAAGACGAGTTAAGAGTGAGTGACTATATTGATGAGAGCTTCAAGACGGATCAAGATTTTTGGTCTTAATCTAGATATATGGGTATTCCTACTATATGGTGGGAAGTAACATGTAAAAGTTCTAAGGAGAAAATGGTAGTTTATTCTAATTTTGAGTTAGAATACATCACAACAAGTGAGATGGTCAAGGAAGAAACATGGCTGATGAATTTTATTGTTATTTCGGTGTTGTTCAATCAGTCCAAAAACCCATAAAAAAATTTCTATGATAATGAAGGTGTGGTTTTTTTACTAAAGAACCAAAGAATCATGGGAGTTCAAGGCATATTCTAAGAAATATACCATTACGTCCGACATAGAGTAGGAAATTGCAACCTCGTGGTGAATTCAGTATCATAAGACGAAAATCCACCCGATCCTTTTAAAAAAGTGTTAAGCAAGATCAAGCACTTCAGTCATGCTAGGAGCATTGGGTTAAGATATGATGTTAGTTGTAGTAGTTGGTTGATAGTTTGAAACAATATAACAGAATAAATTTTAATTGTTTTGGTGATCAAATAGTAGACATTTGTTTATGACTATGTGTGCTACCATCTTAATTATTTATTATTAAATTTCGTTTTGATGTTTACTTCCTAAGTATTAATTTCTTCAAAATAACACAGTTTGTCATACTTTTTTTGGAGTAAGTAGTGATTTAATATTATCATGGAGTTTCAGTACATTGTTCATAGTGATTGCACATGGCATGGAGATTGTTCCTATACTCATGAGCACTTAAAATAGGGATTTTAAGAAATGGATAGACTCAGGCTTAGAGATTACTTCGTGGATTTAATCGTGATTAGTTCTAAGATGATAATATCTTCTATTCTTCAAGAGGAAATGCATAATTTATAAATAACATGTAACGCCTTATTTCTGGTATGATTTTAATTCAAGTATTGCATTTTTCCTAAAGAACTTGTCGAGTTGGAAGCCCCAACTCGACGTGTTGAAGTTGTTTTGTCCGTGGGGTTTCATGAGGCAAATTGATGAGTTTTCCGCTCAGGAGGAAACCCTAATTTTAGAGTTTTGCACCCTATTTAAACACCTTAAGTCCCTAGTGTTGGCCTCATTTCTAGCCTCCATATTCCCTTAGTCTAATCTTGAAATCCTAAAGCCTTTTTGAATGTTGTGAGCTCTTTATGAGTGTATTTTTATTGTGTTTGAAGCCCTTGGAAGAAAGATAAGGTTGGTGCAAGTTGGTCATTCAAGTAGGAGCCTTCAAGTTCTTGATTATTTGCACCATTTCCAACATATTTCAGGTACAAAGTTCTAACCTTGCTTAATATTTGATTAGATCTCTTTTTGGGTTAGAGTTGAGGCTTTTTGCCATGTTTGGTTGATTAGTGGGGTTGAAGGTCGTCCCAAGTGTTATTCTTCTAGATCTATGGTCCTCTTGAGCTCTTTGGGCATAAAGATTCCAACTTTATGGTATTAAGGGCTCCATGTATGCGTTAAGTCCCTATTATGGCTCCTTTTGAACATTTAAGCTTCTCCTAGCCATGCATGAGAGTAATGTTGGAAACTTTACGTTATTTTGTAGTCTTTAAGGACCAGATCTGTATTATGGGGATTTGTCTTGATGAATAATTGATCATTGCTTAAGCCTTAACATTTTAAGTTTAGGGTTTGCGCTATATACCCATAGGATTGTTCTTAAGGGTAAAGTTGGAAAATTTACTCTTCTAGACGTTATTTCAGTTAAGCTTTGAGTGGTTGACCTTGTAGTTTCGAGAATGATAACTTAATGGATTAATAGGTGTGTTTCCTTAAGAACTCAGCGAGTTCACGAGTGAACTCGACAAGTTGGATCGATTTTTCCCGATTCTACTGACAAAAGGGGAAACTCTGCGAGTTGGATCGACTTTTTCTGATTATGTCGATGAATGGAAACTAGGCAAGTTGAGTCAACTTAGGACTTTGACTTTGACCAAGTTTGACCTTTAGGGAGTTTTGAAATATTTATCGGTATCTGAGGGGTTGTTTCTATTTAAGGGTTAAGTAGAGCTGATTTCTGGGGCTAGGATTTATCCAGTTATCATTCAGCATTTGAGGTGAGTTTCCTTACCAGGTTTAGTGGGTCGAAGACACCAAGGCCATCTAATGTTAATATTATGTTGATAGTATGCTAGTTGTATACGTTTTACGGGCTAAGGCCCGATGACGGGCGGGGCCTGATGGATATCTGTATGTTTTGTATCTTTGTGATTATTGCATGTGTATGTGTTTATTTTGATATATGTTATTCTATGTTAGGTGGGGGGCCGTTTTACTGAGCTCAGCTCGATGTCGGGCGGGGTCCGAAGCCGAGCGGGGCCTGATGACGAGTGGGGCCTACTAAATGTTTATTATATGATTGGTATGTGGTATTTTGGGGGAACTCACTAAGCTTTACGCTTACAACTTTTAGTTTATGTTTCATGTACTTCTAGTTCCAAAGGTAAGAGCTCGGGATGACTACATCACACACACCATTGGACTCCACACGTGATATTTTACTTTGATTTTATGAAAATTAATACATTGGTTTTTATTTGAAATGATTGGATGTTATTGGAATCACTATTTTATCTAATATTAAAAACAAAATTTTTTGGACCATATTTTTGGGTGTTACAAGTTGGTATCAAAGCCTTGGTTTGAGGGATTGGGGAACACTCTCGGGTGTGTCAAAACTCAAACTAAGGATTTGGTAGAGATTTTCATAAGAAAAACATTTTTATAAAAAGAATTTCTAAAATAGAAAAGGGGTGTGGTGCATGCAATCAACCGAGCTCAAGTAAGTGATCCCAAAATACCCATACATGTTTATATATGAATTATGAATCGTGAATCGCATGATAGATTAGGGCTAAGGATATAGGAGAAATGCATTTGTATTCCTGTTATATGAATTTGTAGATTTTTATTCTAGTACTGATCAGTCAGTGATAGGATCGGCTAACTACGTTAAGCTCAATTATGTTTACTTGATGCTCGAATGTTGCTTGCTTTGTGCTTTTAGGAATTCTGGCTAATCTTAGATAGTTAGTAAGCGAATATGCTAAGTTATACATTATGGAAAGTAAATAATTTCAAAAGGTTAGGTTTAGTCCTATTGCACAACTCTTTTTTGAGTCCAACCATTATAGGGAGAGACCTCTTACTCGAAGAACTATCTGGTCTTTGTAATACGTAATTGTATTTGTGAGCTAGTTAGAGAAGGTTAGCATAAGTTCCTTCTACAGCTGATAATGGATAGTGGTGTGTACTCTACCCTAGGAAAACATAGGATGAGATTTAGTGATGGGAGCCTAGCTGTAAGAGATCTTCTTGTTATATAATAACTTGGGTGAGTAAAGTCACTTCATGAGGAAAGTACGAAAAGATGTGCAAGGTATTATGGGCCCATACTACTGGAAGTAGAGAATCCATACTCGATTCCAGGAGGGCTGTAATGAAGACAAGGAGTTAGTGTAGTTATGATTTCCGCAATATGCACATCGATGCTTATTTTGATAGTTTTATAATCTATTTTCAGTATGGTGGTATTGCGAGGAAGGCTAGTAGGCAGTTCAGGTGTCGGGGAGGGTTCAAGCTTAGGTTCTATAGCAGGGCAACTTGATGACTAGACGAGGGAGTTCATCTCGTTTGATATTACACACAACATCCTTGATCAGAATCCTGTGATCTTTGGCTCGGTCGCGGAGGGTATTCTGGAGATTCTTGATGAGAGATTGAGTGCTTTTTGCGCTGAAATTATGGCTTTAATCGGGACGCGCTCTCTGACTTTTAGGGAGTTTTAGGCTTGTGGAGTGCCAAACTATCATGGGGCTAGGGACTCCATTCCGAGAAACAGGTGGTTGGCAGATGTTGTCAACGCTTTCTGTACCAAACATTGTCCTATGGGGGACAACGTCAGACTAGCTTCATGTCTCCTAAGGGACATGTCTTGTGATTGGTGGAAGGAGGTAGGGAATGCTGTAGGAGGCGATCCTATTGATTCGATGACTTGGAGTGATTTCTCAATGACGTTCTGAGCCATGTTTGCACCGGTGATAGAGGTACATCAGCTAGCGCGAGAGTTTTAGGATCTCCATCAGACTACTGAGACGGGGAATGAGATCACCAGTATGTTCAAGGAGAGGTCCCTTCTACTTCCGCAGTATGTGGTGGACGAGGAGATGAAAAAGGCCCGGTACCACGAGATGCTGAGGAGCGTGTAGGTTCCTATTTTATTGGTTGGATCGGTGCGGAAGATATTACCAAGAAGAAAATCGTATATAAACATGATGAGCAAGACATGTGAGTAAAATTGTAGTAGATAAATAGAGAGATATCAAATATTACAAGAACACCCATGGTTGGGAGAGATAACTCTCCCTTGGTGGGAGAGATCCCACTACATTCTCTCCAATCTACAAGTCTACATAGTAAACACTAATACTAAAAATGACCATCACCTCCACTTTATATACTAGTGGAGGGAATATGCTTTTCATACAAGAGAATATTCTAACCTAATAAACACTCAACATTATAGAGCATTTTCATGCTCCAACAATCTCCCCCTAAATGCTCGGAAATGGTGAGGGTAAAGCAGTGATAATAGGCAGAACATGTCACACCCCCAAACCGGAACGGCGGAAACGTTCCGGGGCGGAGGACGTCATATTCAGTATCATAACAGTTCATAGAAAGAAAAGTACACACCACCATACAAATTAAGGTTTCCAAAATGTTTACATTCGTAACATGTTCAAAAGATAATTACATAAACATCTTTCAAAAGAAGTAATTAACGTCAGCACGTTAATCCTCAAAAGTTGATTTCCAAACCTGCTTAGCGGTTCCCTGAGAATACAAGTTATTTCAAAGAAAAAGTGTCAACAATTAAGTTGGTGAGTTCATAAGTAGTGTTTTGAGAAAATGTACGCCATTCGAAAGTTCATTTATGTTTTCCAGAAAAACGCGGTATTTTCAAATGAAAAGGGTTATGATTCTTTGAGTTGAAAATGAATGTATTAGATCCAGAAAATCCCATATTTTCCCTAATAGTTGAGATATGATTTGTTGTGCTTTCCAAGAAAAACGCTTATTTTCTTATAAAAGTATGAAATGCATATGAATGTTCGTGTTATAAGTTGTAAATAGTTGCACCAAGAAAATCCCTTATTTTCCAATTCGTTGTTTGTTTTAGATGTAGGAAAAACCCTTATTTTCCTAACATAACTGGCAGTCTCTAAGACCGAAAATCACAAGCAACCGACGTGCTTAAAAGTTGAGGCATAGTTTTATATAATAAAGCTATACGAAGATCGCACTTGTTAGATGAAGAATAGTTTTAATAGCTACTCGTTCATAAAAGCATAATACCATAATAATTGTATATCCGATGAGTTTTATAACCATACTAAACATAATATGCCTGTAGCGACGTTCTTCAGGCGTCGTAGCGTTATGACAACTGTCACCCCAAAAGACGGACTGTAGCTAACAGTCAGGGCGCGGGATCATGACTTCCTGTATAGATCTATACACATTTGACATGTTCTCCGTACGGGAGACTCTGGTTATAGACAGGACTTGTAGCGATACCTTTTATCAAAAAGGAAGTGTTTGAAGATGTACACGTCTCATGGATTCTCAACTAAGTCTGTATTAAAGTAGTAGTTTTGTATGCAAAGTTTATCCTTTTTTCACAATGTTTTACAAAGCATAAATCATAAGTTTTTAGAATGTATAAAACGATTTAGCAACGAAGAATACTTTGGAATTTCTAAATACTTTGTATGAATCTAGTGTATGCGAAGTATGACAAGAGTTTTCACATAGTAGTACTAAATCACAAGTGATTCATTTGATAAAAACGAGTAAAGTGAAATTCTATGAAATACACAATAATAACCGTATGTTTACTTGTATTCCCCCCCCCCCCCCCTTAAAGAGTATAGAAAGCATTTAAAAATGTATTTAAAGAGTGTTTGTAGGGGTATGAACTCACTTGGAAGTTTGAAGATAGCGAGATGGAAAACCGGGCAGAGTTTCGTCTCGGGAAGCGGATTTTTCTCGGGATTGTCGGGAATCTCGGGAGTAAAATCGACCTTCGGGACTTGAGCAAAAATGACCAGGGCTTCTGGTTTGAACGGGCACAGAAAACTAGGCAAAACGCAAGAGAAGTGAGAAGAAATGAGCAATTTTTCCGGAGACCCTCGCATCCCTTTTATAGGGACTGAGAGGCCTCGGTACGTGGGGCGTACGCTCGTACGCAGCGCGTACTCGTACGTCATGCATGACCGAGTCCTCGACTGCCTCGGCATCGGATGGGACGGCGGGTCGGATGGGGCGGCGGGTCGGATGGGACGGCGGGTCGGATAGCTTCGCATAGGGGCGACGTGGACGGACCGAGAACAAGGCCTTCAGGTACGCGCTGCGTACCCGGATGAGGACGCTGACTCCTCCTTCGGATATTACCGGATTTTGATATAAATTTATATATAATTTATTTAATAAACTTCAAAAAATCATATCTTCTTCATACGAACTCCGTTTTCGACGTTCTTTATATCCACGCGCAGGTGAGACTAATATCTACAACTTTCGTTTAGATTTCGTTGGCAAATTATGTAATTATATTTTATTATTTATTTATTAAAATGACGTGATTAAGGAATTTCTTTAAAAATTCATAACTTCTTTATCTGACGTCGGTTGTTGCCAGACTTTTTACCGCTGAAATACCATTGACGAGACCTTCGATTCTTGTTTAGGTCATTCCGGCCAAAAGTCGCTCGATCTCTGATTCGAGTTTTTAGCTGTCTGCTGCTAAGCCGAACTTGGAAAAATTTGAACTTCAATATACGAAGCCGGATTTGGGCGTTCTTTTTACGTACGATCATGGTTTAATGACATTTAAACATAGAGGGAATTTAAATAGAACTTTTTGGACATTTTATTATCAATCTTCGAATGTGAGTAGTCCCAAAAAACCAATCATGCTCACAGTCTCCCCCTCGACTGTAGAACCAAAGAGCACAATATCGAATCACACAACATATTCAATATTCTGAAATCGAATGATAATGCACCAAATAATCTCTTAAGAATAACCTGCTGAAAATGTGAAGCATCAGAAAATAAAGTCCGAATGATAAATAATGTGAATCTGAAGAGATGGTCTAGTAATGCCAAAATTTTGATCGGAAGATCAAAAAGAAGTGTCACGCCACATCACTAAACCAATCATCATCTTCAAAATATCGCAAGTCCAAACTCGAGAAATCATAATATCTGAACCGGATGCAAACACAAATGAGACATACCAAAGTGTAGAATTTGAAGATAAATAATCATAATCCGGAGAACGTCTAGTAGTGCCAAAAATTCGATCTGTGAAGATCAAAAATCAGTGCCACATCGCACTACTAAAGGAATCTTCGTCTTCAAATGTCTTTAAAGTCAAAACTCCAACAATAAACCAGAATGGATGCTCATGATTTTCCTTATTTTTGATCGACCATGCAATAAAGATAAAAAATAATCATGAAACCGGGAAAAAAAATACGTCGGATATGATGGAGCATCGCACGCTCCCCCTTGATGTGAGCATCTACCCGTAAAAACGAGAATATTATTTTTCGGTCATGGGTAGACATGGTGATGTATCGCTGAACTGAACAAACACTGTAGAATATGTATGATAAACCTGCTGCTCAAAAAATCATAATGCTGAATCGAAGTAATGCCGAAAATCGAAATGCAAACTAGAACTCCCAAATGATGGTCTGAGACCATATATAAATAGTCCGACGGGAGTAAAAATGCGAGCAGCTCGGTAGAAGTGAGACACCAAAATAATAATCTCTAAACCAACTGTGTCGTCACTCATAATCAACAAGAAGAATGAAGACTTGAACCATGGAGCTACAATTGGTGTTAAAAAAATTGGTTTTAATAAAATAATTGGTATAAAAAAGAATTGGTATTAAAACAAAAATGAAAAAAAAATAATTGGATAAAAATAAAATTGAAACTGGTTTAAAAGAAAAATAAGAGACAAATTGGTTAAACAAAAATAATAAAAAAGTAAGTCTTGGAAAGTTTCTTTTGGTTTGTAATCCAGCATTCCCTCCGGAATAAATGTTGTTCGGATTCTAAAATGTGAATCGAAGACATTGGGTTTAAAATAAAATAAAGGAAATGGGTAGTAAAAAAGAAACAAATGGGTTTTAAAAGGTACAAAGTGTAATGGTGGACACCAAAATGGGTGCCGGGTAAAATGTGTCCGGAATTTTATTTTATTTTATTTTTTATTTTTCGGAATGGTTCGGTTCCTAAGTAAAAGAAAAAGAAAACAGTTTGAAAAAAAAAATTACGCAATCGTTTGAAAATAAAATGGTGCGAAATGGGTTTTAAAAGAAAAATTCCGGAATTGGTATCGGGTAAAGTGGGTGGGTTCCGAAGTGGGTTTAAAAGAAAAGGTTCCAGAGTTTTTTTTATTAGTCCGGAGTGGCTTTTTTTGAGTCTGGAACTAAAAAGGGAAGTCCATCCGGGAATTAAAGAGCAAAAAAGTGGCTTGGTCCGGAATGAAAATAAGTTGGTCCGGAACCGATGGGCACACGTGAATCTTGGAATTAAACTTTAAATGAGATAAAAAGTGTACCGACAAAAGATGTGGATCATTAAGGCATGTGGCAGGAGTTACGCGTTGGGTGGCAGCGAAATAGACTTCATAGAGTTAGACTTATGGATCGATTTTATCGACTGGATCGGTGCGAAAGATATTACCAAGAAGATAATCGTATATAAACATGATGAACAAGATATGTGAGCAAAATTGTAGTAGATAAATAGAGAGATATCAAATATTACAATAACACTCATGGTTAGGAGAGATAACTCTCCCTTGGGGGAGAGATCCCACCACATTCGCTCCAATCTACAAGTCTACATAGTGAACACTAATATTAAAAATGACAATCACCTCCACTTTATATACTAGTGGAGGGAATATGCTTTTCATACAAGAGAATACTCTAACCTAATAAACACTCAACATTGTAGAGCATTTTCATGCTCCAACAAAGCGACATTCGGCAGTTTGTTAGCCGATCCAACTGCAAGACGTTGGAAGAAATGATAACGAGGGCTAGGGAGAGGGAGATTGAGTTGGAGATTGAGAGAAAGATGAAGCCAGATTCTGCTGCGAGTGTTGAGGGGTCAGGCAAGATGCCCAAGGTATCTGATTCTAGACCGAGAGGCCAACATGGTCGTAGCCGCTGTGGCAAGTGAGGCAGGACGCATGAGGGGAGGTGCAAAAGGGTGGGTTTCGGATACTTCAAGTGCGGCCGTACTGGTCACATCAGCAGAGATTGTACTGCTACCACCCTATCACTCTGGTATCTAATACAGTTTGCTTTCAGTTCAATCAGAGGGCCCATTGTCTGAGTTTTGCTGCGGTAGGACCGGTGTCAGCACATGCTCTTGCGAAATTAAGGATTACCGACGGTCTTCAGGGTCGGGCAGACGCGCCAGTGGTAAAGAATAGGGTGTTCCACCTGACGGCAAAGGAGGCACGAGTAGCTCCTGACGTGGTGACGGGTATGTATCTTGTCCTTATCTCTTTAATTATATTGAATTGTTGCTTATGTTTATGTGATTTATTTTAGGATCGTTCCTCGTGAACGGTATCTCTACCTTGGTATTATTCGATTCGGGGACTACCCAATCTTTTATATCTCTTGCGCTTATCAAGAGATTTGGTAGAGTTCCAGGGGAGCTGGATTCTCCTGTTGATGTGTAGTTTGCTGATGATAGGACGGTCATGGTTGCGAGGGTTCATCGGGATTGTACTCTTTAGTTGTTCAACGAGCAGTATCCAGTGGATTTGGTTCCCATTCCTTTGGGTACGAACTTGGTTATCGTTGGCACGTATTGGTTAATCCCTAATGGGGCAGTGATAGACTATGATTTGCAGTTGGTTCGGGTTAGGACCCTAAGTGGCGGAGAGTTGGTGATTTAGGGTGAGAGACCGCAACGTGGGCAGGTTGTGTGTTCTGCAGGAAGGGCCCGACGTTACCTTCATGAGGGTTGTGCGGGTTTCGTCTCATATGTCATGGATACATGGGATAAGGGTAAGGCGACCGTGGATGATGTACCTATTTTGCGTCGGTTTTCGGATGTATTCCCGGAGGATTTTCTTGGGGTACCCCCGAAGAGGCAGGTGGAGTTTAGGATCGATTGGATTCCAGGTGCAACTCTGATAGCCAAAGCACCGTATCGATTGGTTCCTCCCAAGATGTAGCATTTGTCTACCAAGCTGCATGAGCTGTTAGACAAGGGATTCATTAAACCGAGCAAATTGCCTTGGGGAGCCCCAATTTTTTTTTGTGAAAAAGAAGGACGGATCCTATAGGATGTGTATCGACTACCTAGAGTTGAATAAGGTAATGATGAAGAACTGTTATTCCCTCCCGAGGATTAATGATCTTTTCGACTAGCTTCAGGGTGCATCCTGGTTCTCCAAGATTAATTTGCGATCAACTTATCATCATATGTGTCACACCACAAAACCTGAACGGCAGAAACATTCGGGGGCGGAGGACGTCATGTCAACTATCATAACAAATGAATAGTAAAGAAAGTGTGACAACCCGATATTTCAACTCTTTGTAATGACCAAAAAGGGTCAAGTATTGTAACCACTTTTGTGTAATAAAATTTACTTTCATAATAAAATGTACAAATAGTTCTATTTAATTTCCTTCTATGTTTAAATGTCTTTGAACCATGATCGTACGTGAAAAGAACGCCCAAATCCGACTTCATATAGCGAAGTTATGATTTTTCCAAGTTCGGCTTAGCAACAGACATCTAAAAACTCGAATCGTAGATCGAGCGACTTTTGGCCGGAATGAGCTAAACGAGAATCGAAGGTCTCGACAATGGTATTCCAGTGGTAAAAAGTCTGGCAAAAACCGATATCAGATAAAGAAGTTATGAATTTTCAAAGAAATTCCTTAAACACGATGAGTTCAAAATATATAATAAAAAAATAAATTCGGAATTTGCCGACGGAGTCTAAACGAAAATTGTAGAGCGTAGTCTCACCTACGCGTGGATATAAAGACCATCGAAAACGGAGTTCGTATGAAGAAGATATGAATTTTTGAAGTTTATTAAATAAATTATATATTTATTTAATTCAAAAATCGGACCTTATCCGAAGAGGGGTCAGCGTCCTCATCCGAGGTACGCGCTGCGTACCCCTGTACGCCCTGCGTACCCGAGAGACTTGGCCTCTGATCGTCCACGTCGCCCTATCCGAGGCGTCCGACCCGTCCGACCCGCCGTCCCATCCGACCCGCTTCCCCAGCAACCCGTCCCATCCGAAGCCGAGGCATTCGAGGCTTCGGTCATGCATGACGTACGCGTACGCGCTGCGTACGAGCGTACGCCCCGCGTACCGAGGCAGTTCAGCCTTCCTATAAATAGGATGCGAGGGCTTCCGAGAAAAGGGCTCATTTCTCTCCTCTCTCTCACAATCTTGCCTCGTTTTCCGTGCCCGTTCAAACCCGAAGCTCTGGTCTTTTTGCTCAAGTCCCGAGGGTCGATTTTACTCCCGAGATTCCCGAGAATCCCGAGGAAAATCCGTTTCCCGAGACGAAACTCTGCCCGGTTTTCCATCTCGCTATCTTCAAACTTTCAAGTGAGTTCATACCCCTTAATTTACCTTTTAAATATTTTATAAATTCTTTTATATGCTTTCAAGGGGGGGATTACAAGTAAAACACACGAGTATTATCGTGTGTTACATAAAGAAACTCTTTTATATGCTGTTATATATCCAAATCACATGCGATTTATAAACCTTTAAGGAACTTTCATATATATAACATATGTTAAAATAGTATTCTATCTTTTGAAATATAAATTTGCTGTAATGCATGTATAAACTAAACTTTTCTTAGATTATTCTTGTCTATCTTAGACTCTACACCAAAAATCTATGCTTTCATAAACAAGTGATTCCTTTTCTAGGTATTTCTAAACAAACAAGACACACTTTTAGAAAACTATAATAGGTATAGTTTTACGAACAAATTTCTAACTCTTATGTACTAGAAACCTGAATTTCAAGAAGTTTACTTTCGTATACAAGAACAAACGTAAAATTTTAACAAGTAGATCTGTTTTATGCCACGGTTTTGTGAGACACTAACTTCATGTACGTTCGAGTACACATTTCAAGTCCTGTATTATATACCCGAATCCCTTGGAGGGGGAGCGTGGTGTTTGTGTATAGATCTATACGGGCTTGACAACCAGCGCCCTGACTGTTAGCTGCAGTCCACCGTTTGGGGTGACAAACGTCATAACATTCCAACGCCTGAAGAACGTTGTGTATAGGCATTTCGAGTCGATAGTAGGGTTATAAAACTCACAAGGGGTATTAAAAAATGCATTGATTTACAAGGTTTTCAAACTCATTGGTTATTTTACACTTACATACATTTTAGAAACAAACATTGGTCTTGAGTGAAGGCTACTTTTATACTAGTAGAAAATATAGGATTTTCTAAACACAAACAAACAAGGACAAAACATTTCATTTCATTCAAACATTGTCATTTAAATACTTATGAAACTCACCAGCTTAAATGCTGATCTACTCTTTCAAAATTACTTGTATGTCCCAGGAAATCAGTAAATTTCAGGTATTCATTTTGCTTTTGATGAAGGGATGCTGCGGCGCCAGTTAAATCTCGTATTTTGACATCATATTGTAATTGGTTTTGAACATGTAACTTTTGACAAATGTAAACTTTCAATTATATATATGATGGTTGTATTGCTTTCTTTACTATGTATTCATTTGTTACGTTACCACATGAAGTCATCCGCCCCCGAACGTTTCCGCCGTTCAGGTTTGGGGGTGTGACAGATTGGTATCAGAGCAATGTTTATAGTGAACTAAGTATATCGAACCACATAAGATATACAAACTATAAATGCTTAAGGGACTAATACTCTCTGACAAAACGAATTTTCTTTTTACGCTCAAGCAGCTTTGCGTTCAGCTTAAATTCATAGTTCATTTAAGTACAATTACATGCATAGCACAAATTATTTTCATGTTATACAACTATACAAGTATATAGACAAGTTGACACTACGATTGAGGCTCGATATATGTAATCAGATTTTGGACAAATATAGCGTGATCAACTATATTTGCCCGAGATTGGACCAACGTATATCGAGGAATGATCGTAGTAAGCAACAAGTCAAGCCTTACCAAACCATTACTAGAATCAAACACAAGAATTTAAATACTATAGGAGTATTTGCTATCTAAAACTAGTTTAACTTACATGTTTTGCACGTTTCAACTTTATTCCATTCTTATAACCCTATTTTCCCGTACAGTCGAAATGGCTGGATTTCACCACCCTGGCGACCCCTACTTTCCCAACCAAGGCAACGGAGGATGGATCGAAGATGATCCCGAAGAGGACGAGGAACCCATAGAAGTGGGTGATGACTCCGGTACCGACTCAGAGCCGGAAGTTATCGATCCACCACCCATTCAACCTCCCGTCTTCGTAAGGAACTTTCAAGGACCGACTCCCGTCTGGGGAAGTCACCTCCACCATTGGAGCCAGCAGCAAAACCTACGCCCTCCCTACGGCATGTGCCGGGACTTCTACGATGTCCGAGGCGGAGGTTCAGCTGATCGAGCACTCCCGGTAATGGTGGGTAAGTTAGCCAATCAGTCCTATCAGTCTGGAGTTCAAGCTAGTCGACTCCGGGATGTCATCGTGGAAGTGCAGATTCACACTTCTGACATCCGTAGGCTGGACAAGATACAAGACAATGCTCAACTCCAAACCGAAGCATTTCAAGCGCAAATGATTGCAGCCCTCGCTGAACTGAGGGAACAACAAGCCGCTGTCGATAGGCGTCTAATGGAGTCGAAGCAATCAGATGCGGAGTCAAGCTCCAAGCGCAACCTACGACGCAAGTAGTGCTTGTCAAGGACTCAAATTTTGTTATAGTTTACGACGTCGGCTAAAAGTCTTTAAATTTCTCGAACTTTGTAACCAGAGACCCTTATAAGGGTCAAATTTTCATGATCGTTGTAACAACTTTTATATTAATATAAGTGACACTATTACTACTATGTTAAGTATTTCGTTCAAACCTTGAATGGTCTTTGGGGAGCCAGATACTTGTTTCATACCTTCAGTCTTACAAATAACTTTCATTCTTCTATTTTAAGACTCATACTATCATCTGTTGTTGAACTATAGCGATTTAGTTCATGAGACACATACATTTTCTATTCTATAAAATTCTTATCCTTGTCTTTTCAACCTATAGTTGAAGGATGCCTCCACGTAGGAATCCAAGGCGAAACAACGGTGAGGAAGCACCTGTACCACCACCTCCACCACCTCAATTTGATGCTGTTATGTTTCAAGTAGCAGTCACCGCAGCAGTGGCAGCTGCCATGTCACAGATCAATAACTCGAGTACTAATGGCTCGGGATCTGGCACACACTTATCCAACCATGGCGAGAGTCATGGACCACCTTGAGAATGCACCTATAAGGACTTCACTAATGCCAAGCCCCGGATGTTTTATGGAACTGGTGGTGTAATGGCCCTGAGGCAGTGGATTGAAAGGACGGAGGCAGTCTTTGAAATCTGCTCCTGTCCCGAGCACAACAAAGTCAAATTTGCAACTTTCACCCTTCTTGATAAAGCTTTAACTTGGTGGAATGGCCACGTTAAAGTACTTACCCTAATCGTGGCAAACTCCATAAGCTGGGAGAGCCTGAAAGCCATGATGATGAGAGAATACTGCCCATGGGGAGAGATTCAAAAGCTTGAACACGAGCTATGGACTCTCGGAATGGTTGGTACCGACATCGTTACTTATACCAACAGATTCTGCGAGCTGGCAATCCTTTGTCCAGATATGATTGCTCCCGAGAGCAAGAAAATAGAAAGGTACATCTGGGGACTGACGCCCCAAATGCGATCAAGCGTGTTAGCTTCTAAACCTGACACCTTTGAAAGTGATAAGGAACTGGCACAATCTCTGATTGACTACGGAGGTCATCAGAACTCAACCACTTCTGCACCAGCACCACAGAAAGGAAACAACTACAACAACAACAACAACAACAATGGCAGAAAGAGAGTGTGGAATAAAGGGAAGGGTGGGTCTTCCCAAGAATCCACAAAGAAACAACTGGTTTTAGTGAATGCTGCCACTGTACCTACTACAGCTCCTACAAATACCTACCCAACAAAGCCTTATGTAGGTAACCTCCCAGAGTGTACCAAATGCAATTACCACCACCATGGACCTTGTCGGGAATTGCAGTGCGCCAACTGCAACAGGAAGGGACACACAACCCGTTTCTTTAAGGACCCTGCAGAACCTATCACTCAAGTTCCCGGTGCGGGTGTAGGGCAGACTTGCTACGGTTGTGGCGAGGTGGGCCACTATAAGAGGAACTGTCCTAAGGCAGCAGGCACCGGAGGTGTGGGACGAGTTTTGGCAATAGCCCACGAGGAAGCTGTAGCTGACCCAACTATAGTTGCTGGTACGTTCCTTCTCGATAATTCATACGCATGCATATTATTCGATAGTGGAGCGGAGAGAAGCTTCGTGAGTCAAACTTTATTCATTTACTTAAACCTAAACCTAGCAAGTTAGAAAAATCATTCACTGTAGAGATGGCCAATGGAAAAACCGAAAACACTAATTGCATATACATGGGCTGTACGTTAACTTTAGACGGCCATTCTTTCCCAATCAATCTCATGCCGGTCAAAGTTAAAAGTTTCGACGTCATAGTCGGCATGGATTGGTTGAGCCTTCTTCGCGCCGACATTATGTGCTTTGAGAAAGCAGTCCGTCTTAATCTCCCTAACAACGAAACCTTAGTTATCTACGACGACAAATCTAGTACAAACCTTCGCATCATTTCGTGCATCCAAGCTCGAAAGTGCTTGCGGAAGGATTGTCGAGCATTCCTAGCGCACATCGTTGATACAAGTCAAGAACTGAAGGACATCAAGAGCATCTCGGTAGTACGCGACTTTCCCGATATCTTTCCAGAAGAACTACCAGGATTACCACCGCAACGCCAAGTCGAGTTCAGAATCGACTTAGTTCCAGGAGCTACCCTAGTAGCGAAGTCGCCTTACCGTCGCGCACCAGCAGAGATGCAGGAACTTTCCAGTCAACTTAATGAACTCCTTCAAAAAGGATTCATAAGACCAAGTTTCTCACCTTGGGGAGCACCGGTCTTGTTTGTAAAGAAGAAAGACGGATCGTTCCGTATGTGCATCGACTACAGAGAGCTGAACAAACTTACTGTCAAGAACCGCTATCCTCTACCCCGCATTGACGACCTATTCGATCAACTTCAAGGAGCGATCTACTGCTCAAAGATAGACCTACGATCCGGATATCACCAATTACGAGTTCTAGAGGGGGACATTCCAAAGACAGCTTTCCGAACTCGTTATGGACACTACAAATTTGTAGTGATGCCGTTCGGATTAACCAATGCACCAGCAGTATTTATGGACCTAATGAATAGGGTATGCCGCCCTTACTTGGATCAGTTTGTCATCATCTTTATCGATGATATACTTATCTACTCTCGAAGTGAGGAAGAGCATAGTCAGCACCTACGAAAAGTCCTAGAAACACTGCGAACGGAGAAACTCTATGCGAAGTTCTCTAAATGCGAATTTTGGATTCGAAGAGTCGAATTTTTAGGCCACGTTGTTAGCGAGAAAGGTATACACGTGGACCCCTCCAAAATTAAGGCGATTGAGAACTGGTCGGCACCAAAGACACCTACAGAAATTCGTCAATTTCTAGGTCTAGCTGGCTACTATCGCAGATTCATAAAGAACTTTTCGAGCATTGCGAAACCTCTTACTACATTAACCCAGAAAGGTGTGGCCTTTGACTGGGAAGCGAAACAAGAGAAGGCATTCCAGACACTAAAGCAGGCCTTGTGCACCGCACCGACACTATCCCTCCCCAATGGGATAGAAGACTTCGTAGTGTATTGCGATGCGTCAAATCAAGGACTTGGTTGTGTTCTTATGCAGAGAGGGAAGGTTATCGCTTATGCCTCCCGCCAGCTTAAGACACACGAAGTGAACTATACGACACACGATCTCGAGTTAGGAGCAGTGGTATTTGCTCTGAAGATCTGGAGGCACTACTTATACGGGACAAAGAGTACTATCTTCACCGATCACAAGAGCCTTCAACACATTTTCGATCAAAAGGAACTCAACATGCGACAACGACGATGGGTTGAGTTACTGAATGACTACGAATGCAAAATTCGTTATCATCCTGGCAAGGCCAACGTAGTAGCTGACGCCCTCAGTCGAAAGGAATACACTGGTCGGAGGGTCAAATCTCTGACCATGACTATCCATTCCCACTTATCCACACAAATTAAGGAGGCACAAATGGAAGCTTTGCAACCTGAAAATGTGGCAGGTGAATCCCTGCGAGGAATGGAGAAGAATCTAGAAGTCAAGGGTGGCGGAGCCTACTATCTCATGGACCGAATCTGGACCCCGAAACATGGTGGTTTCAGAAACGTAGTCATGACCGAGGCTCACAACTCAGGATATTCCGTTCACCCGGGTTCAGATAAAATGTATCTGGATCTTAAGAAGCTGTACTGGTGGCCTAACATGAAAGCAGAAATTGCTACCTTCGTGAGTAAATGTCTTACTTGCGCTAAGGTTAAGGTCGAGTATCAGAAACCGTCAGGATTACTACAACAACCAGAGATACCAGAATGGAAATGGGAGCGGATTACTATGGACTTCATAACCAAGTTACCCAAGACGACAAGTGGACTCGATACCATATGGGTCATTGTCGACAGATTGACCAAATCCGCGCATTTCCTACCCATCAAGGAGACTGAAAAAATGGAAAAGCTTACAAGAACTTACTTAAGGGAAGTAGTGCGACTGCATGGTGTTCCGATATCCATTATCTCCGATCGAGATAGTAGATTCACTTCAAGATTCTGGCAGTCACTACAAAGTTCCCTGGGAACTAGGCTAGACATGAGTACAGCCTACCACCCACAAACAGACAGACAAAGTGAGAGAACAATACAAACTTTAGAAGATATGCTGAGAGCCTGTGTGATTGACTTTGGGAAGGCATGGGATATTCATTTACCCCTTGTCGAATTTTCATACAACAATAGTTATCATACAAGCATAAAGGCTGCTCCGTTTGAAGCCCTCTATGGTCGGAAGTGCAGATCCCCTCTGTGCTGGACTGAAGTTGGCGATACCCAGTTAGCTAGAGGAAGAGTTCCTGAAAGCACTCTCACCGGTCCGGAAATCATACGAGAAACGACAGAGAAGATCGTTCAGATTCGTGAACGATTGAAAGCCTCTAGAGACCGACAGAAAAGCTACGCTGACCAAAGGAGGAAACCTTTGGAATTCCAGGTAGGAGACCACGTCTTATTAAAGGTCTCACCGTGGAAGGGTTTAATACGATTTGGAAAGCGTGGGAAACTAAATCCAACATACATAGGGCCTTTCGAGATCCTTGCCAGAATCGGCCCTGTAGCTTACAAGCTTAACCTACCGCGCGAACTTAGTAACATCCATCCAACCTTCCACGTCTCAAACTTGAAAAAGTGTCTGTCCGACAAGCCTCTTGTTATTCCACTCGACGAGATCGAAATCAACGAGAGCCTCAACTTTGTGGAAGAACCAGTAGAAATCATGGACTGAGAGGTCAAACAAACAAAACAAAGTCGCATACCCATCGTGAAGGTTCGCTGGAACGCCAAGCGGGGACCTGAATTCAGATGGGAACGCGAAGATCAGATGAAACAAAAGTACCCTCATCTCTTTCATGTTCACTAGTATCTTTACTACTTTAAATTTCGGGACGAAATTCTCTCTAACGGGGGGATGATGTGATAACCCGATATTTCAACTCTTTGTAATGACCAAAAAGGGTCAAGTATTGTAACCACTTTTGTGTAATAAAATTTACTTTCATAATAAAATGTACAAATAGTTCTATTTAATTTCCTTCTATATTTAAATGTCTTTGAACCATGATCGTACGTGAAAAGAACGCCCAAATCCGACTTCATATAGCGAAGTTATGATTTTTCCAAGTTCGGCTTAGCAACAGACATCTAAAAACTCGAATCGGAGATCGAGCGACTTTTGGCCGGAATGAGCTAAACGAGAATCGAAGGTCTCGACAATGGTATTCCAGTGGTAAAAAGTCTGGCAAAAACCGACATCAGATAAAGAAGTTATGAATTTTCAAAGAAATTCCTTAAACACGATGAGTTTAAAATATATAATAAAAAAATAAATTCGGAATTTGCCGACGGAGTCTAAACGAAAATTGTAGAGCGTAGTCTCACCTACGCGTGGATATAAAGACCATCAAAAACGGAGTTCGTATGAAGAAGATATGAATTTTTGAAGTTTATTAAATAAATTATATATTTATTTAATTCAAAAATCGGACCTTATCCGAAGAGGGGTCAGCGTCCTCATCCGAGGTACGCGCTGCATACCCCTGTACGCCCTGCGTACCCGAGAGACTTGGCCTCTGATCGTCCACGTCGCCCTATCCGAGGCGTCCGACCCGTCCGAAGCGTCCGACCCGTCCGACCCGCCGTCCCATCCGACCCGCCTGCCCAGCAACCCGTCCCATCCGAAGCCGAGGCATTCGAGGCTTCGGTCATGCATGACGTACGCGTACGCGCTGCGTACGAGCGTACGCCCCGTGTACCGAGGTAGTTCAGCCTTCCTATAAATAGGATGCGAGGGCTTCCGAGAAAAGGGCTCATTTCTCTCCTCTCTCTCACAATCTTGCCTCGTTTTCCGTGCCCGTTCAAACCCGAAGCTCTGGTCTTTTTGCTCAAGTCCCGAGGGTCGATTTTACTCCCGAGATTCCCGAGAATCCCGAGGAAAATCTGTTTCCCGAGACGAAACTCTGCCCGGTTTTCCATCTCGCTATCTTCAAACTTTCAAGTGAGTTCATACCCCTTAATTTACCTTTTAAATATTTTATAAATTCTTTTATATGCTTTCAAGGGGGGGATTACAAGTAAAACACACGAGTATTATCGTGTGTTACATAAAGAAACTCTTTTATATGCTGTTATATATCCAAATCACATGCGATTTATAAACCTTTAAGGAACTTTCATATATATAACATATGTTAAAATAGTATTCTATCTTTTGAAATATAAATTTGCTGTAATGCATGTATAAACTAAACTTTTCTTAGATTATTCTTGTCTATCTTAGACTCTACACCAAAAATCTATGCTTTCATAAACAAGTGATTCCTTTTCTAGGTATTTCTAAACAAACAAGACACACTTTTAGAAAACTATAATAGGTATAGTTTTACGAACAAATTTCTAACTCTTATGTACTAGAAACCTGAATTTCAAGAAGTTTACTTTCGTATACAAGAACAAACGTAAAATTTTAACAAGTAGATCTGTTTTATGCCACGGTTTTGTGAGACACTAGCTTCATGTACGTTCGAGTACACATTTCAAGTCCTATATTATATACCCGAATCCCTTGGAGGGGGAGCGTGGTGTTTGTGTATAGATCTATACGGGCTTGACAACCAGCGCCTTGACTGTTAGCTGCAGTCCACCGTTTGGGGTGACAAACGTCATAACATTCCAACGCCTGAAGAACGTTGTGTATAGGCATTTCGAGTCGATAGTAGGGTTATAAAACTCACAAGGGGTATTAAAAAATGCATTGATTTACAAGGTTTTCAAACTCATTGGTTATTTTACACTTACATACATTTTAGAAACAAACATTGGTCTTGAGTGAAGGCTACTTTTATACTAGTAGAAAATATAGGATTTTCTAAACACAAACAAACAAGGACAAAACATTTCATTTCATTCAAACATTGTCATTTAAATACTTATGAAACTCACCAGCTTAAATGCTGATCTACTCTTTCAAAATTACTTGTATGTCCCAGGAAATCAGTAAATTTCAGGTATTCATTTTGCTTTTGATGAAGGGATGCTGCGGCGCCAGTTAAATCTCGTATTTTGACATCATATTGTTATTGGTTTTGAACATGTAACTTTTGACAAATGTAAACTTTCAATTATATATATGATGGTTGTATTGCTTTCTTTACTATGTATTCATTTGTTACGTTACCACATGAAGTCATCCGCCCCCGAACATTTCTGCCGTTCAGGTTTGGGGGTGTGACAGAAAGTATGCACAACCATCATATACATAATTGAAAATTTTACATGATTGTAGTATTACATGTTTGCATAAATCAATTACATTATGAAGTTCAAAATATCAAACTATCGCCTGAGCGTAAGTCTTCAAAAGCTGTTGCTAATCCTGTTTATTGATTCCCTGAGAATACAAGTTATTTCAAAGAAAAAGTGTCAATATTTAAGTTGGTGAGTTCACAATAAGTTCATTTGAGTAATGGTATGTCATTTGAAAAGTCCGCGTTTGATTTCAGAAAATTCGATCATTTCTTAAGAATGGTGTTGTAAAACCGTAGTTATAAAATGAATGTATTTGAACGAGGAAAATCCTATATTTTCCTATAAGTGAGATGCAACCTTAACTAACCAAGAACGTAACTTGTAAACAAATATGCCATGCTAAACATTGATAATGCATAGTTTTATAATTAAATAAAACTAGTTGTGAAAGTGTTTATCCTGAATTCTGAACATGCCGATAATACCCTATGGTATAGTTATTACCCCCCCCCCCCGAGCATGATTGAGTTATGTATTACTACATGCATGAGTCATTGTTTCCGCGTGTTGTGAGTTCCTTATAACCGTACTAGACGCAGTACCTAATGTTGACATTTGTCACCCCGGGGACTGTAGCTAATAGTCAGGGTGCAGAGTCGTTAGCGTATAGATCTATACACACTTGTCATGCTCTCCCTGCAAGAGACTTTGGTTATAGGTAGGGACTTTCGTTTGGTACAAACAAAGTCATATGACATCGCATGATTGCTAACAACGATGTTCACGAGTAATATGATGGAAATCGCTAGAATGAACGTTTTAATCCTTGATATGATGAATGTATACTTATAAGTAAGACACATTTTCTTATTTATAAAATGCATTGTAACCCAAGAGGGTAAAGAAGTGTTTGTGAAGTATTTTTCATAATAACGACTTTAAATGATAGTTAAAATGACAGTCTGAAATACATAGCAAAAGATAGATGTTTTCACACGATAATAACCGGGTGTTAACTTGTATTCCCCCTAAAAGTATTTAAAAAGCATTTAAAACGTATATAAAGTGTGTTTGTAGGGGGTATGAACTCACCTGGTAGTTTGAAGAAAGTGAGACAGAGATCGAGCAAAACTTTGACTGGAGAAAGTTGATTTCTTGGGATTCTTGGGAATCTCGAAAATCTCGGGAATCTCGAGAATCTCGGGAGCATAAAACTTCCTTCTGAACTTGGACATGAAAACCGGGATGTTGGGATGGCTTCAAGGGGTTAAATGCAGAGCAAAAACAAGAGAAAGAGATGAAATGAGCATTTTAGCCCGGAACCCTCGCATCTCTTTTATAGGGGTGCTGAACCGCCTCGGTACGCTAGGCATACGAGGTTACGCGTGGCGTACCAGACGTTACTGCTTACATACTTCGAATCTGATGGCCGATGGGACGAGGCTTTATCCTCTGGTGCGCGGGGCGTACGAACTTACGCGGGGGGTAATCCGAAGTATAAAATTCTAAATTACATAACTTTCGCGTACAAGCTCCGTTTTTCGCATTCTTTATATCCACGCGTATGTGAGAATTTACTCTACAACTTTCATTTTGACTTCGTCGGCTAGTTTTAAATTTATTTTTAATTATAGAATTTTAATAGGCCGAGACACGAATGTCCGTTAAAAATCTATAACTTCTTCATCCAAAGTCCGTTTTGTTAGACTTTTTGCCGTTATTCTACTATTGATGAGTTCTTCGATTCTCCTTTTGGTTGTACCGGCCGCAAATCACTCGATTACCGTTTCGAGTTTTTAGCTGTCTACTGCCACTCCGAAACTTAGAAAAATCATAACTTTCTCATACGAAGTCAGATTTGGGCGTTCTTTTTATGTGCGTTCATGTCTTAAGATAATCTACGACTTTCGTTTATATACCTAAGGCTAAAAAGTGTTGTATTGAAAATTCGCATTTGTACGTCTAACAATGCTTTACCGGTTTTTTTGCGGATCTTCGATTGGTCATAACTCCCTCATTATAACTCGGATTTTAGTGTTCCTTATTTGCTTGAAAACCTTGATACGATTCCGACCACCTTATTTAACCCAAATAATATTTTAGGAAAGTTAAATTTTTACCTAATTTGACTGGTGTTACATTATATGGACATGAAATATCGGGTTGTCACAATATGCGCGTTAGGGATCAGGATGTGCAGAAGACCACTTTCCAGGCTCGCTATGGCCATCATGAGTTCGTGGTGATGCCATTTGGGCTCACAATGCTCCTGCCGTGTTCATGGATCTCAGGAACTGTGTGTGCAGACCGATGCTGGATCTGTCTGTTATAGTCTTCATTGATGATATCTTGGTCTATTCTAAGATGCAGGAGCAACATGCAGAGCACTTAAGGAAGGTACTTGAGGCATTGAGGAGGGAAAGACTTTTTGAAAAGTTCTCCAAGTGGGAGTTCTAGTTGCGTGAGGTGCAGTTCTTGGGGAACCTTGTAAATCAGTTGGGTATTCTAGTCGATCCGGCCAGGGTTGAGGCAGTGATGCAGTGGGAGGTTCTGAGGTCTCGATATGAGATTCAGAGTTATCTTAGTTTTGTTGGTTATTGTCGGAGATTCATCTAGGATTTCTCTAAGATTGTTGTTCCGTTGACCCGGCTGACCAAGAATTCGGTTACATTTTGCTAGGGGCCTGAGTAGCAAGCAACTTTTGAGACTCTTAGATAACAATTGTGTGTGGCGCCGATACTGACTTTGCCGAAGGGTGTGAATGATTTTGTGGTCTATTGTGATGCATCGATCATGGGTTTGGGTGTCGTTTTGAATGCATCGGGGTCGCATGATCGCTTACTCTTTAAGGCAACTGAAGCCTCATGAGGCGAACTACCCGACACACGATTTAGAGTTAGGGGGTCGTTTTTTTCTCCCTCAAGATTTGGCGGCATTACCTCTATGGGGTTTGTTGTACTATCTACACGGACCACAAGAGCTTGAGGTATTTGATTGACCAACCGAATCTAAAGATGAGGAAACGTCATTTTTTGGACGTGGTTAAAGATTATGATTCTTAGATCCTGTACCACCCGGGGAAGGCTAATGTGGTCGCCAATGCTCTCAGCCGTAAGGTGGTAGCGGCTCCGATCAGGGATATATGTTTGAGGATGACAGGGATTACTGCGTTGCTGGAACGGATTCGGGTGTCACAGGTTGAGGCTATTAAGGAAGAGCACTGAATGTGTGAGCGGATAATGGTTCAGGTGGCTTCTTTTGATTATGATAACCGCGGGATATTGACCTTGCATGGGAGGGTATAGGTTTTGTAGGTTCTCCATCCATCCCAGGGTGATGAAGATGTTTAGAGACCTTCATATTGATTATTGTTGGTCATGAATGAAGAGGGACATAGCCTGATATGTAGAGCGGTCCTTACCCTTCAAGAAGGTGAAGGCCAACCATCAACGACCTAATGGGAAGATGCAGCCATTAGAGATTCCCATGTGGAAATGGAAAGACATCACGATGGCTTTGATGACAAAGCTTCCCAGGACTGTGCGCGGAGTAAATTCTATTTAGGTCATCATGGATCGATTGACCAAGAGCATACACTTCATTCTAATCCAGGAGAGTATTTATGCGGAGAAGCTAGCGTAGATTTATGTTCGTGAGGTGGTTGCACTGTTGGGTTTTGAGCATTCTAACACTCTTAAGTGTACATGCAACCCTATTTACCTTGGATCTATGTTTTCTCTATTATACTTGTAAATATGAATATTCCAAGGTATTACCGTATTTACCTTGGATCTATGTTTTCTCTATTATACTTGTAAATATGAATATTCCAAGGTATTACCGTATTTACCTTGGATCTATGTTTTCTCTATTATACTTGGGTAATATAACAAGTTAGAATACATACCTCTTGATGTAACTTGACTCTATGAAGCTTGAGAGCCTAGTGCCCTAAGTGTGACACCTCAAATGGTTCACACAACATCATCAACACTTGGAATAACCATGAGAAGAGATACATGAACTCTAGAAATCAGCCTGCCCTCTTGTGTATACACTAGTGCCAATTTCTTGAGCTAAAGGGGTCCTTATATATTGTGCACATTAGGGTTACACCATGTAATCCATGACTTTACCTATTCCTTATGCTCCATGGGTTTTAACCTCCATGGAGTATCCATGGGTCACTACATGAGTTAAACCCAACATAAGGAATCATAGATCATAAGCCCAAATATATAAGAATGAATGATTTACACAATCAATCCCCATATATTTAATTAGTCTCTTTTGACCACTAAATTAAGTCCAAATTAATTCTTGATCAATACTAATTAAATAACATTATTTCATATTAATATATTCGAACTTATAATATATTAATATGTCACAAATTTCCTCTCCTCACAAAGGGTCTATCCAAATGTTCTGATGCCATGCAACCCAAATGGACCATGACGAGTCGGGTCAAGTGCATACCAATTATAGTTATGGACTTAGACACCAATCCAACAGTCTCCCACTTGGATAAGTCTAAAACTATTATTGCGTATGACTTCAAAAACCAATTGGCAATCGTAGCTCTCAAAAGCCGCTGTCGAACTCTGAGCTTTTCGATGAACTCTGACCTTTGTCAATGACTTGTCCATTAGATAAGGGATCATACATTCCTCCATTCTAGATATCATATGGACTGAGACATGGATTATAATCATTCTCTCTGTCCATTTGTTGTTTCCCGATTTCTGAATTATGACGACCGACTGATTGAACACATCAAATTAGTACTGGCTTGGCCAAGCACTCACATGTATCAACATTAAATCATCGAGGGGCCCACTAATATCGCTTTTATCCTGAAGGTAAAAGGAATGGATAAACTTCGACTCATATGGCTTGTTCTACTACTTGTTGAATCATACATAAAAGCACGTTTTATAACATCGAGTTACCAATGCGTTTTCGTGCAATCAATGTATAACCAACTCGTAGTAATAACTCATATCTCTAGGTTTTAAGAATATAAGATATTATCGTCTCATGATCACTCGTGATAAAATCCATGAAGTGATTCCAATGACCATGGGTTGAATCCAATACTCAGAACTTATGAGTACTCATGAATTGTAGCACCACTTGCTATGTCCCATACCTTGGACATCTACAATCTAGCTTCCTGCCAATCTTGATTCATATCTACTTCCAACATATGACCGACTATGGATAGTTTGAATAACTTAGTCATTTAGGAAGAACTACCTAGTTATTCTAGAAGTTAAAACATGCAAAGTGAAACACAAGAATAATCGAATCTAATATAGTCTCACAACTTATGAATATAAATAAAACACCTTTTATTTATCACGATATTGATTACCCATCATTCATTGCATACTGTTTCAGACTATCAACTTTATACTTGAATTAAAACAATAATTGTCCCATGCTCCAAACATGTACACAATGTTTTCTAAACACTAGTCATGTCATACACCAAGTATGCACACAATGTTTTTCTATAATCTTTACTTTGTGAAATATATTGATTGAAAATAATTCCAATGATACTCATTTCACAGTCCCAATTCCTTACTGCAAATGCAAGAATTCTAAATTGTTGCCATTTACCTAAATTTGTTAGATTCTATACTTATATGCATTGATCCTCTTGTAATGATTATGCACAAAGTCAGAAAGACTTGTCAATAGACATTACAGAGTATTCCAATGGAGACCAACTCCATGGAACCAAAGTCTCATATTCAATGTTCATTGCCTTTGAACATTCTTCTTGCATTAAGTTTCATAATCTTACACAGTTTTAATGAATAACTTCCACCTATTGGAATAACTCTATATTCCTATTTTGACTATCACTCCTGAACAAGAGTGTCCTCTTTTCAGAATATGTGAATATGGTCCTTCCAAAATTAACATTATACTTCCAATTGTCCCCGAGCAACCAATATTTGGTAAACCTTAGACTGTCCTCGACAATTGCTTAATCATTTTAGTCATATCCAATTCTAGACCTTTTCCCTTCTTAATGCCCCAGGCATTTGGAAAATTTTAGAAAGGATAAATAATATAGCACATGCAATCGGTCCTATATCCGAAGCATTTGGGATAGGATTCTTGATGTCTCACAAAAAAACATGATACTAGACCATTCCTTTTGCTACAATATTTCTATTTGCCAAGTTCTCATAATTCAGATTATGAAAAGGGATGTCGTAATCATAATCGAATTTTAGAGCGCAAATGATGTGCCCATACATAGAATTTCCTTATGTTGAGCCATTCCAACATAAAATTCATATATATACTTCACTAAATTTGATTAAAAACTCACGATCTAAGCTTATAGATTTGAGGTGAAGTATAATTTCATCTACCTTAATTATAGAAAAATAACTTTTCAACCCTTGCAACTTCACGAATTTAAACTTTTGCTTTCTATAATTAACATTGATATCTTGAAATACTAATAATAATTATCATGATCCCACTAGCATGATGATTATGAACATAACACTTATGCTCCCACTAGCTTTGACATGTACTCAGAAACCAACTGAACTTCTAGAAATCAATAGTTTATTGACATTCTTACCAAAGTTCAGATTTCTGATATGAGATGTTTTGATAAGACTTTATCAAAATCACACACCTTTCCTTAAATAGCTCACATGTGTGTCTAAGCAATTTCAGAACTATGAAAACGGAGGCCATAATCAGAGTCTAAATTGTTTAGACCTTTTCCATTCCTCACAAGTCCATGTTAGTGTGCCGGTTAACCACACATGCCCGACTAACGATTTTGAGAATGCAAATATCAAAACTGTTATCTACTTAAAATCTACTTAGTGAAAGTGTTTCCTCACCATCATTTTCATGAATCGGATAGAAACCTTATGACACTTAGATTTTATGGTGTATATGTTCTTATCCATGTGAATTTGTCAAAACCATAATTACAAGACAAGGATAATGACAAATCCAAACTCATATGGATTGAACTCAATCTTAATTTCTTGCCACCTGATAGCGCTTGGGCCTTCCATTGCTTCCAAGTTATTATGCAACCAATTGAGAACTCTCAGAACTCATATGCCAAGCTAACTTTAAATGGAATGGACACAGAAATATGAATATGTCAACACGATAGGTTATAAACCTCACGTTGTGTGCTAGTGATAAACTACAAGTTTTATTCTTTATTAGATATTGAAATTCTTTTAGGATCTTTAAGACTCCCACTATCCTCTTGACATATAACACTATCTTGCCAAATATTCAAGAGATAGTGCGAATTCTTTATCATGACAAACACTTCACACAAGTAGCCTTAGTTGGTCTTTGTTTTATCCAAAACATCACAACTTACCAATTTCAAATGCACAAGAGTAGGTCACTTTTACTCTTACATTTGACAAGTGTTATAAACCTTTCTTTAAGAGATTTCACTCAAGTTACAATCTTGGAGTATGACTCTAAGAATTGTTTTCGAACGAAGTATGAATCATCTTCTTGATTTAACCATTTCATCAATTCATGACTCCTCTTCTTAGCCATAAGAATGCACTAAGATGTCCTTAGATAGCCAATTGAGATATGGTTTCATAATCATTGAGATGATCAAAAAACACGATACTAAAGTACTCGCCCATTTTTTCAGATTTCAGAAACATTTATCCTTCTGCCTAATTTGATTCTTCTCATTCGTTCTGCCATACCTCGAAACTTTTCCAATGTTTCAGAATTATACTTAAACTGGTAAGTATAACCATATTTACTAAACTTTAGTAAATCATGACGAATAGTCTTATCAATCTTTTGTGGTGGACTTGACCAGTGCATATGAATGTGTACTCGATCCCTTAGTCCTTCACTTGACTCACATATACATGTGAACAAGGAATTAGTCTTAATTTTTCCAAAGATGAAAATTCTCATTCATCATACTATACAACTTGCATGATTCGAAGTTTCGGTCCAATCAAAACTTGGGTGATGAGAATCTTTCGTTATTTGGTAAATTAGACATTTACCACAAATGAAAAAAAAACAAATCCATTTTCCAATATTGCTATCAATGGAATCATATAAGCAACAATTTTTCACAAATGCCATTGTAAGGATACTTAGAATAAAATAAAAACAATTCCTTTTATTTTAAAACTTCGCGGAAAAACTTATCCTTACAGTGAAAAAGCATATGAAAAAACTTGTTATCTATTCCTAAGAAATATATCATAACTCCTAAGCAACAACTCAAATTTCTGATCACCGAACCAGGCGATCGAAATCCATCTTCACGATCAGAATCAACATATACTTCCTTTAAGTTTCTTCGTTTTTCTTTGATTCTTAAAACATCAAAATGTGACCCAGTCATATCATGTAATAAGAATCTAAGAATAGACACTTAACAGAGTTAGATAGTGGACTTTACCTGAAGTACACTCAAACTTCTTGACTTGATCAACCATATGATCTTTCAGGTAAATAGGCAGCTTCGCAATCAATGCCCCTTCCTTTGTAAGACAAACATATGGACTCTTTCAGAATGATACATGGGACTATCAGAAACTTGCCTTTCTCTTTACCATTTGGTCAACCGAGTTGACTATGGTCAATCCCTTTCCTTGGGAAGAGAAGGACTTTTCTAGAAATCCAATGTTACCATTGTCAATGTCCATTGGGAAGTTGATCTCCTAATCAAATTTTCTTTACAAGTCCTCAAATCATTGTTGATTCAGCAGCACCAAGCAAATAGATAAGATCATTAAGGGTCATGTCATAGTCTGTTTCATAGTAGTCCCAAAGGAACTCACTATGTGACTTTGAAAGTGATTAAACATTAAACTTTCTTAAGACTTTAGCACCCAACTCTCCCAGCTTGTCAATATGTGACTTTATCTCCAAGATGCGATTACACATAGACCTTGCTTGCAAATAGGGCTTGAGTGACCTTGAACTTGTGGGTTAGGGAGAATAATTGGATGAGGTGGAGGAAATGAAGTTCCAAGAGATTTGGGAAGATCATAGATGTCTGAACTAGACATCTTTTGGGAGATATTCAAGATAGTTGATTTAAAGTTGTTAATATAACACCCAATATGAAATATTAAGGTTAGGACCCAACATAATATTTTATGACTTGGAAGAGGGATGCCAGAATCCAAGCTATAGAATACTTGAAGGTAGGCAAATGACGATTAACCAACTTCCACCATGAAAAACGAAATAATTTAATAGGTTTTAATTGGATTTGAAACTCCTAGATCTTTTGAGATTCATTGAATTGTTCAATGACATGTTTAATTCTCAGTTGTGCCCTCACAAATTTTGTGACTGGGATGCCGAGGATTACAAAACAAGGTGTGAACAACCATGCGAATATACTTGGTACCCTTAATAATTTACCCCTTAATCAATGTGTCGGTTAACCACACGTGCTCCACCGATACTATGATAAAAATTAAGTTACCCTTTGTGACATCCCCAAAATCACGGCCAGAAAAGACCGATTTTGTTTATGCTTTATAAAAATCAGAGTACTTCATTTTATAAAAAGGTTGCGGAATTTGTTCCCAGAAAAACATGGTAAATACGTTATTAAAACATTTTCGAGGAAACGTATTTATTTCATTTTAAAACGTTTGGGATGTCATCGTTAATACCGAAACATAAGCATAAACGGAACTTACAATGATTTACACTAGTGATCTATATCTCTTTAAATCTCTCAGTGTAATGTCACTTCACTTCGTCACCTGTGATATACATAAACTGAGTGGGTCAGGTTGGGAAACCTGGTGAGTACATAGGGTTTTCAACCCACAATAATATAATTGTTATGTTTAATCATCAAACAATTAACCCCATTACCCATCCCCGTTATCTTCTTTACTCTTAAGGATTTAACCTAAGAGTCATCTATCCTGCATTCGTTTATTCCGAAGTCCCTTACTTCCAGGGTTATAGGACTGGCACTAAATCCATAGCTGCCGATGTTCGTTCGTAAAGCACTAATTCCATAGCTGCTATATCCTACTCATCAGGTACTAAATCCATAGCTACCAGTGTTCAACAGGTACTAAGTCCATAGCTACCAGCGTCTGACTAATAGGTACTAAGTCCATAGCTACCAATTTCTAACAGGTACTAAATCCATAGCTACCAACGTCTAACTGGTACTAAGTCCATAGCTACCGGTGTTTGTCCCATAGGCACTAAGTCTATAGCTGCCAATGTATACTCACGTCATCTTCTATCTCTCATCATTCATCTACCCATCTCATACCCAACATATTCGTATTTATAAAATACGTATACAGTTTAAATCCTTTAAAACATGTATAAAACGTTCATCCAACATAGACAACATGTATTCAGATAATATGTACACATAGCACGTAGTTTATATAAAATACTTCATATCTATGTGTAAGATGAAAGGGACTATGCACTCACCTGAGTAGGTGGTGACTCAGTACTCGGACAGCGCTTCGATACTCTCAAAACGATATTCCTTCGATAAAACCTAGTACCAATACCACTAGGTTTTAGTTTAACGATAACCGCGACAAATTAATTAGTCCGAGTACTATTAAGTGTTAATAATACTCGATATAACTCATTTTAATAGCCCAAATAATTATTTTAAGGACCTAATAACATTCCTATAATTATATGAAAGCTATATTAAAAATTGCGTAAGCGTAGCACACTTACAGCGAATTTTATCGAAAACCAGGACCTAATTAGAGCAGCGTTTCGAAACCGAAAAACTCCTTTTTTCTCGGGACTCCGGGAGCCTCGGGGCTTCCCTAGGGTGCTAGGGAGGTTCCCTAGGGTTTGGGGATGTTTAGAACACTTAGAGAGAGAAAGAAGTTAGAGAGAGAGTGAAGAAAGGTGTGAAAAATGAAGGAAAATCGGCCCCCTTTTATAGCCCTGCGAGGCCTCGGTATGCTGGGCGTACCTCGGACCTACGCGGGGTGTAGTCATCGGATAAGAGCTCCAGCGAGGTTCCAGCTGTCTCTCACTCGGAATAGATCAGGGCGAGGGTACGCAGCGCGTACTGGCTTCGGACGCGGGGCGTAAGCGAGGGCGACGTGTTCTTCATCCGAAGCGAGATCTGATCAGCGATGGACGGCCCACAATGCGCCACGTCATCAGCTCCTTATCAGCCTTCGCAAATTGCATTCTCGACTTCTAAAAATCATAACTTTCGCATACGAGCTCCGTTTTCGATTTTCTTTATATCCACGCGAAGGTGGGAACGTACTCTACAACTTTTGTTTAGACTTCGTCGGTTAATTTTGGCTCGATTTTAAATTTTATATTATTAACGGGTCGGGACACGATTTGGTCCGTTAAATCCTCATAACTTCTTCATCCGACATCCGTTTTCGCCCATCTTTTTCTTGTTACGCTACTCTCAACGAGATCTTCGATTCTCGTTTAGGTCGTGTCAGCTAAAAACTGCTCGATCAAATATTCGAATTTCGGGTTGTACACTGCTAGTCCGAAACTTCGAAAAATCATAACTTCTTCATACGGAGTCAGATTTGGGCGTTCTTTTTATCGATGTTCTTAGTTTAACATATTCTACGACTTCCGTTTAGATCGCTAAGGCTAAATCTCGCTCTATCGTAAATTCATTATTTACGCTTTCCGGTATCGTGCCGGTTCTGTCGCGAAACTTTGACGGGTCATAACTTCTTCGTTATAACTCGGATTTCGACGTTCTTTATATGTACGGAAACCTTGTGACATACTCTAAACCTTGGTTAAGATTATTTATTCTAAATAATCTTTTGTCGAAAAGTCGTTTTCGACCCTTATTGCCTCTAATTTGACTAGCCCGGATCTACGGGCGTTACAATTATCTCCCCCTTAGGATGATTACGTCCCGGAATCATCAACGAAACAGGGTTGTATAATGACTCTATACGTCATCTCTTCATCCTAGGTAATAATTATAACTTCTACATTCCTTCAAGTCTATCTCTTAAACTCATTGGTTGTAAGAGTACTCGATCGTGCACCTGCTCTCTACCTCAGGCTAGACTCCCAATTATGACCTTCAAGTCACAATCTCGATCCTTTCTGGATACGAACCTGAGATGATTTCTTCTATTACTACTATGGATTGATGTGTCATATTCTAATGACCTATCATCGTATGTTGCAACACTTAGACTTAGGTCTCTTAGAGTTAAATTCTAAAACAAGCTATGCCTTCCTTCATGTTCTAATGTGATATAATCACATTTTAACATTTGGCATTTCCAGCTACCAACTTCTTTAACAACGAGTGCGATACTTCTATTGATCGCTTTGATTTCAATTGTTTGGTTTAAGTCGGACGCTACATCAAACTTGGTTCTCTGAACCACTCAACATACTCATCGTAGTCAGACTCGATTCGATATGACCACTAGGGTCGGAATATCAACAATCTTCTTAGTCATTACCGAAACGATGGTAACAACACACTTGAATAAAACGAAATCAATTACTAGCTTCTTGGTAACATTGTGACTTTCCCTGATCCAAGTGTGAGTCCTGTGCTTCCGGTAGTATAGGCCTCTACTACCATTCACACCTACTCATACTCGTCCCAAGTGTTGTCTCGCAGTTTCCCAAGTCACCATGCAGCAAATCACACAATCATTCGACACATCAGATAACAAAATGAAGGTTTTATATTAATTCTTGAAACGATTACATAGGTGTTCAAGTTCACCCTAGACTATGCCTCTACTAGGCTACATCATACGAAACTATGGCTACTGCATAATCCGATCTTCGGGTAAGAAGTCCTCATTCTTGATTCCTCGCATGGTTCTCTGCTTCGTCAAGGATCATGTGAAATGCCCTTGGCCTTGGTGGCGTTTCTGGTCTTGCTGCTTTATTTTTCTTTGGGCAGTCTCTGGACATGTGCCCCTTGCCTCCACATCCGTAGCATACTTTATCATCATGTGTGCAGTCCCTGGAATAGTGACCCGTCCTCCCACACTTGTAACAAGTCACTTCTTTGTTGCACTTCCCACCATGCTTCTTCTTGCATTTATCACACCATCTTGTTTCACCTCCATCTGCTCCTCCAAGTTTTGAGAATTTTCTTTCCTTGTTCGACCTCGAAGATCCCTCAAACTTTCGCTTCTCTCCTGCCTTATCTTTTTCTAGACCCTTTTCTCTTATCTGGGCCTCTACGTTCTTAGCTGCCCTAACAGCTGCTTTCAAGGTAGTTGCCATTTTGACCATTGGGCCAAAGTCAGTAGGCAGTCCGTTAGCAAACCTATCAATCTTGGAGAGTTCAGTAGGCGCCAAGTAGGGGAATAGCTTCATCCTCTCGGTGAATGCGGTGACATACTCATCAACACTCATCTTCCCTTTCTTCAGGTTCTGAAACTCGTTGTTTAGGTCTATCAGATCTACCTCTGAGCAGTACTGCATTTTCAACTGTTCCAAAAACTCTTCCCACGACATCCTTAAGGCTTCTCCTCGTGGCATCGTATCTGCCAATAGCTTCCACCAGCTCAAGACTCCAGTTTTCAGTTGTCTTACAGCGAAGACAGTCTTCTGATTCTCGTTACAGCTGCAACTTTCAAACACCATCTCCATCTCAGAGATCCAATCCATAATCTCAACCGGCTTTGGGCTTCCTGAGAGACTTGGTGGTTTCGCACCCAAGAAATTCTTGTACATCCACCCATCCTTGTTGTTTCTCCCTTCTGGGCCATCCCTTTGCTCACCTTGAGTCCCTACTTGACTCACTTGGCGGCTGTAGTTCCCTTCCTCAGATTGCTCGGGAATCAGTTCGGGTTGCTCAATGGGCATAGTAGGTTCGTCCCTATTCAACATCCGTCTCATTTCTTCCCTTTGTTCAGCCAACATAGCCCGAATCATGGCTTGAACTCCAGCCATGGTGACTGGCTCAGGCGCAACTTCTTCTACAACAGGTATTTGCTGAACCACTGGGGGTTGGTTCCTGTTCCCATTTGCGTTTACGTTTCCGCTACGGGTCCTTACCATCTCGATCTATACACCGAATAAGGTGAATTTAGACCTTTACTTGATGTCTAAATCATCCTTATCACTCCGAAACGTTTACATGCTAGTTCTAATACCGTAGTCGTACGTTTAGAATCCTAAACACATAAGGTTTCCAGATCCGGTCGGCAACAGACCATAGATCCGAACAATTAACAACATATCATGCACAAAGCATTTAGCACATAAAAGCAATTTAGGCATCATTCCTAAAATAAGCTAGTGCTCACACCTCACAATCATCGCTTAGCATTCTAAGTTTAAGTCTAGAAATAAATCCATATTCCTAGTTCGCTTAAACTAATGCTCTGATACCAACTGTGACATCCCCAAAATCACGGCCAGAAAAGACCGATTTTGTTTATGCTTTATAAAAATCAGAGTACTTCATTTTATAAAAAGGTTGCGGAATTTGTTCCCAGAAAAACATGGTAAATACGTTATTAAAACATTTTCGAGGAAACGTATTTCCTTCATTTTAAAACGTTTGGGATGTCATCGTTAATACCGAAACATAAGCATAAACAGAACTTACAATGATTTACACTAGTGATCTATATCTCTTTAAATCTCTCAGTGTAATGTCACTTCACTTCGTCACCTGTGATATACATAAACTGAGTGGGTCAGGTTGGGAAACCTGGTGAGTACATAGGGTTTTCAACCCACAATAATATAATTGTTATGTTTAATCATCAAACAATTAACCCCATTACCCATCCCCGTTATCTTCTTTACTCTTAAGGATTTAACCTAAGAGTCATCTATCCTGCATTCGTTTATTCCGAAGTCCCTTACTTCCAGGGTTATAGGACTGGCACTAAATCCATAGCTGCCGATGTTCGTTCGTAAAGCACTAATTCCATAGCTGCTATATCCTACTCATCAGGTACTAAATCCATAGCTACCAGTGTTCAACAGGTACTAAGTCCATAGCTACCAGCGTCTGACTAATAGGTACTAAGTCCATAGCTACCAATTTCTAACAGGTACTAAATCCATAGCTACCAACGTCTAACTGGTACTAAGTCCATAGCTACCGGTGTTTGTCCCATAGGCACTAAGTCTATAGCTGCCAATGTATACTCACGTCATCTTCTATCTCTCATCATTCATCTACCCATCTCATACCCAACATATTCGTATTTATAAAATATGTATACAGTTTAAATCCTTTAAAACATGTATAAAACGTTCATCCAACATAGACAGCATGTATTCAGATAATATGTACACATAGCACGTAGTTTATATAAAATACTTCATATCTATGTGTAAGATGAAAGGGACTATGCACTCACCTGAGTAGGTGGTGACTCAGTACTCGGACAGCGCTTCGATACTCTCAAAACGATATTCCTTCGATAAAACCTAGTACCAATACCACTAGGTTTTAGTTTAACGATAACCGCGACAAATTAATTAGTCCGAGTATTATTAAGTGTTAATAATACTAGATATAACTCATTTTAATAGCCCAAATAATTATTTTATGGACCTAATAACATTCCTATAATTATATGAAAGCTATATTAAAAATTACGTAAGCGTAGCACACTTACAGCGAATTTTATCGAAAACCGGGACCTAATTGGAGCAGCGTTTCGAAACCGAAAAACTCCTTTTTTCTCGGGACTCCGGGAGCCTCAGGGCTTCCCTAGGGTGCTAGGGAGGTTCCCTAGGGTTTGGGGATGTTTAGAACACTTAGAGAGAGAAAGAAGTTAGAGAGAGAGTGAAGAAAGGTGTGAAAAATGAAGGAAAATCGGCCCCCTTTTATAGCCCTGCGAGGCCTCGGTACGCTGGGCGTACCTCGGACCTACGCGGGGCGTAGTCATCGGATAAGAGCTCCAGCGAGGTTCCAGCTGTCTCTCACTCGGAATAGATCAGGGCGAGGGTACGCGGCGCGTATTGGCTTCGGACGCGGGGCGTAAGCGAGGGCGACATGTTCTTCATCCGAAGCGAGATCTGATCAGCGATGGACGGCCCACAATGCGCCACGTCATCAGCTCATTATCAGCCTTCGCAAATTGCATTCTCGACTTCTAAAAATCATAACTTTCGCATACGAGCTCCGTTTTCGACGTTCTTTATATCCACGCGAAGGTGGGAAGGTACTCTACAACTTTCGTTTAGACTTCGTCGGCTAATTTTGGCTCGATTTTAAATTTTATATTATTAACGGGCCGGGACACGATTTGGTCCGTTAAATCCTCATAACTTCTTCATCCGACATCCGTTTTCGCCCATCTTTTTCTCGTTACGCTACTCTCAACGAGATCTTCGATTCTCGTTTAGGTCGTGTCAGCTAAAAACTGCTCGATGAAATATTCGAATTTCGGGCTGTACACTACTAGTCCGAAACTTCGAAAAATCATAACTTCTTCATACGGAGTCAGATTTGGGCGTTCTTTTTATCGATGTTCTTAGTTTACCATATTCTACGACTTCCGTTTAGATCGCTAAGGCTAAATCTCGCTCTATCGTAAATTCATTATTTACGCTTTCCGGTATCGTGCCGGTTCTGTCGCGAAACTTTGACGGGTCATAACTTCTTCGTTATAACTCGGATTTCGACGTTCTTTATATGTACGGAAACCTTGTGACATACTCTAAAACTTGGTTAAGATTATTTATTCTAAATAATCTTTTGTCGAAAAGTCGTTTTCGACCCTTATTGCCTCTAATTTGATTAGCCCGGATCTACGGGCGTTACACCCTTTGCCTAACTTGTTAAATCCAGCTAGTGTGCTGGTTACCCACACGCGCTCCACTAACCGAGTTAAGCAAAGTGAAAAGTGTAATTCCATGGGTTAGCACCAAATTCACATTTTTCTGAAGTAACTAAGATTGAGAATTTATAAAAGGTTTAGCTACTTGATACTTATCATTAATGCTTTTAATGAAGGGAGAATTCTAGTCCTTGTCCTGCCCGTTCGGCTAACGAACCTCCACCAATGAAGGAAGCGGTGGGTCAAGTGGACACCCATTAAACTGACATTTTATAGGCAGTAACCTTATACCCCCTTATAGGCCGGCTTCGTGAATGAGGCCTATTAACGGTAAGACTGACTTGCACTTATACATACACACACATGATATATATATATATATATATATATATATATATATATATATATACATATATGTATGTATGTATATATATATATATATATATATATATATATATATATATTATTAACATATAATACTATAAAGTATAAGGGTCGAATTTTAACTTTTAAAATTCTAAGGGCTTAACATGGAAATAAAGTATTCATAAGGGAAAACTTTACAAATTCCAAAAGTTGAGGGAAAGTTTTGAAACTATTCAAAACTATTCAATTTCGTAACTTATGTTTTTAAAGTAGTTTTAATTCAAAAAACTCTTCAAGTTCCATAACTTGAGGACAAGTTATGGAAGACTTTAAACTATTAAAAAATATGACTTTTCTTTATTCAGAACCTATGGAAATATTTATGAGTTTTATGAATCTTGAATGTGACTTTTTATATAACTTGAGGACAAGTTACAAAAACACATTTTAGAATCAATGCTTAGATTAATTTGGATTGAAAATGATAATTTGACATAACTTTTCTATTAATCTATGCAACGTATAAGAACAAGATAATTCAATCAAACTTTTTTTCATGTAATTAGCCTAACTATTAAACTAATACAAAACATGAATCTATTGATAATTATCTTTGAAGTTTGATTAACATCAACATTACCACATGAAAAATAGGTTTATAATTTAAAAAACAGCTTAGGGTAATATTCGTAGTCAACTTCTAGCCAAAACAGTCGATGATATGCTGTCTGGGGGTCTAACTCGTCGAGTGCATGAACCAACTCAGTGAGTTGGATGAATTTAGCCTTGGACTCGTCGAGTCCCTTCATGGACTCGGCGAGTCTGCTGAGTAGACAACAACAAAATTTGATTTTTCATCCAATTTTGCAAGTATAATAAGAAAACAAGCCTTCGCTTTGATACCACTGTTAGGTTTTGAGCATTCTAACACTCTTCAGTGTACATGCAACCCTAAATACCTTGGATCTATGTTTTCTCTGTTATACATGCAGATATGAATATTCCAAGGTATTACCCTATCTAGCATAAAATCATTTGATACTTGGGTAATATAACAAGTTAGAATACATACCTCTTGATGTAGCTTGACTCCATGAAGCTTGAGAGCCTAGTGCCCCAAGTGTGACACCTCAAATGGTTCACACAACATCATCAACACTTGGAATAACCATGAGAAGAGATACATGAACTCTAGAAATCGGCTTGCCCTCTTTTGTATACACTAGTGCCCATTTCTTGAGCTAAAGGGGTCCTTATATAGTGTCCACATTAGGGTTACACCATGTAACCCATGATTTTACCCATCCCTTGTGCTCCATGGGTTTTAACCTCCATGGTGTATCCATGGGTCACCACATGGGTTAAACCCAACATAAGGAATCGTTGAGCTAATGAAGGTTTAGTGGCTGCATCGCAAGGGATCGAAGTGGACTTGGGAGCTGCATTATTCGAGATCGTTCGAGTCCACATACTTCAAGGATGAAGTCTGATTCAAGTGCGGGAGATTTGTGACGCCTTATTTCTGGTATGATTTTTATTCCAGTATTTTATTTTTACTGAAGAACTCGTCGAGTTAGAATTCCCAACACGACGTGTTGAAGTTTTTTTGGTCGTGGGGTTTCATGAGGCAACTCGACGAGTTGAGGAGTCTCAATTTGGCGAGTTGGCCGCTCAGGAGCAAACCCTAATTTTAAGGTTTTGCACCCTATTTAAGCACCTTAAGTCCCAGGTGTTGTGTCACACCCCGGCCGTCGGCGGAGACACTGGGCAGTGCTTTGTCATTTCTTGAATCAGAGTTATCAACTTCCTGAAAACACATGCAATTTAAAATACATCAACATCAAGTTAGTGAGTTCACATGTTTTGACTCCATATAAAATATCACTTTTTCTCAAGTTCTCAAAAAGTATAGTTTTAAAAGTATCATTTTGACTCTCAAACATTTAGTATATATATCCTAGGTAGAATGGTTTACTTACCAAATAAGTATATACCTATAAGTCTTATATATTATAAATATAATTTTTTTATAATTCCATACAAATTAAGTTGCTACGTATAAATATTATTTCAATTATATACGAGTAAAACTGCTACGTATAAATCTATATCAATTCTATACAAGTAAGTAGAATAGGTATAGTGGTCTACTTCATATACAAGTAATATAACTACCAGATTTTTATACTTATAGTATAAGTCCTTGGGAAACTTAAACTTAACATTCATACTTGTATATAGACAAAGTATAATACTTCTAACAGTTTGCTACCATGAGTATGTAACCGCTGCTATGACATAATACCTCTGATAAAACCCACTCATGATTTTCATGAGGATAACCCACTCATGATTTCCATGAGGACAACCCACTCATGATATCCATGAGGAAAACCCACTCATGATTTCCATGAGGAACACGACACGCTTCATCGACGCCGGAACAATAAACAAATAAAAGGATAGATCATCACTCGCTTAAATTTGATTGTATCTAGCAACCACGAGTGGGATTTTCAACCCGTATACTAATTATACACGACTTCCTTGCTCACACGGGATTAATGGTTACAGTTCAGAAGATTTATGCTAAGATCCCCAATCTTAGTTGATGAATACAATTACTCATCTAGACTTCAACGACTTCCTATAGTTCTAACAACAAAAGCATTTTCGTGTCTAAAACCCTAAGTTATTAGACTTTGCTTTTAAACATTCCTCCTACGTTTATATTACTTTAGGCAGTATAACAACTATAATTTGAGGAAAAACCAGGTTTTATCATCAAACCAACAACAACATATAACATACCAAGTTTTATCTTGTCATAAAACCAACAATAACAACATATAGCATACCAAGCTTTATCTTGACATAAAACCAATAATAGCAACATACTTTATAAATTAACATATAGAACTTCTGAATATAACTTTGGAACTATATCGCACACAATATATATATACATATATATATATATATATATATATATATATATATATATATATGTATAATAACATGCTAACATGTTGATAATATTTGTATATATTCATAATATTATATTTAAACAACTGTATCACGTTTAATATAACTATCTACGTTGATATTAATATACTATCACATAGACATAATATTAACGTATATACAATATTTAGCATGTGTTTCCCCTGAAAATACTAAAAAGTAGGGCCGTTAAACTCACCTTAATATCGTACTTTGAAGGAATCTAATTGAAAACAGTCATTTGTTCGCGATCGTCGGGATCGGGATGCGAAATTGCCTCCAAAAACAAGAGAGAAAAAATTGATTTTTGTGTAATAAGCTTTGGGGTCGAAATGGCTATTTATAGGCTGATTTAGGCCCATTCACGTCGTAAACATGATACGTTCACATCGTGAGTTATGGCAAGAGTCATCCCGTAGCCTTAACGTGTGTTTTCTAGCTTTGATTCGTATCATGCAGCGTGCTCACGTCGTGAGAAAACCTCTCTCACGTTGTGAGCTTTTGGGTTATTGTTCCGTAGAGTTCTAGCTTCGAAATGTGGCGTTTTGACTCCTCACGCCGTGAGTTTTTATGCTCACGTGGTGAGGCCAGTCAGATTAGGGTTTCTGACAGCTGTATCTTCGGAAGGTCGTAACTTTTGCATACGAACTTCGTTTTTGACGTTCTTTATACCCACGTGTAGGTATTGACGAGCACTATAACTATCTTTCGCACTCCAATAGCTAATTCTAATTCTATTTTAAATTACTCTTATTATAGAGATTTATAGTGTTCGATTTATCATAACTTTTTCATGTGAAGTCAGATTTAGACGTTATCTATATTTTTGGAATCGTATGGACGTATTCTTTGAGTTGTATCATAAAAGTTCATAATTTTATTAGAATTTATCACGAATTACATAGAAAATTTGTCACTTTACTAGTTTAACAAAATCACATTACATGATTGGCATAATCACATGTGATTGTTGTTGACCTATTTTGACTAGTGTTACATTCTCCCCCCGTTAGAATAATTTCGTCCTGAAATTTATCTTGTATATGGGGAACCATTAATTAGTTGGGGGTATTTTTGTTTCTTCTGATCTTCACATTCCCAAGAAAATTCAGGTCCACGTAAAGATTTCCATCAAACTTTGACTATGGGAATACGACTTTGCTTTAATCGTTTGGCTTCTTGATCCAAGATTTTGACAGGTTCTTCTAACAAGTTGAGTTTAGTATTGACTTGTATCTCGTCGAGAGGTACAAAAAGAATGTCATTGGATAGACATCTTTTGAGATTTGACACGTGAAAAAACATCGTGTACATTTCGTAGCTCTTGAGGTAACTTGAGTTGGTATGTGTCACACCCCAAAACCTAAACAACGGAAACATTCTGGAGCGGAGGACGTCATGTACAGTATCACAACAATACATAACATTAAACAAGAAACAACATCATCCATTGCATTAATAATATCATTTTAATACAAGAGTGTTCTGTGTATAGTTTATAAGACACCGAAACTAATAATCAAAATAAAGACGAGTCTTCGTGAGTTCATAAGTATTTTAGTGTCATTGTTTGTATGAAAGTGTTTGAAAATGTTTGATGTAAATGTTTGTAAGTGTTTGTAGTAAATGTTTTGTATCTCCTAAAAAATCCTATATTTTCTACTAAAAAGTAGCCTTCTACCAAGGCCTGAATGTTATGTATGTTGTTTGTTTATAAAAGTGTGTATCTTTCTCAAGTATGACTATCATTACCAAAATATAGCTTACATTACCGTTTATGTGAGAAGATCACAATGTGAATGCAATGGGAAAATAACGATGTACTGTAGTATTGTATATAAGTAACTACCAATGTACTAACTACCTTAAAACAATTTGTTAATAAAGGTAAAATGTCATATGATTGTAACCATAATGGATCGACTAGTAAAACACGACGCTTGAAGACGTCGAAATGGTATGACATTCGTCACTCGTAGACCTGCAGGTCCCACTGTAGCTAGCAACAAGGTGTAGGACGGTCAGTCCCGTATAGATCTACACACAAATTCACGCTCTCCCTCCAAGAGACTCTAGTTACAAAACGTGACACAACAGTAGATTGCCATGCCATGAAGTAGTGGCTCACATTAATGTTATAGTATTCTGGTGTTTGTATAGTATGTTCTATTGTATTGTATGTTCTCTCTGTTCTAGTGTATAGTATGTTCTCTCTATTCTAGTGTATTTTATGTTCTCTTAGTTTCTCATCATAATATTTTCTTTCTGATTCTCATAATAGTAAGTTTGTATTGTCTCATGACTGAACTTACTCTTGTATGTTTCATTGTACTAGAAATAGTGAATAGTGAACCTCTAAATTATACCTATTATAGTTTAGTAGTAATGTTGTTTGAATGACTACGTATGTTTGTACACCTTTGCTAACAAAAGGTGATGAACTGATGTAAGAACTTTTATATCTATACCTATATACATAATATATAACTAAGATTCAAACAACACTCGGACAAATAAACGAATACCCTAAGTCCACAACCAAACAAGGAACAGGAGATAAAGTGAGTTATCAGTCCTAAGTCCTTTCAACCTCACTTATATAACTATATCTATATAAACACGATTTTGAGAATATAAATAAGTTTAAAAGAGTTTAATAAAGAGTTTTTAGCCATTTGAATGGTAACATATGACTAAATGTCCATTTATAAAATGTTTTGAAGAGTTTGTTTGATAAAAAAGTTGAAGTATAAGAAAATCCACTTCTTTGATAGTTATTAATCACGTGTGATTGATATAACAACTATTATGTTATCAACTTGTATTCCCCCCCCCCCCATAAAAGCATTTGAAATCTTTTAAAAGATAGATTAAGGGGTGTGAACTCACCTGTAGTGAGTGATGCGAATGTAAGATCGATTGTAGGATGTTAAGTGCTAAGTGAAATCTCTGGCACAAGCGATCCTAATAAGCATATAATGAACCACATATGAATATTATTAGTTTTTTATACAACTAGTCTTGCAAGGAAACACCTTAGGGACTAGGAAACACTTGATTGGAAGTGTTACATTCACATGTGATTGTACATAAAGGGGGTTTACGACCACACATGGTGTTTACGGCCATTATGTTTACGACCCAATGTGTTTACGACCATGGGGTTTACGGTCCTATGAGTTTACGGTCGTACACTCATAAATACATATGCCAAAGAGTGTTTTATGGTCCTATTCAACATCAAGGAAGTGTGTCTTGACCCATTCCTAGCCTTAAGAAGAGTTTCTGGCCAAACTAGGAACCTTAACAAGGGTTTACGGCCTATAGAGATGTTCATGGCCGTAAACTCTCATTGTTCTTGGGAAATGGTTGTTTTAAAGGGTGTATGTTAAGAGCTTCTATAGGATAACTAGTATATGGAAGATTACTTACATTTTGGAGCTTCAAGGGGGTGTTTAAGGTCCAAGAACTAGTGTGTGTTCTTGGTGCTCTTGAAGATCTAACCCAAAAACATGAATTTCAAGGATGAACTCAAAGGTAGATACTAGATTAAGAAGAATAACATCTAATAACATGAAAGGAATGCTTACTCTTTTGAAGATCAAGATGAAAATCTTGATGATAGTTGACAGAGAATCCGAAATCTAGGCTTGGAAGTGTAAGAAATGACTAGAATTGAACGTAAAACTCATATATGGACATGAGTTTACGACCAAGGAGGTATTTACGGCCATAAACTCCTTATGAATTGATTTTCCGGCTTGTATGCTGCACACATCACTCTAGAATACACTTCGTAACATTCCTTCTTAAAGTTACTAGGCTTATAACACTCAAACGACCCTAAACAGTGGTAAAAGATAGTTGAGACAAGTCTGGCTTTGATTGAATTGAATGGATGTACATGATAGAAATTTCGGGTTGTCACATCATCCCCCTGTTAGAGTGAATTTCATCCTGAAATTAGACTTTAATAGATTACAAATAATTAAGCAAAAAGTTGAGGATATTTCAGTTTCATTTGATCCTCGCGCTCCCAAGTGAATTCTGGTCCTCGCTTGGCATTCCAGCGAACCTTCACTATTGGGATACGACTTTGCTTCGTTTGCTTGACCTCTCTGTGCATGATCTCTTGGTTCTTCCACGAAGTTGAGGCTCTCATTGATCTCGATCTCTTCGAGTGGGATTACAAGAGTCTCGTCAGACAGACACTTTTTCAAGTTTGAGACGTGGAAGGTAGAATGTGTGTTACTAAGTTCGCGAGGTAGTTTGAGTTTGTATGCTATAGGGCCGATTCTAGAGATAATCTCGAAAGGCCCTACGTATCTTTGGTTTAGCTTTCCACGCTTTCCGAAGTGCATCAAGTCCTTGAGACCTTCAATAGAACACGGTCACCAACCTGGAAATCGAACGGTTTCCTTCCCTTGTCTGCAGAACTTTTCTATCGGTCTCTAGAGGCTTTTAATCGTTCATGGATCTGAACGATATTCTATGTCATTTCCCAAATGATTTTCGGACCTGTGAGAGTGCTGTCAGGAACGTTTAGCTAACTAAGGGTCACCCACCTCAGCCCAGCACAGAGGGTATCTGCACTTCCGGCCATAGAGGGCTTCAAATGGAGCAGCCTTTATGCTCGTGTGATAACTATTATTGTAGGAGAATTCGACAAGGGGTAGATGAATATCCCATGTCTTTCCGAATTCAATCACACAGGATCACAACATATATTCCAAAGTTTGAATAGTCCTCTCACTTTGTCCGTTGTTTAGTGGATGGTAGGCTGTACTCATGTCCAGCCTAGTTCCTAGGGAACTTTTTAGCGACTGCCAGAAACTTGAAGTCAATCTACTATCTCTATCCGAGATAACTGATATGGGAACACCATGCAGTCGTACGATCTCCCTAATGTAGGTTCTAGTGAGTTTCTCCATCGTGTCAGTCTCTTTGATAGGCAGGAAGTGTGCGGACTTGGTGAACCTATCTACAATCCCCATATGGTATTGAGACCACCCGTTGTCTTGGGAAATTTGGTTATGAATTCCATTGTGATCCGCTCCCACTTCCATTCAGGTATCTAAGGTTGTTGAAGCAAACTTGATGGTTTTTGGTATTCGACCTTAACCTTGGCGCAAGTAAGGAATTTACTCATGAAGGTAGCTGTAACAATAGTCAAAATAGGTCAATAACAATGACATGTGATATACCAATCATGTAATATAATTTTGTTAAACTAGTAATGTAGTAAACTTACTATGTATTTCATGGTAATTATAATACAAATATGAAATTTCATACATACTTTAGAGTATAAATCAAAGTATACGTCCATACGATTCCAAAAATATAGATAATATCTAAATCTAACTTCGCGTGAAGAAATTATGATAAACCGAACACTATATACCTCTATAATAATATGAATTTAAAACAGACATAGAATTAGCTATTCGGGTCTAAAAGATAGTTGTAGTACTCGTAAGTAGCTACGCGTGAATATAAATAACGCTAAAAATGGAGTTCGTATGAGAAAGTTACGACCTTCCGAAGATTTTGTTGTCAGAAATCCTAATCTGACTGAACTCACGAGGTGAGAATAGATGTTCACGAGGTGAGGAGCCATAAGGCCAGATTTTGGAGCTAGTAGATGCATGGCAAGTCTACGAACTGATAAGAAAAAAGTTCACGACATGAGCAAGGATTGATTCACGTCGTGAGGAGTCAAAGGGACACCGTCCGAAGCTAGGGACCAAATGGCGGGTCTACGAAGTGATCAGGATCGAGCTCACGATGTAAGCATGCTTGGTTCACGTCGTGAATGGCCAATAACCAGCCTACAAATAGCAAATTCGATCCTAACACTTCTCACACCTAAACTCTTCTCATTATCTCGTTTTTGGAGGCCATTTTGCATCCCGAGCCCCGACGACCTCATATGATGATCGTTTCTGCTTAGAGTACATAAAATCAAGCTACTAGGTTGAGTTTCACAGCCCCACTTGCTAATATTTTTGGGGGAAAACGCATGCTAAATATTGTATACACGATAATATTATGTCTATATGATAGTGGATTAATATCAACATAGGCAGTTATATAAACCGGGATATAGTTGTTATAAATATAATATTTTGAATATACACAACTATATCAACTTATTAGCATGTTATTATACAAATTTAGATCTTGAGTTATACTTAAGATTATATATATATATATATATATATATATATATATATATATATATATATATATATGTTGTGTGTGATATAGTTCCGAAGTCATATTCAGAAGTTCTTAATGGTAATTTATAAAGTATGATGCTATTGTTAGTTTTATGACAAGATAAAACTTGGTATGTTATATGTTGTTGTTGTTATTGGTTTTATGTCAAAATAAAACCCAGTTTTACTTCAAGTTATAGCTGTTATACTGCCTAAATCTTATGAAGTTAGGAGTACTGTTTAAAAGCATAGTCTAGTAACATTGGGTTTCAGACATGAAAATGCTTTTCTTGTTAGGACAATAGAACGTCGTCAAAGTCTACATGAGCTACCTCATTCATCAACTAAGATTGGGGATCTTAGTGGAAGTCCTCTGACCTGTAACCGTTAATCACGTGTGAGCGAGGAAGTCGTGTATGAATAAGATACGTGTTGAGGACCCCACTCGTGGTTGTTAATTAAAACCCAAGACAAGTGAGTGACAATCTGTTCCTTTTATTATCTTATTGTTCCGACGTTGATGAAGCGCGCGATATTGTTTCTCATGGTAAATCATGAGTGTATTATTTCTCATGGTAAATCATGAGTGTATTGTTTCTCATGGTAAATCATGAGTGTGTTTTCTCAGAGGTTTTGTTGTCAAGCAGCGGTTACAGACTCATGGTAGCAACATGTTAGAAACATTATACGTCATCGTTATACAAGTATTAATGTTAAGTATAAGTTTCCCCATACTTATACCTTACGGACTTCTTATATTAAGTAGATAATTATACCTAGCACACATACTCGTATAGAATTGAAATTGATTTATACGTAGCGTTTTTTCTTATATAAAATTGGAATAAGATTTATATGTAGCAAGTTTCATTTGTATGGAATTACAAACACTTATATCCATAGTATATGAGACTTATAGGTAAAATACTTATTTGGTAAGTAAACCATTATACATAATATATATACTGAATGTTGGAGAGTCAAAATGATACTTTCAAAACTATACTTTTGAACTTGAGAAAAAGTGTAATTTTTATATGGATTCAAAACCTCTGAACTCACCAACTTTATGTTGACGTATTTTTAAATGCATGTGTTTTCAGGAAGCTGATAACTATGATAAGAGAAATGACGTTACACGGCCCGGTGTTTCTGCCGACGGTCGGGGTGTGACATATTTGTATCTGAGCTATTAACTATAGTGAATTAGTACTTTCTAAGGAAAGCACGACTATATTTTAGGGCTTACTCTGTTAGGTTTAGGTATATCACTTAGCCTATAATAAAAAGTAATATTAATTATACTACTAAAGGACTACTTACGGGAGTGGTGACTGGATAGACATGTCGCTTGGGTTGCTGGATTTCTGAACGGCTATATGCTAAAATGATCTTGCCCTCCGACTGTCGTGACTGGCCGCCTTATCAGCTAGACCTGAAGTAACAAACAATAATTAAAAGAGCATGAATACAACAAAATAATAAATATAGAGTCATATATGATGTGACAACCTGAAATTTCCATTCTGAACAAACCATTTGAAGCCAATAGAAGTAGAACAGTTACAGTGAAAACTCAGATTTCGAGTATAAGTTTGGCAGTTTTCAGGATTTTACACTTAAGGAGATATTAGGAGAGTGGATGCACTAGGGTTTTGTGCAACACTGTTATTCCAATACTCTGGGATATTAGAGTTCATTCCGAGAATAGAAATATTTTCTACCAAAAATCCCAGGACTATAAATAGAATTCTGAACCAAATTGGTTCATTAGTTGAATTCCAATTAGAGAAAAGCCAAAATTCTCTCTCACAGATCTTCGGGTTTTTATCCCAAATTGTGATTACTTCGATCTAGTTATGTTATATAGCTTAGATTGTGTTTAGAAACACCAATTACATATCAAATCTGTGAGATTCAGGAGTTTACCGCCCAAGAACGTTCTTGGAGAGTAAACTCCGATAAGTGGCTTAAATGCTACCTAGTCCTTTCCTCATGAATTGTAACTACCTTAGACTTGTATGCTAGTGTGTATATGACTAGAAAACATCAATATCAGATTAATACCCCAAGATTTGGGAGTTTACCGCCCAAGAACACTTGGGGAGTAAACTCCATTTTAAGGTCCTAAAGTGTCCAATGACCCTCAAAGCTTTAGAACTCGAACTAGAACCCACCATTGCATGTTTAGGACACCAAAACAATTAAGATTCAAGGGTAAAAGAGAGTTCACGGCCAAGGAGGTTCTTGGGCCGTGAACTCCATGTTAAGTGTCCAAAATGCCATAAATGCCTTCATTGAACCAATAGACTAGCATAGCACATTACCTTGATGTGTCTAAGACCCAAAGCAATCAAAATACCAACACCTAGGGGTGTTCACGGCCGTAAACACATGGCCAATTGGTTCATGGGCCGAAAACTCTAAATAGGGGTGTTTTGATGCCACAAACACTTCCTAAGGCTTAGGCTTAAATTAGGACAAGTACTCTAAAGTGTTTATAGCCTAGTAAACATAAGGAATCACATGTGTTGAGGAGTTTACGGCCAAGACAAGTTCTTGGGCCGTAAACCCCTATAAAGGGGTCAAATGACACCCTAACTCCTTCCTTATGCCTAGAAACCAACATAGATCATTACCTTGAAATGTTTGAGACTTGAAAACACCATAATCACCCTCCCAAGGGAGTTTACGGCCGTAAACTCCATAGGATATGGTCCCAGGGCCGTAAGCTCCTCAAGGGAGTTAATAGGAAGCCCAAACACTTGTTTAAGCCTTGAAACAATTCACCACTAGAGTTGTAATAATTCTAAGCTTCATTTAGAGACTTGGTTGAGAGTTTACGGCCAGGAGTTTACTCCCCTAGGCCGTAAACTCCAAAACATATGGACATTAGACCATAAACTCCCATTAGGGGCATTGCACTCCTTTGTTGCAACCCATTAGCCTCCTAGCACTTGACCAAAAGTGTTTTCCTCGCGTTTAAATGCTTATACTTGTATAATTAGTGTTTTAATCACTAATTATTTATATACATATGTATTCATATGTAATTAGGATCATTGTGTGTGTCTAAGTCTTCACTTGACACCAAGCACTTGTCCGATCCTTCCTTACGATAACAGTCCGTTCAACTCCAGTCACTTACTGCAGGTGAGTTCATACCCCTTAGCTAATGTTTTAAACTATTTTTAAATGTTTTATGGGGGGATACAAATAGAAACATGCTTGTTATTATATCAATCACATGTGATTAATAAGTAGAATTATGCTAGTTATTACATCAATCGCATGTGATTAATATACAACATTCAAATGATTTGGCTACTCATTAGCCGTTTTACCAAACAGTTTCCTTCAAATGATTTTTATAAACATTTTATATGTGTTAAAATCCTTATTACACTGTACATTTTACTCTGTATATTACATTTCAAACTTATTTACAATTGTGTTTCAAACAAATGTTTCTTTATACTTAAACTGTTTTATCAAACTTATGCCTTTAAACTGTTTTATAGATTGACATCAAGTCGATCTTTTCTTAAAATAATATTTATGTTCAAATGTTTTACAAAACTTATTTATGCTTTTAAATTATAAATTGCATGCATCTATATGTATAGTTATATAAGAAATGTTTAAAAGACTTAGGAAGGCTATCCACCCTATTTCCTTTTCGCGCTTGAGATGTGGTCTGGTGGGATATCGGGTACTCGTCCGAAAGTCGTTTAAATATTGCTTATATATCATGTGTACATATATAGTCATAAAAGGTCCTTCCAGTTCATCCAATGCCCTTGGATAGCAAGGGTATACATCCATGCTCATACGTACCAGTTATATTACTAGTAAGCTACCATATGGGTAGTTTAGGAAGATACTAAAACTATTACTAGAACACGATATCACACAAGGAGTCAGTTCATTCATGAGTCAATACTTGCTATATAGAGAGAACTTACATTACAACTAGTATACATAGTACATTACTATACAATTACATAATTACGTTTACATAGAGATTTTGTTATAAGCATGCCTATATTTGTATAGTTATATAAGTAATGTTTTAAAAGACTTAGGAAGGCTATCCACCCTATTTCCTTTTCGTGCTTGAGATGTGGTCTGGTGGGATATCGGGTACCGTCCTAAGGTCGTTTAAACATTAGTTATATATCATGTATACATATATGGACATAATAGTTCCTTTCAGTCAGTTCAGTGCCTTTGGGTAATAAAGGCATACGTTCATATTCTTTTACATGATTACGCTTACATAAGCACATATACATGAATACGTTAATCAAATTGTGATCCACTTTATCGGAGCATGCCTTAAATGTCATGGCCCGAGTTGTAGCCAGAATTCTCTTGGAGGGAGAGCGTGAGTTTGCGTATAGATCTACACTGGATTGACTATCCTACACCTTGTTGGTAGCTACAGCCGGACCTGCAGGTCTGCGGGTGCCAAACGTCATTCCGTTATTACGAACATTCATTATGTCGTTGTTACCAGTAGATAGTATGGTGCAATTAATCACATGATGCCTTAAATATAAATCCATTTTAAGATAGTTAGTACAACAGTAGTTCTTATAGAGCTACGTTTTAGTACTACATTAATTTTCCCTGTACATATATTTAGTGATCTTTTCACTTAAACTATAAATGTAAAAACTATATTTTGTTAATAATAGTTACACTTGGGAAAATTACACACTCTTACAAGAAACGAACATATAGAACAGTTAAGTCTTGGTAGAAGACTACATTGAGAGCAGTTAAGTCTTGGTAGAAGACATCTTTATATAAAGTAGGAATCATAGGGATTTCTAGGTTTTTCAAACGTTTACAGTTGTTTTACAAACATCTTCATACTTACAGTTCATATACAAATTCTTACATACAAATACTTACATACAAATTAAGACACTAAAATACTTATGATCTCACCAGCTTCAAATCTGATACTCGCTTTCAAAATTACTTGTATCCTCAGGTTATCATAGACAGGTACCGATGCAAGGAGAAAGGAAAATGGAGCTTGTTCAAGACTCATCTTTCATTTTGATTTATGCTTTAGTGTTTATCAAAATTTGACAGAACACATGTATAATAATTATATTATTAATGCAATGGATGATGTTGTTGCTTGTTTACTACTTTTCATTGTTGTGATATTATACATGACGTCCTCCGCCCCAGAACGTTTCCGCCGTTCTTGGTTTTGGGGTGTGACATGTGACAACCCGAAATTTCATTTTGTACGAACAATATCTATTCAATAGAAGCCAGTCCAGTTTCAGTGATTTTCAGACTTTTCCGAATAAGTTTGTGTACATTAGGGCTTACGTTTAAGGAGATATCAGGAGAGTGGGTGCTCCTGGGTTTGTGAAACTTGAGCATTTCAAAACTTCATAATGTTATAGTCCATTTCCGGAATAAAAATATTTTTGCCAAAAATATTTCAGGACTATAAATAGAATTCTGAACCAAATTACTCATTATTCACATTTCCAACTAGAGAAAAGCCAATTTCTCTCTCACGGATCTTCGGGTTTTCATCCCAAATCGTGAGTCTACTTTCCTAGATGTGTTTTAATACTTGTTATATGCTTAATAACATTGTTTACATGTCTAAAATGAGAGATCCGGGAGTTTACCGCCCAAGAACGTTCTTGGGGAGTAAACTCCAAAACGATGCCTAAAAGCCACCTAGTCCCATTTCCTTGTTAGGTAGCTAGTTAAGGACAATATGTATGATATTTTAAAGCTAGAACACAATCAAGAATAACTAGTTTTAGGAGTTTACGGCCCAAGAGATTCTTGGACCATAAACACCTTTTTCAAGGGCTTAAAGTGCCCTAAACACCCCTTAAGGCTTTAGACAATAACCCTCTAATACTTGTAACTTGAATGGGGAGTAAATTACATCAAAATCATCCCTAAAGGGGAGTTTACGGCCAAGAAATGCTCTTGGGCCGTAAACTCCAAGTAAAGGCACCAAAGTGTGCCTAAAGTCCCCTTTAGCCTTAAACAAAAGTCTAGGATTTATCCTTTGTGTGCAAGAGGCTTAAAAGAATTGAAACACCCACCCCATAGGAGTTTATGGCCGTAAACTCTAGGGGATATGGTCTTTAGGCCGTAAACTCCTCAAAGGAGCATTCTAAGGCCCTAAACTACCTAAAGGATTAAAGCACCAATGCTAGGCTTATTCTAGAATTCATTTAACACTTCAAAACACCCAAAACCACCAAGTCAAGAGTTCATGACCGTAAAATCAAGGTTTTACGACCGTAAACTCCAAAGGTGGGGTTTGTTGGGTGGTAAACTCATATACAAGGTCATTTGGTACATTAAACCCCTTTAGCCTTGTCCCGTAGCAACTTAGATGCAACCATTAAGACCTATAACACTTATACAAAGTGTTTACATGTTCCTAAGTGTCCCAACTTATTTCATTAAGTTATTATTTGGCTAATTAGTTATATATATGCTTATTATATGATAACTAGGCTCGTGCGTGTGAACAAGTCTCCGTTTGCCACCTAACATGGTATCCGACACTACAATCCAAACCACTCACCACAAGTGAGTTCATACCCCTTTAAATTAATCTTTGAAATACTTTAAATGTTTTAAATACTTTACGGGGGGAATACAAGTTCAATGCTTATAGTTATTGAAATCAATCACATGTGATTGCATTAATCACATGTGATTAATAACTAGAAAACCAATGATTTTTCACTGTTCAAACCTTTTATCAAACTGCTTTACTTTGAAATGTTTTACAAACTCTTTTACTTACCAAATACTTTTATTTAAACTTTGTTATACTTCTTATAAATTGCATGCCCATATATGTATAGATATATAAGCAATGTTTAAAGGGCTTAGGAAGGCCATCCACCCTATTTCCTTTTTCTCGATTTGGATGTGGTCTGGTGGGATTTCGGGTGACCATGTGAAGGTCGTTTCAATATTAGTTATATATCAATTATACATATATAGACATAAAAGTACTTCCATATTCACACGCGCTATACACATTACTAGTAAGTTACCATCGGGGTAACACAGGATCATACTACTACCACTGTTAGATCAATGAGTCAGTTCATTCATGAGTCTATACATTACATTACTACGAGAAGATATACAACTATACTAGGAGGAGAACATATACAACTATACTAGAGGAAGAACACATACAACTACACTAGAACGGTTCATTACATTACATATGCTAGAATACGTTAATTACTGTGATTTAAATCGGAGCATGACTCAAATGTCATGATTCGAGTTGTGGCCAGAGTCTCTTGGAGGGAGAGCGTGAGTTTGCGTATAGATCTATACTGGATTGACAATCCTACACCTCGCTGCTAGCTACAGTGGGACCGGCAGGTCTGAGGGTGCCAAACGTCATTTCGTTATTACGACCATTCATTATGTCGTTGTTACTAGTCGCTAGTATGGTGCAATTTATCACAAAATTCCTTAATATAAAATCCGGTTTAAGGTAGTTAGTACAACAGTAGTTCCTATAATACAAAACTACAGTACTACAATGATTTACCCATTATATATTTTTAGTGATAACCTCACTTAAACATTAATGTACAAACTATATTTGTTAAATGATAGTTACACTTGGGAAATTACACACTTTTACAACAAACGAGCATACAAAACAGTTAAGCCTTGGTAGAAGGCTACTTTAATAGAACATATAGGTTTTTTTGAGAAATTCAAACTTTTACAAACACTTACATACATTTTACAAAATTATACTTGAGACACGTTCAAACGTTTTGACAACAAACATCGACACTAAAATACTTATGAACTCACCAGCTTAATGTTGATAGACTCTTTCAAAATAACTTGTATTCTCAGGTCATCAGTAGACAGGTACCGATGCCAGCTTTTGAGAAGATGGAGCGCATTCAAGACTCATCTCATTATTTTGATTTTCATTATATTTTTGGTGTCTAGAACTGTACAGAACACACTTGTATTTAAATTATATATTTAATGCAATGGATGATGTTGTTTGCTTATTTACATTTACTGTGTTGTGATACTTTACATGACGTCCTCCGCCCCAGAACGTTTCCGCCGTTTTTGGTTTTGGGGTGTGATAGATTGGTATCAGAGCATTGTTTATAGTGAATCAAGTATATCAACCCATAAAAGATATACTAAACTATAAACCCATTAGGGACTAAAGCACTCTGACCAGCAGTCTATACTTTAAATATTAAAATATTTAATTAAGTATACTAGTCTACATTCATACTAAAATCAGTGTCACAACGACAAGAACAAAAGTATTACGATTGTTAAATATCACAAGTGAGCTCGGGGATGTATGGTCAGTTCTGGGAATGGCATAGCCTGATCAACTATGCTGGTCCTAGGAGTGATTAGCATATGCCCTAGAATAGTTGTGATGTGTTAAAATACTATAGGTGTATTTTGTACTACTAGTTACATGTATACTATATTCTTATACCTCTCTTCTCGCGTAGATTTAAATGGCTGGATTCCATCACGGCGACCCGTACTTTCCAAATGAAGGCAATGACGGGTGGATCGAAGAAGAGCCCGAAGATGAGCATCCAATCCCTTTGGATGATCACTTCGCAGAAGGCTTTTCTGACGGATCTGACTCCGAGCCTGAAGTCAACAACCTACCGCTAGTAGGTCAAGCCCCGAACAACAACCCCCGACTAGCTTTTCCAGGTCCTACTCCTATGTGGACAACCAACTTGAATCGTTGGAGTGATGAACAGGGTCAGCCCTTACCATACTTTGGGGACCGAAGCTTTTACAACGTCAGTGATGGTGGCTCTGCTGACCGAGCTCTGCCCGTCATTATCCGTAGGATAGCTCGTAATGTTGAACAAGGTCGAGCAGCCATCGCCCGAGTCATGGAGATTGATGCCAACTTAGGTGTCAACACAGTCCGCATCCGCCGTCTTGAAGAAGACATGGAACGGACCCGGAGAACCAATGAAACCCTGCAGCAACAGCTGGCTACCTCGCGAGCTGAAGTCTTGGAACTTCGAGCCCGTTAGAGGGTTCAGGAGCGACACCTTCAAGAGGTGTTTCGTCAAGTGTCCGACCTCAGGGCTCGCCCGAGGAATTCCCATCGCCGTTAGATGATGTCTAGTACATCTCTGTCTTTTGGTTAAGGGATAGGCTTTAACATCTGTGCTCTAAGTAGCACTTGTCTGTAAAATATTCCTAACTTTCAGTACCCTAATTAGGAATCTAAGAACTGTCAAACTTATCTGTATGGTATGATGTAAGACCTACTGTTAGGTCGATTTTCCTTGAACTTATTACATCAGTAATACAAGTATTATTGAAATCTATCTAATGTGTGGGAAAAATCTGTACACTTGTGTTTTCCTACTAATATTCTTTGTTGTGATTTCAAACACTCATTCAACTGTTGGGCTATGGTTAGTTAGTCCATGTGTCACTCTCACGATGCTTACAAATTGATTCTCACCATCTTTCTTATATTTATAAACTTATAGCTGAAAGATGCCTCCTCGCAAATCTCCCAGGAATAACCCTGCACCTCCACCGCCTCCTCCGCCTCCGGTCATCGATACTGCAGCCCTGAATGCTACCGTAGCTGCAGCAGTGGAGACTGCCATGGCTCAGTATCACTCAACTGATGCCAACAGAGGTGGAACCCCTGTGGAATCAACCCCGGTTGAAACCCCTGTGCGCTCGAGAGAGTGCTCCTACAAGGATTTCACCAATTGCAAGTCGAAGCCTTTCTATGGCACCGGTGGAGTCATTGCCCTCTCGCAATGGTTCGAGAAGACTGAATCAGTCTTCGAAATCTGTTCATGCCCTGCGGCAAGTAAAGTAAAGTATGCCGCATGCACCTTTGAAGGAAAGGCCCTGACATGGTGGAACGGCCATGTTAAGGCACTAACCCTCGTCATAGCCAACGACATGGGCTGGGAAACGATGAAAGACCTCATGATTGAGGAATACTACCCGAGGGGTGAAATCCAGAAATTGGAACAGGAACTTTGGAGCCTGACCATGAAGGGCACCGACGTGGTTGCTTATACCGCTCGATTCAGCGAACTAGTGGCCCTCTGTCCCAGTATGGTTCCCACTGAAGGGAAAAAGATCGAAAGGTACATATGGGGGCTAGTACCTCCGTATCAAGGGAATGTTCTATCATCAAACCCTGCTACCTTCGTGTGACAAACCCAAATCTAATTCCGTTACAAACCCCATTTTCACTAACGGAACGTGTCACTATACGTTATTTTATGCAATATTTGGAATCGTCAATATCCGAATATCTAAATTTATGCATGGCTTAATATTATCATAAGAAATATAACTCGTATGTGTTAACCCCGTTTAACCTAATAGAGTTGTATTACCTTTCCAACCACTTCACCCGGGTAAAAAGTTTTAACCCAGGTAACTTTAAACATCGGGTAGCCGTGTATCGAGTGCGATTCCCGAGACATATGCAATGGGTGTGCACAACATTTGAACACTCATTTACTACACACCCACTCTCTCTCTCTCTACTTTCTCTCTCTAGACTCGAAAACGACCCCGATTCCGCTAATTTCCGACTTCCAAACGTAAGCACTCATCCTCTATCTTATTCGAGACATGCTTCATTGAATTTGAGGGCCAAAAATCAAAGAAATCAAGGACCATAAAGGAGTTTACGGCCTAAGAAGCTCCTTAGGCCGTAAACCCCCAAATCCAAGCCAAAGACCAAGTTTTCCCTTCTTGTATGTTAGTATACTAATTAAGGCTTATGACTAGAAGGGTTTGGACATTAAAACACAAGAAAATGATGCTTAAAAAGGAGTTTACGGCCCAAGCATGTGCTTAGGCCGTAAACACCTCAAACACCCCACAAATCCATGTTTAAGGCTCCAAAAACTCTTCTAGGGTGTTTAGTAATTTAGACTTGACAACAAGGAAGGCTTAACGGCATTAAACATCATCATTTGAACATAAAAAGTGGAGTTTACGGCAAAGGCTAAGCTTGGGCCGTAAACACCCAAACTTTTGTGTCAAACAAGCCCCTAATCTACCCTAATGCATGAAAGGAATTTATCTAAGGCCTATGGAAGTGTGTTGTACCATTAAACACTTCATTTTGACACCAAATGAAGAGTTTACGGCCAAGGATGTTCTTGGGCCGTAAACTCCCCATAAATATGTGCCAAATTGTTCTAAACTCACTATAGGGCCTTTTAGGATTTTTCTAAGCCATTTGGGACCATGTTGTACAAGTAAAACCATCATCTTAAAGGACTTATAGGAGTTTATGGCCCAAGGTCAAGTCTTGGCCGTAAACTCCCCAAAAATATCACAAAATATGATGTTTAATCCTTCCCTCTTGGTCCAAAACACACACCACTAAATCAAGGAAGTGAGATAAGGCCTTAAAACATACATTTTGGAGTGTCACAAGAGTTTACGGCCAAGCCTAGGGGGCTTACGGCCGTAAACTCCCAATGGGTGGCTTTTAGGCTATAAAATCTAAGAAAGTGAGCTCATGGATCCTCCTATAAATCATCCATGGCCTTGTACCACTCCCGGGGACCCTTTCTAGACCTTAAAACCCCGAAAACGACACTAGGATGTCCAAATTCTATAATGAAAAGCATAAGATGATTAACTTCTTGTAAAATACATATTTCATATGACATTAGGGTTCTAAAAGGTGCTCAAGTGGTTATCTGGTACCAAACGCTCAATCAACACTATTACCCGATTTACCCGATTTCCGCGATTTCAGGTGAGTTCATACCCCTTAATGAACCTTTCAAATGTTTTAAATGTTTTAGGGGGGAGATACAAGTTGCTTATAAATGTTTATGCAAAGTTTTACAGAACGAATTCCGAGTTACAAGGATTAATCACATGTGATTCACTACCCTTAGTTCAAATCACATGTGATTTGTCCCTATGCCTTAAAAACGGGTTTTACCCTTTTCAAACTATTTTTAGACAGTGAATCAGAATTTAAATGTTCTTTTGGAAAAATACTTTTATTTAATCAATTTGCTTAGAAAATGTAACCACTCTGATATATTTATATAAATAAGACTTGGAGGACTTAGGACCGATATCTCGCCTTATTTCCTGTTCTTGTTTGATTGTGGGCTTAGGGTAGTAGTTATCCGTCCGACTGTCGTTGATTTCTTACTTATATAATCTGTATATCAGTATGGTATACGAATATTTCTGCTCTCACTTAACGCTAAAGTCACTAACATGCTAAGAAACATCCCCTCTAAGATAACCATAATAGGTATGGTTAGGGTCGCTACCACTACTACTCGCTAAAGTTATTATTATCTATACTATAATACTCACTACTACTAGACGATACACTAGTAAGAGAATACACTATGATCAATACTAAAAGATTACTACACTATAACCATAGAGAAAACACTAAACAAACAATAATACACTAACCCGCTACGAGATACTCTATTCGCTATTCACTACGCCCGGAGTGTTCCAGCAGGAGACGACTCTTCATGTATAGATCTATACGGGGGCAGACGCTATTACATCCCGACTGTTAACTCAGTCCGCGCCGTACAGGCCCAGGGATGCCACTACTTCACTACACTGTGCATGACCAGGAAGGTTATGGGATTCTCTATTATTCTCACTATTGGTAAATTACAAGGAATACCTTACAACTACACTAAAATACTACACTAAATGTTAAACCACATCCCGAAGTAAGTAAGTATCTATCACTAAAGGAAGCTCGCACCTCTATCATGGATCACGGGCTTAACTTATCCTGTCACATTTGTTATTTGGAGATTTGCCAAAGAATTTTTACAATAAATTGTTTTCAAAGAGATAAAGAATGCATACTTTTCACAGATTGTCACTTACAATGTATTTCCTGGAAAATATGGGATTTTCTAAATTTCTACTACTTATGAACATAAAGGATACATTTTTAACACTAATTCTTTGTATACAAGAACTCACACTAAACTCTTATGAACTCACCAGCCTTATGCTGATAATTGTTTTCAAAATAACTTGTATCTTCAGGTCAAAGATAGACAGGTATAGACGCAACATTTTGGAGAAGGTGGAGTACACAAGACCCATCTCTTACTTTTGAATTACTTTTGAGTGATTGTTAAACATTACAAAACACGCATGTAATTAAATTCACTATGTAATACTATGGTTGTATGATTCTTGTTTCTACTATTATGCAATTGTGATGATACTGTTCACTACGTCCTCCACCCCGAAACGTATTCCGCCGTTATCGGTTTTGGGGTGTGACAGATTGGTATCAGAGCATTGTATATAGTTAATCAAGTATATCAACCTATAAAAGATATACGAACTATAAACACTTCGGGACTAAAACACTCTGACCAAGAATATATATACTGTTAAGTATCTAAAAGATCTAACTAAGTATATATACTCACATCACTATAAAACACAGGAATCAGTATCGTCCTAGAACAAAACAAAAGTATTAAGACTGTTGGGCAGCACAATTGGGTTTAGAGACATATAGTCACATTCAGGATGATGTAGCCTGATCAACTACGTTTTCCTGGGAGTGACTAGCATGTGCCTAAGTTTGGTTCTGATGTTACAACGAGTCTAAAACTTACCAACAATACCACAATAACGCTAACATAAGAATACTATAGGAGTATTCTGTATCTCTAGATTATACGTATGTGTTAATAAAAAGGGTCATTACTAGTAGGACAATAGTTGCTAAGTGGATACACCACGATTACATGTGATTAGGGCGCTATAGACTCAGAATCTGCAGCCTTTGCTTCATTCCCTGTTCTTGTTTGATTGGGGGTCTGAAGTTAGGGTGGTTTATTCGAAGGACTATCTTGCTTCGGTTACATGTAATCGGTATGCACTATGCAAGTATTGGGTCAACTAGTAATGATTCCTCCTATAAGTGCCTTAGAATAGTACGCCTATTAATCTTCTTTTCCCCCTTTTCTCGCGTAGATAGCATGGCTGGCTTCCACCTACCCGGTGATTCGTACTTTCCGAACCAGGGCAATGGAGGGTGGCTCGAAGAAGAGTCCGACGACGATCACCCTATTCCTTTGGATGATCATCATGCTGAAGGCTTCTCGGATAGCTCGAGCTCCGAGCCAGAAGTCAACAATCAACCTCCTGATGCCCCGAATCCTAACCCCCGACCCGCATTTCAGGGCCCCACTCCTATGTGGGCAATGTCCTTGCATCGATGGAGCGAGGAGCAGGGTCAGACCTTGCCTTACAATGGAGACCAAAGCTTCTACAACATAAGCGAAGGGGGATCAGCAGATCGGGTTCTGCCCATCATGATCCGAAGAATTGCCAGGAATGTTGAGCAAAGTCAAGCTGCCATTGGTCGAGTGGTAGAAGTGGATGCCAACTCAAACCTCAACACTGTTCGCATCCGCCAACTCGAAGAAGCCATGGACAGGACAAGGAGGACCAACGAGGCTCTGCAGCATCAGCTGGCAGCATCCCGAGCTGAAGTTAGGGAACTCCGAGCACGCCAAAGGACGCAGGATCGACACCTTCAAGAAGTTATGCGTCAACTGGAGGATCTGAGAATTCGCCCGACAAGCAGCCGTCGACAGTAGAAGACATCTAGTTACCTCACTCTTTTGTTTAAAGGACTAGCCTTTTATCTCTATGTTCCGTAGGTCTTTTTTTTCTGTAAGCATTCCTAGTTTAAAAGTACTCTAGTTGAACCTCTAAACTGCCAATATTTTCTCTATGATGTGATGTAAGACCTACTGTTAGGTCAATTTTCATGAACTTCTGTTGCATCATTAATACTAGTATATTGGCAGTTGATTTCTCTATTGCTATAGCTCATACCCTGATCTTGGATTATGTTGATTTAATCCACGAAACACTCTATTCATATTCGCAATAGGCTCTTACTATTGCTATCATTTCTATGATCTTCCAGTGAAGGATGCCTCCACGAAAGCGTCCCAGCAGAGGAAGACCTGAAACTCAAACCCCTCCTCCACCACCTCCTCCTCCGCAGCTCGATCCGGTGTTGTTCCAAGCGGCTGTGACTGCGGCTGTAACAGCAGCCATGGCCCAAATGAACTCGGGTGATGCGAGCGGTGGGAATTCTAGATTTGGTGAAGTCCACCAGCGAGTGCAGGGATGCACTTATAAGGACTTCATGAATTGTAAACCTGCTTTCTTCGATGGTACCGGAGGAATTCTAGCGTTGTCCCAATGGTTCGAAAGGACCGAAGCTGTATTCGAGATGTGCTCTTGCCCCGAGGAGAGCAAAATCAAGTTCGCTACTGCTACCCTCACTAACAGGGCTTTGTCATGGTGGAACGGCCATGTCAACGCACTCTCCTTGGTCACAGCTAATGCCATGGGCTGGGACACTCTAAAAGATCTCATGCGAGGAGAGTACTGCCCTAGGGGCGAAGTCCAGAAGCTTGAGGAAGAACTCTGGAACCTCAAGATGAAGGGGACCGACATAACGGCTTATACGGCCAGGTTTTGCGACTTAGCGGCTATGTGTCCCAACATGATCCCCTCTGAAAGCAAGAATATTGAACGTTACATCTGGGGTTTAGTGCCCCCGTATCGAGGAAATGTTCTGGCTTCACGCCCTACCACTTTCGACAGCGCCAAGGAATTGGCCCAGAGTCTGATCAATCACGAAATCTCCTCCACTCCAGCAACAACAACCACAACAACCACTGCACCATCCGGATCGTCCGACAGAAAGAGGAAACGATGGGATAAGAAGAAAGGCAAGAAAACTCAAACCGCCTCCAGGGATCAGCAAATTGTGGCGGTTCATGCTGCCACCACCCCGGCCACACCAGCTGCTCCAGCCCCACCGAAAGCTTACAATGGGAACTTGCCTAAGTGTCCCAAGTGCCCTTTTCACCACAACGGTCCATGCCGTGAATTGCAGTGTTCCAACTGCGGTCGGAAGGGCCATACTGTCCGATTTTGCAAGGCCCCTCCCAAACCTATCACACAGGTTCCTGGTACGGGAGTGACCCCAACTTGTTATGGCTGCGGTGAAGCGGGCCATTTTAAGAAGAACTGTCCGAAGACTGCAAATGCTGGGGGAACTGGAAGGTTACTTGCTATCGGTCACAATGAAGCAGTAGCCGATCCCACAGTGGTCACGGGTACGTTTCTTCTCAACAACTCTTATGCCTGTGTCTTATTCGATAGTGGTGCAGAAAGAAGCTTCATAAATCAAAACATTAAACACCTACTCAAACAAACCCCTCAACCACTAAAAGAAACATTCGTTGTAGAAATGGCTAATGAGAAGACAGAAAGCTCTAATGAAATTTATATAGGTTGTACTCTCACGTTAGATGATCACCCCTTTTTAATCGATCTTATACCAGTCTCAATCAAAAATTTCGATGTCAATGTTGGTATGGATTGGCTAAGCCTTCACTACGCCGACATCCTATGTTCCGAGAAAGCCATTCGCCTGAACTTTCCGACTCGAGAGACCCTAGTGATATACGGAGATAAGCCAAGTACAAACCTTCGTATCATCTCTAGTATTCAGCCTCAGAAATACTTGCGCAAGGAATATCGCGCCTTTCTTGCTCACGTCGTCGACACTAACCAGAAATCGAAAGATCCAAAAGACATTCCAGTAGTAAGCGATTTTCCTGATGTTTTTCCGGAGGATCTTCCAGGCCTACCTCCCAAACGACAGGTTGAATTCAGAATCGACCTAATCCCAGGAGCTACCCCTGTAGCTAAGTCGCCCTACCGACTAGCGCCCGCCGAAATGCAAGAACTATCCGGTCAACTCAACGAACTGCTTAGCAAGGGCTTCATAAGACCGAGCTTCTCACCTTGGGGAACTCCGGTCTTGTTCGTGAAGAAAAAGGATGGGTCGTTTCGGATGTGCATCGATTATAGGGAACTCAATAAACTCACGATCAAAAATCGCTATCCTCTCCCTCGTATCGACGACCTATTCGATCAACTCCAAGGAGCCAGTTACTTCTCCAAGATTGATCTTAGATCGGGGTACCATCAGTTGCGGGTGCTCGAGGAAGATGTTCCAAAGACAGCTTTTCGAACCCGCTACGGGTATTTCGAGTTCGTAGTGATGCCCTTTGGACTGACTAATGCCCCTGCAGTATTCATGGACTTGATGAATAGGGAATGTCGTCCATATCTAGATCAGTTCGTCATCGTCTTTATTGACGACATACTTGTCTACTCTCGGAGCGAGGAAGAGCACAGAAGCCATTTACGATTAGTACTGGAAAGCCTGCGATCCGAGAAGTTGTATGCGAAGTTCTCTAAGTGCGAGTTTTGGATCCGGAGAGTAGAATTCTTAGGGCACGTGGTCAGTGAAGACGGAATCCACGTGGACCCCTCCAAGATCAAAGCTATTGAGAACTGGTCAGCACCAAAGACGCCTACAGAAATTCGTCAATTTCTAGGCCTCGCTGGCTACTACCGTCGATTCATCCAAAATTTCTCTCGGATTGCGAAACCCCTCACCATGCTAACACAGAAGGGTGTGCCATTCGACTGGGAAGAAAAACAGGAGAAGGCATTCCAGACCCTGAAGAGAGCCCTATGCAACGCACCAGTATTATCCCTTCCCGAGGGAACGGAAGATTTCGTCGTTTACTGTGATGCATCCAATCAGGGACTCGGTTGTGTCTTAATGCAACGAGGCACGGTTATCGCCTATGCCTCGAGACAGCTAAAGAACCATGAAGTGAACTACACTACTCACGACCTCGAGTTAGGAGCGGTCGTCTTCGCACTAAAAATCTGGAGACACTACTTGTATGGGACGAAGAACGTGGTGTACACTGATCATAAAAGCCTCCAACATATACTGAACCAGAAGGAACTCAACATGAGACAGCGTCGATGGGTCGAACTACTTAACGATTACGACTGCGAAATTCGATATCATCCGGGGAAAGCCAACGTAGTAGCAGACGCCCTGAGCAGAAAAGAATATTCCGGACGAAGGACCAAGTCGCTAACCATGACCATACACTCACATCTATCTATGCAGATCAAAGAGGCTCAGCTGGAAGCTTTAAAGCCTGGAAACGTGACGGGAGAATCCCTGCGTGGAATGGATAAAAATCTGGAGGTTAAGGGTGACGGAGCCTATTACTTTATGGACCGAATCTGGACTCCACGCCATGGAGGCCTCAGAGATTTGGTTAGGAGAGAAGCACACAACACTCGTTACTCCGTCCACCCGGGTTCAGATAAGATGTATCTGGATCTCAAAAAGCTTTATTGGTGGCCAAACATGAAAGCGGAGATCGCTACCTTTGTAGGTAAGTGCCTTACTTGCGCGAAGGTCAAAGCAGAATGTCAAAAGCCATCAGGACTCCTCCAACAGCAGGTGGATTAGATACCATTTGGGTCATCGTTGACAGGTTGACCAAGTCCGCCCACTTCCTACCCATCAAAGAGACGGATAAGATGGAAAAGCTCACTAGGACTTATATAAAAGAAATAGTGCGATTGCATGGCGTCCCTATATCTATTATATCAGACAGAGATAGTAGATTCACCTCTAGATTTTGGCAATCATTACAAAAGGCACTAGGGACGAGGCTGGATGTGAGTACGGCCTACCATCCGCAGACTGACGGGCAAAGTGAGAGGACGATCCAAACATTGGAAGACATGTTGCGAGCTTGTGTGATCAACTTCGGGAAATCGTGGGATACACACTTACCTCTTGTGGAGTTTTCCTACAACAATAGTTATCACACGAGCATCGAGGCAGCTCCATTCGAAGCTCTCTACGGCCGAAAGTGCAGATCCCCGTTGTGCTGGGCCGAGGTGGGAGACACTCAGTTGGCTAAAGGACGAGTTCCTGATAGCACCCTCACTGGTCCAGAGATCATTCGAGAGACGACCGAGAAGATTATACAGATACGTGAATGACTAAAAGCCGCTAGGGATCGACAGAAGAGCTACGCCGACAAACGAAGGAAACCCTTGGAATTCCAGGTCGGAGACCGAGTCCTTCTGAAGGTCTCGCCCTGGAAAGGCACGATACGCTTCGGGAAGCGTGGAAAGTTAAACCCAAGGTACATAGGGCCTTTTGAGATTCTTGCCAGAATCGGCCCTGTAGCTTACAAACTAAACTTACCCCGCGAGCTAAGCAACATACATCCGACCATCCACGTCTCAAACTTGAAGAAATGTCTGTCTGACGAGACTCTCGCGATTCCCCTCGACGAGATCGAACTCAACGAGAGCCTCAACTTCGTGGAAGAGCCTGCGGAGGTTTTGGATCGTGAAGTAAAGCGGATGAAACAAAGCCGCATCCCAATTGTGAAGGTTCGGTGGAATGCCAAACGAGGACCGGAATTCACCTGGGAGCGCGAGGATCAAATGAAACTCAAATACCCTCATCTCTTCGCTTAGTAGTATTGTAATATCGTATCTGTTTGTATTCTAAATTTCGGGACGAAATTCCCCTAACGGGGGGATGATGTGACAAACCCAAATCTAATTCCGTTACAAACCCCATTTTCACTAACGGAACGTGTCACTATACGTTATTTTATGCAATATTTGGAATCGTCAATATCCGAATATCTAAATTTATGCATGGCTTAATATTATCATAAGAAATATAACTCGTATGTGTTAACCCCGTTTAACCTAATAGAGTTGTATTACCTTTCCAACCACTTCACCCGGGTAAAAAGTTTTAACCCAGGTAACTTTAAACATCGGGTAGCCGTGTATCGGGTGCGATTCCCGAGACATATGCAATGGGTGTGCACAACATTTGAACACTCATTTACTACACACCCACTCTCTCTCTACTTTCTCTCTCTAGACTCGAAAACGACCCCGATTCCGCTAATTTCCGACTTCCAAACGTAAGCACTCATCCTCTATCTTATTCTAGACATGCTTCATTGAATTTGAGGGCTAAAAATCAAAGAAATCAAGGACCATAAAGGAGTTTACGGCCTAAGAAGCTCCTTAGGCCGTAAACCCCCAAATCCAAGCCAAAGACCAAGTTTTCCCTTCTTGTATGTTAGTATACTAATTAAGGCTTATGACTAGAAGGGTTTGGACATTAAAACACAATAAAATGATGCTTAAAAAGGAGTTTACGGCCCAAGCATGTGCTTAGGCCGTAAACACCTCAAACACCCCACAAATCCATGTTTAAGGCTCCAAAAACTCTTCTAGGGTGTTTAGTAATTTAGACTTGACAACAAGGAAGGCTTAAAGGCATTAAACATCATCATTTGAACATAAAAAGTGGAGTTTACGGCCAAGGCTAAGCTTGGGTCGTAAACACCCAAACTTTTGTGTCAAACAAGCCCCTAATCTACCCTAATGCATGAAAGGAATTTATCTAAGGCCTATGGAAGTGTGTTGTACCATTAAACACTTCATTTTGACACCAAATGAAGAGTTTACGGCCAAGGATGTTCTTGGGCCGTAAACTCCCCATAAATATGTGCCAAATTGTTCTAAACTCACTATAGGGCCTTCTAGGATTTTTCTAAGCCATTTGGGACCATGTTCTACAAGTAAAACCATCATCTTAAAGGACTTATAGGAGTTTACGGCCCAAGGTCAAGTCTTGGCCGTAAACTCCCCAAAAATATCACAAAATATGATTTTTAATCCTTCCCTCTTGGTCCAAAACACACACCACTAAATCAAGGAAGTGAGATAAGGCCTTAAAACACACATTTTGGAGTGTCACAAGAGTTTACGGCCAAGCCTAGGGGGCTTACGGCCGTAAACTCCCAATGGGTGGCTTTTAGGCTATAAAATCTAAGAAAGTGAGCTCATGGACCCTCCTATAAATCATCCATGGCCTTGTACCACTCCCGGGGACCCTTTCTAGACCTTAAAACCCCGAAAACGACACTAGGATGTCCAAATTCTATAATGAAAAGCATAAGATGATTAACTTCTTGTAAAATACATATTTCATATGACATTAGGGTTCTAAAAGGTGCTCAAGTGGTTATCTGGTACCAAACGCTCAATCAACACTATTACCCGATTTCCGCGATTTCAGGTGAGTTCATACCCCTTAATGAACCTTTCAAATGTTTTAAATGTTTTAGGGGGGAGATACAAGTTGCTTATAAATGTTTATGCAAAGTTTTACAGAACGAATTCCGAGTTACAAGGATTAATCACATGTGATTCACTACCCTTAGTTCAAATCACATGTGATTTGTCCCTATGCCTTAAAAACGGGTTTTACCCTTTTCAAACTATTTTTAGACAGTGAATCAGAATTTAAATGTTCTTTTGGAAAAATACTTTTATTTAATCAATTTGCTTAGAAAATGTAACCACTCTGATATATTTATATAAATAAGACTTGGAGGACTTAGGACCGATATCTCGCCTTATTTCCAGTTCTTGTTTGATTGTGGGCTTAGGGTAGTAGTTATCCGTCCGACTGTCGTTGATTTCTTACTTATATAATCTGTATATCAGTATGGTATACGAATATTTCTGCTCTCACTTAACGCTAAAGTCACTAACATGCTAAGAAACATCCCCTCTAAGATAACCATAATAGGTATGGTTAGGGTCGCTACCACTACTACTCGCTAAAGTTATTATTATCTATACTATAATACTCACTACTACTAGACGATACACTAGTAAGAGAATACACTATGATCAATACTAAAAGATTACTACACTATAACCATAGAGAAAACACTAAACAAACAATAATACACTAACCCGCTACGAGATACTCTATTCGCTATTCACTACGCCCGGAGTGTTCCAGCAGGAGACGACTCTTCATGTATAGATCTATACGGGGGCAGACTCTATTACATCCCGACTGTTAACTCAGTCCGCGCCGTACAGGCCCAGGGATGCCCCTACTTCACTACACTGTGCATGACCGGGAAGGTTATGGGATTCTCTATTATTCTCACTATTGGTAAATTACAAGGAATACCCTACAACTACACTAAAATACTACACTAAATGTTAAACCACATCCCGAAGTAAGTAAGTATCTATCACTAAAGGAAGCTCGCACCTCTATCATGGATCACGGGCTTAACTTATCCTGTCACATTTGTTATTTGGAGATTTGCCAAAGAATTTTTACAATAAATTGTTTTCAAAGAGATAAAGAATGCATACTTTTCACAGATTGTCACTTACAATGTATTTCCTGGAAAATATGGGATTTTCTAAATTTCTACTACTTATGAACATAAAGGATACATTTTTAACACTAATGCTTTGTATACAAGAACTCACACTAAACTCTTATGAACTCACCAGCCTTATGCTGATAATTGTTTTCAAAATAACTTGTATCTTCAGGTCAAAGATAGACAGGTACAGACGCAGCATTTTGGAGAAGGTGGAGTACACAAGACCCATCTCTTACTTTTGAATTACTTTTGAGTGATTGTTAAACATTACAAAACACGCATGTAATTAAATTCACTATGTAATACTATGGTTGTATGATTCTTGTTTCTACTATTATGCAATTGTGATGATACTGTTCACTACGTCATCCACCCCGAAACGTATTCCGCCGTTATCGGTTTTGGGGTGTGACACTTCGACAGTGCCAAACGATTGGCACAACGACTCATTGACCATGGTGTCAAAACCCCTGCAACCACAACAAACCTAGCCTTCTAAGAACCCTCCAAACCCGCTGACACAAAGCGGAAACTCTGGGACGAGAAGAAGAAACAGCGAGCTGCCAAAAGGCAGCATATTGTGGCAGTACATGCCGCAGTAACCCCTTCTGCTGCTACTGCTCCGGTGAAGCAGTATGCTGGAAGTTTGCCTAAGTGCAACAAATGCAACTTCCACCACAACGGCCCCTGCCGTGAAATGCAGTGCTCCAACTGCAACAGGAAAGGACACACCGTCCGTTTCTGTAAGTTCCCAGCACAACCGATCAACCAAGTCCCTGGCTCTGGCGCGAGCCCGACCTGCTATGGATGTGGCGAAACAGGCCACTTTAAGAGGGATTGCCCCAAAGTGAAGAATGCTGGAGGAGCAGGGAGAGTACTAGCTATAGGCCACGGGGAAGCAGTTGCTGACCCGACAGTGGTGACTGGTACGTTCCTCCTCGATAACTCCTATGCATGCATTCTGTTTGATAGTGGAGCGGAGCGAAGCTTCGTAAACCATAAATTTGCTCGCATGCTTAAACAACCACCACACGCACTCAAAGAACAATTCACAGTAGAAATGGCTAATGGAAAAACTGAAAGTACGAATAGCATATACTTAGGTTGTACCCTAACTCTAGATAACCATTCATTCCAATCGACCTTATGCCGGTCTCAATTAAAAGTTTCTATGTTATCATCGGCATGGATTGGTTAAGTCTTCATCACGCCGACATCATGTGCTTCGAGAAAGCAGTCCGTCTAAACCTCCCATCTAACGAAACACTTATAGTCTACGACAACAAACCTCGTGCAAATCTTCGTATTATATCAAGTATTCAAGCACAGAAATATCTGCGTAAAGAATACCATGCATTCCTTGCTCACGTCGTCGACACGAGCCTCGAAACGATAGAACTAAAGAACATCCCAGTGGTGAGCGACTTCCCCGACATTTTCCCAGAAGAGCTACCTGGATTACCTCCGCAACGACAAGTCGAGTTCAGAATTGACTTAGTCCCAGGAGCTACCCCAGTAGCCAAGTCGCCCTACCGCTTAGCACCAGCTGAGATGCAGGAACTCTCTGGTCAACTTAACGAACTGCTAAGCAAGGGCTTTATAAGGCCGAGTTTCTCACCTTGGGGAGCACCGGTCTTGTTCGTTAAGAAGAAAGACGGATCATTCCGTATGTGTATTGACTACAGAGAACTCAACAAACTGACGGTCAAGAATCGTTACCCTCTGCCTCGCATAGACGACCTATTTGACCAACTGCAAGGGGCGAACTATTTTTCCAAAATTGATCTGAGATCCGGATATCACCAGTTACAAGTACTAGAGGAGGATGTGCCGAAAGCAGCCTTCCGAACTCGTTACGGACACTACGAGTTCATGGTGATGCCATTCGGATTGACCAATGCGCCCGCAGTCTTCATGGATCTGATGAATAGAGTATGCCAACCTTACTTGGATCAGTTCGTCATCGTTTTCATTGACGACATCCTGATCTACTCCCGAAGTAAGGAAGAGCATGGCGATCACCTGCGACAAGTTCTAGGGACATTACGAAAGGAGAAACTTTATGCAAAGTTTTCGAAATGTGAATTTTGGATCCGAAGAGTCGAATTCTTAGGACACGTGGTAAGCGAAGAGGGACTCCATGTGGACCCATCCAAAATTAAAGCCATTGAGAATTGGTCAGCACCCAAGACGCCTACAGAAATTCGTCAATTTCTACGTCTCGCTGGCTACTACCGCAGATTCATTCAGAACTTCTCCCGAATAGCGAAACCCCTTACAACCCTGACCCATAAAGGCGTGGCCTTTGACTGGGAAGAGAAACAAGAGAGAGCGTTCCAAACGCTCAAACGAGCCTTGTGCACCGCGCCGATACTATCCCTCCCTGAAGCGTTAGAAGACTTCGTAGTCTATTGCGATGCATCGAATCAAGGGCTCGGGTGTGTTCTGATGCAGCGAGGTAAGGTCATCGCCTACGCCTCGAGACAGTTGAAGACACATGAGGTTAACTACACGACACACGATCTTGAACTAGGAGCAGTGGTGTTTGCTCTGAAGATCTGGAGACATTACTTGTACGGAACGAAAAGCACTATCTTTACCGACCACAAGAGTTTGCAACACATTTTCGATCAGAAGGAGCTCAACATGAGACAACGACGGTGGGTCGAGCTACTCAGTGACTACGAATGCGATATTCGTTATCATCCGGGTAAAGCCAACGTAGTAGGAGACGCCCTAAGTCGGAAGGAATAATTTGGTCACAAAGTCAAGTCATTATCAATAACCATCCATTCACACTTGTCTAAGTAAATTCAGACGGCTCAACTTGAAGCCATGAAACCTGAAAATGTGACGAGTGAATCCCTTAGAGGAATGGACAACAATTTAGAAGCCAAGGGTGACGGAGCCTTATATTTCATGAACCGGATCTGGACACCGAAACACGGTGGTTTCCGAGACTTGGTCATGACCGAGGCGCACAACACTCGGTATTCCGTCCACCTAGGTTCAGATAAGATGTATCTGGATCTTAAAAAGCTATACTGGTGGCCTAATATGAAAGCAGAGATTGCTACCTTCGTAAGTAAATTCCTTACTTGCGCAAAGGTGAAGGTCGAGTACCAGAAGCCCTCTGGTTTATTGCAACAACCAGAGATTCCAGAATGGAAGTGGGAGCGGATCACTATGGATTTCATAACCAAGTTGCCCAAGACAACGGGTGGACTTGATACCATATGGGTCATCGTCGATAGGTTGACCAAGTCTGCACACTTCCTATCTATCAAAGAAACTGACAAGATGGAGAAACTTACGAGAACATACATTAGGGAAATCGTACGACTACATGGTGTACCTATGTCCATTATCTCCGATAGAGATAGTAGGTTCACCTCAAGATTCTGGCAATCACTACAACATTCCTTAGGAACAAGGCTAGACATGAGCACAGCCTACCATCCACAGACCGACAGACAGAGTGAGAGGACCATCCAAACACTGGAAGATATGTTGCGAGCCTGCGTGGTTGACTTTGGGAAGGCATGGGATACTCATTTACCCCTTGTCGAGTTTTCCTATAATAACAGTTATCACACGAGCATCAAGGCTGCTCCATTTGAAGCTCTCTACGGCCGAGAGTGCAGATTTCCTCTGTGCTGGGCTGAGGTGGGTGATACCCAATTAGCCAGGGGGCAAGCTTCCGACAGTACTCTCACCGGTCCGGAGATCATTCAGGAAACGACAGAGAAAATCGTTCAGATCCGTGAACGATTAAAAGCCTCTAGAGACCGACAGAAGAGCTACGCTGATAAACGAAGAAAACCTTTGGAATTTCAGGTGGGAGACAGAGTCCTTCTTAAAGTCTCACCCTGGAAGGGCTTGATAGGCTTCGGAAAGCGTAGGAAGCTTAATCCAAGGTACATAGGGCCTTTCGTGATTCTTGCAAGAGTCGGCCCCGTAGCTTACAAACTCAACCTACCCGACGCACTTCGTAACGTACATTCTACATTCCACGTATCTAACTTGAAAAAGTGTCTGTCCGACGAGACTCTTATAATCCCACTCGACGAGATCGAGATCAACGAGAGCCTCAACTTCGTGGAAGTACCTGTAGAGATCATGGACCATGAGGTCAAGAAGACAAAGCAAAGCCGTATCCTTATCGTGAAGGTTCGCTGGAACGCCAAGCGAGGAACGGAATTCACTTTGGAACGTGAGGATCAGATGAAACTGAAATCTCCTCGTCTTTTCGCTTAATTATGTGTAACTTCTTATTTGCTTAAATTCTAATTTCGGGACGAAATTCCTTCTAACGGGGGGGATGATGTGACAACCCGAAATTTCATTTTGTACGAACAATATCTATTCAATAGAAGCCAATCCAGTTTCAGTGATTTTCAGACTTTTCCGAATAAGTTTGTGTACATTAGGGCTTACGTTTAAGGAGATATCAGGAGAGTGGATGCTCCTGGGTTTGTGAAACTTGAGCATTTCAAAACGTCATAATGTTATAGTCCATTTCCCGAATAAAAATATTTTTTCCAAAAATATTTCAGGATTATAAATAGAATTCTGAACCAAATTATTCATTATTCACATTTCCAACTAGAGAAAAGCCAATTTCTCTCTCACGGATCTTCGGGTTTTCATCCCAAATCGTGAGTCTACTTTCCTAGATGTGTTTAAATATTTGTTATATGCTTAATAACATTGTTTACATGTCTAAAATGAGAGATCCGGGAGTTTACCGCCCAAGAACGTTCTTGGGGAGTAAACTCCAAAACGAAGCCTAAAAGCCACCTAGTCCCATTTCCTTGTTAGGTAGCTAGTTAAGGACAATATGTATGATCTTTTAAAGCTACAACACAATCAAGAACAACTAGTTTTAGGAGTTTACGGCCCAAGAGATTCTTGGACCGTAAACACCTTTTTCAAGGGCTTAAAGTGCCCTAAACACCCCTTAAGGCTTTAGACAATTACCCTCTAATACTTTTAACTTGAATGGGGAGTAAATTACATCAAAATCATCCCTAAAGGGGAGTTTATGGCCAAGAAATGCTCTTGGGCCGTAAACTCCAAGTAAAGGCACCAAAGTGTGCCTGAAGTCCCCTTTAGCCTTAAACAAAAGTCTAGGATTTATCCTTTGTGTGCAAGAGGCTTAAAAGAATTAAAACACCCACCCCATAGGAGTTTACGGTCGTAAACTCTAGGGGATATGGTCTTTAGGCCGTAAACTCCTCAAAGGAGCATTCTAAGGCCCTAAACTACCTAAAGGATTAAAGCAACAATGCTAGGCTTATTCTAGAATTCATTTAACACTTCAAAACACCCAAAGCCACCAACTCAAGAGTTAACGGCCGTAAACTCAAGGTTTTATGACCGTAAACTCCAAAGGTGGGGTTTGTTGGGTGGTAAACTCATATACAAGGTCATTTGGTACATTAAACCCCTTTAGCCTTGTCCCGTAGCAACTTAGATGCAACCATTAGGACCTATAACACTTATACAAAGTGTTTACATGTTCCTAAGTGTCCCAACTTATTTCATTAAGTTATTATTTGGCTAATTAGTTATATATATGCTTATTATATGATAACTAGGCTCGTGCGTGTGAACAAGTCTCCGTTTGCCACCTAGCACGGTATCCGACACTACAATCCAAACCACTCACCACAAGTGAGTTCATACCCCTTTAAATTAATCTTTGAAATACTTTAAATGTTTTAAATACTTTAAGGGGGGAATACAAGTTCAATGCTTATAGTTATTGAAATCAATCACATGTGATTGCATTAATTACATGTGATTAATAACTAGAAAACCAATGATTTTTCACAGTTCAAACCGTTTATCAAACTGCTTTACTTTGAAATGTTTTACAAACTCTTTTACTTACCAAATACTTTTATTTAAACTTTGTTATACTTCTTATAAATTGCATGCCCATATATGTATAGATATATAAGCAATGTTTAAAGGGCTTAGGAAGGCCATCCGCCCTATTTCCTTTTTCTCGATTTGGATGTGGTCTAGTGGGATTTCGGGTGACCATCCGAAGCTCGTTTCAATATTAGTTATATATCGATTATACATATATAGACATAAAAGTACTTCCATATTCATACGTGCTATACACATTACTAGTAAGTTACCATCGGGGTAACACAGGATCATACTACTACCACTGTTAGATCAATGAGTCAGTTCATTCATGAGTCTATACATTACATTACTATCAGAACATATACAACTATACTAGGAGGAGAACATATACAACTATACTAGAGGAAGAACACATACAACTACACTAGAACGGTTCATTACATTACATATGCTAGAATACGTTAATTACTGTGATTTAAATCGGAGCATGACTCAAACGTCATGACTGGAGTTGTGGCCAGAGTCTCTTGGAGGGAGGGCATGAGTTTGCGTATGGATCTATACTAGATTGACAATCCTACACCTTGCTGCTAGCTACAGTGGGACCGGCAGGTCTGAGGGTGCCAAACGTCATTTCGTTATTACGACCATTCATTATGTCGTTGTTACTAGTCGATAGTATGGTGCAATTTATCACAGAATGCCTTAATATAAAATCCGGTTTAAGGTAGTTAGTACAACAGTAGTTCCTATAATACAAAACTACAGTACTACAATGATTTACCCATTATATATTTTTAGTGATAACCTCACTTAAACATTAATGTACAAACTATATTTGTTAAATGATAGTTACACTTGGGAAATTACACACTTTTACAACAAACGAGCATACAAAACAGTTAAGCCTTGGTAGAAGGCTACTTTAATAGAAAATATAGGTTTTTCTGAGAAATTCAAACTTTTACATACACTTACATACATTTTACAAACTTATACTTGAGACACGTTCAAACGTTTTGACAACAAACATCGACACTAAAATACTTATGAACTCACCAGCTTAATGTTGATAGACTCTTTCAAAATAACTTGTATTCTCAGGTCATCAGTAGACAGGTACCGATGCCAGCTTTTGAGAAGATGGAGCGCATTCAAGACTCATCTCATTATTTTGATTTTCATTATATTTTTGGTGTCTAGAACTGTACAGAACACACTTGTATTAAAATTATATATTTAATGCAATGGATGATGTTGTTTGCTTATTTACATTTACTGTATTGTGATACTTTACACGATGTCCTCCGCCCCAGAACGTTTCCGCCGTTCTTGGTTTTGGGGTGTGACATGACATATGTAGACTCATACCCGCGATAATAATACACCTAAATACCCAGAATGTTTTTGATCTCAAGGATTTAGATTAGATATTCCAACTAAAATTCATATGTGCATAGATCTTATCACAACTACATGTAGGTGTACAACTATATTTTATTATGATCAGATCATATGAACTATTTAAATTAGGAGTAATATTTGATAGACTAAACACTTGGTGATCCAAAATGTTTAGGAACTAAATAAAATTCCTAGAAGAAGTAGCGCTCGGCTAAACCTTAACTAACGACGAGGACAACCACAACAACAACAACAACCACCACCACCACAAACAAACCCTCCAACATGTTCAACATAATTTGAAGAAACCATAGCTCAGAGAATCGCTGCAGCTGTTGCTAATGTCACAAGAGGAGGAGTTAGAAAAGAAGGCAATGTAGGGACAGCCAGAATGTGTACCTACAAGGATTTTATGAATTGCAAACCTAAGAGCTTCCATGGAACGGAAGGGGGTGTTAACTTGACCCAATGGATTGAGAAGGCAGAATCAATATTTCAAATAAGCTTCTATCCAGACGACTATAAGGTACGATTTGCTGCGTGTACCTTCGTTGATGCAGTGTTAACTTGGTGGAACAACCATTTTAATACAATGAGAATTGATGCTGCAAACTCCATGCAATGGGAAGAGCTGAAACGGATGCTAATAGAGGAGTATTGTCCAATATAGTAAATACAAAAGCTAGAACAAGACTTGTGGACCCCAACAATGAAGGGTTCCGAGATAAATTCTTATACCGCTAGATTCAATGATCTTGCGGTGATGTGTCCAACACTTTTAACCATAGAGTACAAGAAGATCGATCGATATATCTAGGGTCTAGCATCACAAATAAAAGGAATGGTGATCGCATTGAAGCCTACAACATATGACAGTGCAAGGCGTATAGCTCATCAGCTAACCAACACACAAATCCAAGTAGGATTTATAGCTGAGTCTCCCGAATCTGGAACGAACAAGCGCAAATTTAATGGGAAGAATCTGATACAATCATCTAAGGAAAGACAAGACGTGGTTACTAATTATGCAACCAGAACAGTAATAACCACACAACCATGACGGCGTGAAGGAAAACTCCTAAGGTGCACTCAGTGTAATCATCATCACCTAGGTAACTATTCATGGTGCAGTCAATGCAACAATCAGCATGCAGGTGAGTGTTATATTTGCATGAAGTGCAAAAAGAAAGGACACACTGCCAATTACTACAGGAGCACAACATCTACAACACAAAATCAAGGAACAAACACTGAAACAAGCTATGATGGAGAACGAGCATGTTTTGTGTGTGGTGAAATTGGATATATCAAGAAGGAATGTCCAAAGTTAAGGAGTCAAGGAAGTTAGGCTGTGGTAGGGAAATCGTAATAGGAAGCAGGGAAGCTATCCAGATCCCTTCGGTGGTATCTAGTACAAAATGAATTTTGGGATGAAATTTTATCAATAGGGGGAGAATGCAACAATAGTCAAAATAGGTCAATAACAATCACATGTGATTATACCAATCATGTAATGTGATTTTGTTAAACTAGTAATGTAGTAAACTTACTATGTATTTCATGATAATTCTAATACAAATATGAACTTTCAAACATACATTAGAGTATAAATCAAAGTATATGTCCAAACGATTCCAAAAATATAGATAACATCTAAATCTAACTTCGCATGAAGAGGTTATGATAAACCGAACACTATAAATCTCTATAGTAAGAGGAATTTAAAATAGACTTAGAATTAGCTATTTGAGTCTAAAAGAGAGTTGTTTTACTTGTAAATACCTACGCGTGCATATAAAGAACGTCAAAAACGGAGTTCGCATGTGAAAGTGACGACCTTCCGAATATTCAGCTATCAGAAACCCTAATCTGACTGAACTCACGAGTTGAGAATAGATGTTCACGAGTTGAGGAGTCATAAGGCTAGATTTCGGAGCTAGTAGACGCATGGCAAGTGTATGAAGTGATAAACCAAAAGTTCACGACGTGAGGAGTCAAGGGATACCATCCGAAGCTAGGGAACAAATGGCAGGTCTACAAAGTGATCCGGATCGAGCTCACGACGTGAGCATGCTTGGTTCACCTCGTTAATGGCAAAAAATCAGCCTATAAATAGCAAATTCGATCTGAACACTTCTCACACCTAAACACTTCTCTCTATCTCGTTTTTGGAGGCCATTTTGCATCCCGAGCCCCGACGACCTCATACGCTGACTGTTTCTACTTAGATTACATAAAATGACGCTACTAGGGTGAGTTTCACAGCCCCACTTTCTAATATTTTCGGGGGAAAACGCATGCTAAATATTGTATACACGATAATATTATGTCTATATGATAGTGTATTAATATCAACATAGGCAGTTATATTAACCACGATATAGTTGTTATAAATATAATATTTGGAATATACACAACTATTATCAACTTATTAGAATGTTATTATACAAACGTAGATCTTGAGTTATACTTAAGATTCTATATATATGTTGTGTGTGATATAGTTCCGAAGTTATATTCGGAAGTTCTATATGTTAATTTATAAAGTATGCTGTTATTGTTAGTTTTATGACAAGATAAAACTTGGTATGTTATATGTTGCTGTTGTTATTGGTTTTATGTCAAGATAAAACCTGGTATTACTTCAAGTTATAACTGTTGTACTGCCTAAGTGTTATGAAGTTAGGAGTAATTTTTAAAAGCATACTCTAGTAACTTAGGGTTTTAGACATGAAAATGCTTTTGTTATTAGGACTATAGAAAGCCGACAAAGTCTACATGAGCTACCTCATTCATCAATTAAGATTGGGGATCTTAGTGGAACTCCTCTGACCTGTAATCGTTAATCTAGTGTGAGAGAGGTAGTCGTGTATGAATAAGATACGGGTTGACGACCCTACTCGTGGTTGTTAATTACAACCCAAGACAAGTGAGTGATGATCCGTTCCGTTTATTTGTTATTGTTCCGGCGTCGATGAATCGTGCAATATTGTTTGTCATGATAAATCATGAGTGTATTGTTTCTCATGGTGAATCATGAGTGTATTGTTTCTCATGGTAAATCATGAGAGTATTTTTTCTCATGGTAAATCATGAGTGTGTTTTGTCAGAGGTTTTCTTGTCAAGCAGCGGTTACAGACTCATGGTAGCAACTTGTTAGAAACATTATACTTCGTCGTTATGCAAGTATTATTGTTAAGTATAAGTTTCCCCCTACTTATACCCTAGGTACTACTTATATTAAGTAGATAATTATACCTAGCACACATAACCGTATAGAATTGAAATAGATTTATACGTAGAGTTTTGACTAGTATAAAATTGGAATAAGATTTATATGTAGCAACAAACACTTAAATTCATAGTATACGAGACTTACAGGTAAACTACTTATTTGGTATGTAAACCATTATACATAATTTAAATACTAAATATTGGAGAGTCAAAATGATACTTTCAAAACTATTCTTTTGAACTTGAGAAAAAGTGTTATTTTTATATGGAGTCAAAACCTGTGAATTCACCAACTTTATGTTGACGTATTTTTAAATACATGTGTTTTCAGGAAGTTGATAACTATGATATGAGAAATGAAGTTACACTGCCTGGTGTTTCGCCGACGTCCGGGGTGTGACAGTAGCAATCTCTGCTTTCATGTTAGGCGACCACTCTAGCTTTTTAAGATTCAGATACATCTTATCTAAACTTGGGTGGACGGAATATCATGTGTTGTGCGCATCTGCCATGACCAAGTCTCTGAAACCACCGTGTTTTGTTGTCCAGATCCGAACCAGGAGATATAAGGCTCCACCACCCTTGACTTCCAAGTTCTTATCCATCCCTCTCAAGGATTCACTGCCACATTTTCAGTTTTCAAGGCTTCGTGATGTGCCTCCTTAATTTTTGTAGACAAATGTGAATGGATAGTCATAGTCAATTATTTGACTCTACTACTAGAGAATTATTTCCGACTTAGGGCGTCAGATACTACGTTGTCTTTACCAGGATGATAACGAATTTCGCATTTGTCGTAATTGAGTAGCTCAAACTACCGTCGTTGTCTCATATTGAGCTCCTTCTGGTCGAATATATGTTTAAGGCTCTTTGGGTCAGTAAAGATAGTGCTTTTTGTACCATACAGGTAGTGTCTCCAGATCTTTAGAGCAAACACAACTGCCCCTAACTCAAGATCATGTGTGGTGTAGTTGACTTCGTGTGTCTTTAGCTGTCTTGAGGCATATGCGATGACTTTACCTCGTTGCATGAGAACACAACCGAGTCCTTGGTTGGATGCATCACAATAAACCACAAAGTCTTCTATCCTTTCTGGGAGGGATAGTATCGGTGCGGCGCATAAGGCTTTTTTTAGCGTTTGAAACACCTTCTCTTGTTTCTCTTTCCAGTCAAAGGCCACACCCTTCTGGGTCAATGTAGTAAGTGGTTTTGCTATCCTAGAGAAGTTATGAATCAATCTACGATAGTAGCTAGCAAGGCCTAGAAATTAGCGAATTTCTGTAGGCATCTTCGGTGTTGACCAGTTCTCAATGGTGTTTATTTTGGAAGGGTCCACATGAATTCCTTCTTCACTAACAATGTTACCCAAGAATTCGACTCTTGGATTCCAAAACTCGCATTTAGAGAACTTCACGTAGAGCTTCTCTGATCGTAATGTTTCCAAGAACCTGTTGGGTTTTGAGCATTCGAACACTCCTAAGTGTACATGCAACCCTAAATACCTTGGATCTATGTTTTCTCTATTATACATGCAAATATGAACATCCAAGGTATTATCCTAATCTAGCATACAAAAACAATGAATATAACAAGATAGAATACATAGCTCCTTGATGCAGAATGTCTTCATGAAGCTTGAGTGCATAGTGCCTCAAGTGTGACACCTCAAATGGTTCACACAACACCAAATACACTTGGAATAACTTGAGAGAATTCCACAACTCATGAAATCGGCTAGCCCTCTCTAGAATGATACTAGTGGCCGATTTTGGTCAAGAATAAGATGCATATATAGTTAGGGTTACACCATGTAAACCCTAATTGACATGGCCTTTCATTTCCATGATCCATGGGTACAAAAACACCATGGAGCATCCATGGAGCATCATATGGGTTTTAGCCCAAGTAGACAATCCATGGAGCATTAGCCCACTATATAAGTATGGATGATTTTCACAATCAACCCATATATTTAATTAGTGTTCTTTTGATCACTTAATTAATCCTAGATTAATTCTTGATCAATATTAATTAAATAATCTTATTATTCATATTATTAATATACTAGAACTTATAATATATTAATAACCATAAGTGTCTTATTTTTCTCATTATAGTCTATCCAAATGCATGATGCCATGCAACCCAAATGGACCATGCCGGGTCGGGTCAAGTCTTACCAATTATAGTTATGGACTTAGACATTAATCCAACAGTCTCCCACTTGGATAAGTCTAAAACTATTATTGCGTATGACTTCAAGAACCGACTGGCAATCGTAGCTCTCAAAAGCTTCTGTCGAACTTTGACCTTTGTCAATGAATTGTCCATTAGATAAGGGATCATATATTCCTCCATTCTAGATATCATATGGACTGAGACATGGATTATAATCATTCTCTCTTTCCATTTGTTGTTTCCTGATTTCCGATTTATGACGACTGACTAATTGAATAAATCAAATCAGTTCTGGCCTGGCCGAGCACTTCCATTTGTCATCATCAAATCATCGAGGGGCCCACAGATATCGCTTTTATCCCAAAGGTAAAAGGAATGGATAAATTTCGACTCATATGGCTTGTTCTACTACTTGCTGAATCATACACAAAGACACGTTTTATAACATCGAGTTACCAATGCGTTTTCGTGCAATCAATGTACTATCAACTCATAGTAACAACTCATATCTCTAGGTTTGAAGAATATAAGATATTATCGTCTCATGATCACTCGTGATAAAATCCATGAAGTGATTCCAATGAGCGTGGGTTGAATCCAATACTCATAACTTATGAGCACTCATGAGTGTTGTAGCCCTTTGTCTAACATCTTAGACCTCTACAAGCCAACCCATGACAGTCTTGATTCATATCTACTTCCAACATATGACCGACTATGGATGGTTTGAATAACTTAGTCATTCCGGAAGAATAACCTAGTTTATTCTGGAAGTCAAAACATGCAAAATGAAACACAAGAATAATTGAATCCAATATGGTATCAAAACCTATGAACATAAATAAAACACCTTTTATTTATCACCATATGATTACACATTATTCATTGTATACTGTTTCATCTATCAACTTTAATCTTGAATTTAAAACAATAGTTGTCCCATGCTCCAAGCATGTACACTATGTTTTCTAAACACTAGTCATGCCATACACCAAGTATGCATACTATGTCTGTCTATGATCTTCACTTTGTGAAGTAGATCAATTGAACATAACTCCAATGATCCTCTTTCACAGTCCCAAATCCTTACTGCAAATGCAAGAATTCCAAATTCATGCCATTTACTGAAATCTGTTAGATTCTAAACTTATATGCATTGATCCTCTTGTAATGATTATGCACAAAATCACAAGGACTTGAAAACAACCATTACAAAGTATTCCACAGGAGATTAGCTCCTTGGGAACATCCTTCTTGCATTAAGTTTCCTAATCTTACACAGATTGAATAATTTCTTACTTTGAAACATTTCCAGATTCCATTTTGACTATCACTTCTGAACAAGAGTTGCCTCCTTACAGATTATGTCAATATGGTCCTTCCATAATTATCACTATACTTCCAACTGTCCTTGAGCAACCAATCTTTGGTAAACCTTAGATTGTCATCAACAATTGTTTAATCCTTTTAGTCATATCCAGTTCTAAACCGTTTCCCTTCTTAATGCCCCAGGCATTTGGAAAATTTTAGAAAGTATGAATATATAGCACATGTAATCGGTCCTCTATCCGAAACATATGGGACACGATTCATGATGTCTCACATAAAGACTAAACCATACTTTTGCTATAATATTTCCATTTCAATTTGCCAAGTTCTCATAATTCAGATTATGAAAAGGGATGCCGTAATCATAATCGAATTTTAGAATGCAAATAATGGATCCATATACAGAATTTCCTTATGTTGATCCATTCAAACATGAAATTCATATATATATATATATATATATATATATATATCCTTGACTAAATACGATTAAAACCTCAATCTAAGCTTTTAGATTTGAGATGAAGTATAATTTCCTCTCCCTTAATTATAGCAAAACAACTTTTTCCCAATTGAAACCTTTTGTTTTCTATAATTAACATTGCTAACTTGCAATACTTATCATAATTATCATGCTACCACTAACATGATGATTATTAGCATAACACTTATGCTCCCACTTGCTTTGACATGTACTCAGAAATCAGCTGAACTTCTAGAACAAACAATACTTTGTTGACTTTCTTACCAAAGTTCAGATTTCTTATACTAGATTGCTTTGATGAAACTTTATCAAAATCATAGACCTTTCCTTAGATAGCACACTTGTGTATCTAAAGAATTATGAAGAGGGATGTCGTAATCATAATGGTTAGACCGTTTTGCCACTTCTCACAAGTCCAGGCTAGTGTGCCGGTAAACCACACACGCTCCACTAACGACTTTGAGAATGCAAATATCACAATTGCTATCTAGCTAAAATCTACTTAGTGAAAGTGTTTCCTCACCATCATTTTCATGAATCAGAGAGAAACCTTATGACACATAGATTTAATGGTGGATGTGTTCTTATCCATGTGAATTGTCAAAACCATAGTCACAAGACAAGGATACTGACAAATCCAAAGTCATATAGACTGAACTCAATCTAATTTCTTGCCATCTGGCAGCTCAAGGGCCTGCCATTGCTTCCAAGTTGTTGTGCAACCAATTAAGAACTCTAAGAACTCATATGCAAAGCCAACTTTAATTGGAATGGGCACAGAATATGTCAACACGATAGGTTATGAACCTCAAGTCGTGTGCCAGTGAAGAACATCAGGTTTTATTCTTGATTAGTTCTTGAGACTTTCAAGACCTTTAAGACTCCCACTGTCCTCTTGACGTATAAGACTCCCATGTCAAACATCCAAGAGATAGTGCGGATTCTAATCAATACAAACACTTCACACAATTGGCCTTAGTTGTTCTTTGTTTTATCTAAAACATCACAACTTACCAATTTCAAATGTACAAGAGTTGAAAACTTTTACTCTTACATTTTACAAGTGTTTTAAACCTTCTTTAAGACATGTCACTCAAGTTACAATCTTGGAGTATGACTCTAAGACTTATATTGGAATGAAGTATGACTCATCTTCTTGATTTAACCATTTCAACAATTCAAGATTCCTCTTCGTAGTCATAAGAATGCACTAAGATTCCCTTAGAGAAATAATTGTGCTATGGTTTCTTAATCATTAAGATGATCACAAAACTGATACTAAAGTACTCTCCCATCTTTTCAGATTTGAGAAACTTTTATCCTTCTGCCTAATTTGATTCTTCTTATTCGCTCTGTCATACATTGAAACCTTTTTCCTATGTCTTAGAATTACACTTAAGCTTGTAAGTATAACCATATTTACTGAACTTTAGTAAATTATGATGAATAGTCTTATTGATCTTTTGTGATGGACTTGACCAGTGCACAAGAATGTGTACTCGATCCCTTAGTCCTTCACTTGACTCACACATCCATGTGAACAAGGAATTAGTCTTAATTTTTCCAATACTTGAAAGTTCTCATTCATCATGCAATACAACTTGCATGATTCCACGTTCCGATCCAAATGAAACTTGGGTGATGAGAATCTTTCCTTATTTGGTAAATTTAGACATTACCACAAATGAAAGAATCAATTTCATATTTCCACTCTTGCTATTAATGGAATCATATAAGCAACAATTTTTCCTCAAATGCCATTGTAAGGATATTTTAAAATAAATAAAATCATCATTTTTCCTTTTATTTTAAAAACTTTGCGGAAAAAACTATCCTTAAAATCCATATGAAAACTTGTTGTTATCTATTCCTAAGCAATATCTCATGACTCCTAAGAAGTAGCTCAAGAATCTGATCTTCAAACTATACGATAGAAATCCATCTACGCAATCAGATTCAACATATTCTTTCTTTATGTTTCTTCACCTTTTATTTAATTCTTAAAACATCACCATGTGACCCAGCCACATCATGTATCAAGAATCTCAGAGTAGAAACTTAGCAGAGTTAGATAGTGGAATTTTACCTAAAGTAGAGTCAAACATTCTTAGGTAAAATTAGGCAGCTTCGCAACTAATGCCCTTTCCTTTTGGCAATAGGACCATATGGACCCTTAGGTAATAGTACATGAGACTATCTCAGACTTAGCCTTTCTCTTTACCATTTGGTCAACCGAGTTGACTATGGCCGATCCCTTTCCACTGGGAAGAAAGAGCTTTACTAGATATCCAATCTCATCATTGTCAATGTCCATAAAGTTTTAGGAAGTTGATCTTAGCAAATAGATAAGATCATTAAGGGTCTTGTCATAGTCTGTTTCATAGGTGTTCCAAAACAACTCACTATGTGACTTAGAAAGTAGTTGAACCACCAACTTTCTCAAGACTTTGACACCCATCTCTCCCGGCTTGTCAATATGTGACTACATCTCCAAGATATGATCACACCTAGACCTTGCCTTGCGAATAGGGCTTGAGTGACCTTGAACTTGTCACGAACTTGTGGGTTAGGGAGAATAATTGGAGGAGGTGAGAGAAGTATGATTTCCAAAGGACATCATCTTCATTTAGGAAAGCTTGTTTCAAGAGATTTGGGAAGATCATAGATGTCTAAACCAAACATCTTTTGGGAGATATTCAAGATAGTTGATCTAAAGTCCTTAATATGACACCCAATATGAAATATTAAGGCAAGGACCCAACAAACTATTTTATAACATAGAAGAGGGATGCCGTAATCCAAGCTATAAAATATTTGAAGGTAGGTGAATGACGATTCACCAATTTCCACCAAGATAAACAAAATGTGTTATTAGGTTTTAATTGTTGAAACTCCTAGATCTTTTGAGATTCATTGAACTGTTCAATGGCATGTTTCAATATCGTGTGTGCCCTTCAGGTTTTGTGACTGGGATGCCGAGGATCACAAAACAAGGTGTGAAGTAACCATGCAAATTACTTGGTACCCTTAAGTGTTTACCCCACAATCGATGTGCCAGTTAACCACACACGCTCGATCGATACTATGATAAACATTAAGTTACCCTTTGCCTACCTTGCTAAGTACGAGTTAGTGTGCCGGTTAACCACACACGCTCCACTAACCGACTTAAACAAAGTGCAAAGTGTAATTTCATGGATTAGCACCTTACTCACATTTTCCTAAGTAACTAAGATTGGGTATTATTAAGAGTTTAGTTACTTAGTATTTATCATTAATACTTTTAATGAAGGGAGAATTATGGTCCTGTCAAACCCGTTCGGCTAATGGCCCTCCACCAGTGAAGGAAGCGGTAGGTGAGAGTGGACACCCATTAAACTGCCATTTTATAGGCAGTAACCTTATACCCCCTTTATAGACCGGCTTCGTGAATGAGGCCTACTAACGGTAAGACTGACTTTACTCTTATACATATATATATAAATATTATTAACTTATAATATTATAAAGTATAAGGGTTGAATTTTAACTTTTAAAATTCTAAGGGCTAACTTGGAATTAAAGTATTCATAAGTGAGAACTTTTCAAATTCCAAAACTTGAGGGCAAGTTTTGAAACTATTCAAAACTAATTAATTCCATAACTTATGTGTTTAAAGTAGTTTTAATCCAAAAACTCTTCAACTTCCATAACTTTAGGACAAGTTATTGAAGACTTTAAACTAATAAAAGAATTAATTTTTCTTTATTTTATAACTTATGGAATTAATTAAGCTTACACCTTTTTTATTTATTTATTATTTAATGAAGAGACTCTTGGTCCTCCATAACTTGAGGACAAGTTATGGAGTCATGAAACCATTTAATTAGAACTAGACTCTTCATTTTTGTAACCTTTGCCAACTCTTATGAGTTTTATGAAACTTAAATGTGACTTTTCATATAACTTGAGGACAAGTTACAAAAACACATTTTAGAATCAAATCTTAGATTAATTTGGATTGAAAACAACTATTTCACTAAGCTTTTCTATTAATCTAAGCAACTCATAAGAACAAGATAATTCAAATCAAGCTTTTTCATGTAATTAGTCTAAACCTTAAACTAATACAAAACATGAATCTATTGACAATTATCTTTGAAATTGGATTAGCATGAACATTACCACATCAAAAACAAGTTTATAAGTTTAAAAACATCTTAGGGTAATGTTCCTAGTCCAATTCCAGCCAAAAAAGTCGAATTTATGTTGTCTGGGGTCCAACTCGTCGAGTGCACGAACCAACTCGGCGAGTTGGATGCATTTTGCCTTGCACTCGGCGAGTCCATTCATGGAATCGGCGAGTCTGCTGGGCAGAAAGCATCAAAACTCGATTTTTTAGCTACTTTTGCAAGTATAACAAGAAAACAAGCCTAGGCTCTGATACCACTGTTGGGTTTTGAGCATTCGAACACTCCTAAGTGTACATGCAACCCTAAATACCTTAGATCTATGTTTTCTCTATTATACATGCAAATATGAACATCCAAGGTATTATCCTAATCTAGCATACAAAAACAATGAATATAACAAGATAGAATACATACCTCCTTGATGCAGAATGTCTTCATGAAGCTTGAGTGCATAGTGCCTCAAGTGTGACACCTCAAATGGTTCACACAACACCAAATACACTTGGAATAACTTGAGAGAATTCCACAACTCATGAAATCGGCTAGCCCTCTCTAGAATAATACTAGTGGCCGATTTTGGTCAAGAATAAGATGCATGTATAGTTAGGGTTACACCATGTAAACCCTAATTGACATGGCCTTTCATTTCCATGATCCATGGGTACAAAAACACCATGGAGCATCCATGGAGCATCATATGGGTTTTAGCCCAACTAGATAATCCATGGAGCATTAGCCCACTATATAAGTATGGATGATTTGCACAATCAACCCATATATTTAATTAGTCTTCTTTTGATCACTTAATTAATCCTAGATTAATTCATGATCAATACTAATTAAATAATCTTCTTATTCTTATTATTAATATACTAGAACTTATAATGTATTAATAACCATAAGTGTCTTATTTCTCTCATTATAGTCTATCCAAATGCATGATGCCATGCAACCCAAATGGTCCATGCCGGGTCGGGTCAAGTCTTACCAATTATAGTTATGGACTTAGCCATTAATCCAACAGAACCGACGTTGATTCTTATTATGTTCTTCCTTACTACGAGAGTAGATAAGTATGTCATCAATGAACACAATGATGAACTGATCCAACTAAGGACGACATACCCTATTCATTAAGTCCATGAATGCTGCAGGCGCATTAGTCAGTCCGAATGGCATGACTACAAACTCGTAGTATCCATAACGAGTTCGGAAGGCTGTCTTCAGAATATCCTCCTAAAGCACTCATAGCTGGTGATACCCGGATCTCAGATCTATCTTTGAAAAGTAATTCGCCCCTTGCAGTTGGTCAACCAAATCGTCTATGCGAGGCAGAGGGTAACGATTATTAACGGTAAGCTTATTTAGTTCTCGATAGTCGATGCACATATGAAACAATCTGTCTTTCTTCTTCACAAACAAGAGTAGTGCTCCCCAGGGTGAGAAGATCGGTCTAATAAAGCCCCTGCTGAGCAGCACGTTAAGTTGACCGACTAGTTCCTGCATCTCAGCTAGTACTAGATGATAGGGCAATTTGGCTACTGGGGTAGCCCCTGGAAGTAAGTCGATTCTGAAGTTGACTTGACACTATGGTGGTAATCCTGGGAGTTCTTCTGGAAAGATGTCAGGAAAATCATGAACCACTGGGATGTTCTATGTGTCCTTCGTATCTTGGCTCACATCGACAACACGAGTAAGGAATTCGCGGCATTCCTTTCGCATGTACTTCTGGGCTTGAATACTCGAGATGATACAAAGGTTCGTGTCGGGTTTGTTGCCATAGAAAACTAGAGTTTCGCTAGACGGTAGATTAAGGCGAACAACCTTTTCCTAACACATTATGTCAGCACGATGAAGTCTCAACCAATCTATGCCAATAATGATGTCGAAACTTTTAATTAAGACCGGCATGAGGTCGATTGAAAATGAATTACTATCTAGAGTTACAGTACATCCTATGTATATACTGCTAGTGTTCTCTGTCTTTCTGTTAGCCATTTCTACAGTGAATAGTTCTTTAAGTGCTCGTGATTGATATTTAAGCAAGTGAGTAAAATTTTGGCTCACGAAACTCCTCTCCGCTCCACTATCAAATAGTATGCATGCATATGAGTTATCAAGGGGAAACGTACCAGTGACCATTGTTGGGTCGGTTACGGCTTCCTTGTGGCCTATAGCCAAAATTCTTCCCACTCCGCCAGCGTTCACTGCCTTCGGGCAGTTCCTTTTGTATTGACCCACCTCGCCACATCAGTACCAAGCTTGACCCACAACAACGCACTTCATTTCCCGGCAGGGTCCATTGTGACGGAAGCTACACTTGTTGCATTTGGGCAAGCTCCCAGCACACTTCTTCATCGGCGCAATAGCAGTAGGGGTTATCGCAGCATGAACAACCACGACCTGCTGCTTTTTGGCAGAGTTCTGCATCGTGTTCTTCTTATTATTATCCCAGAACTTCCTCTTGTTGTCAGCGGCTTTGGAGGGTTCTAGGATGGCTAGGGCTGTTGTTTTAGTTGGGGTGCAGACTCCATGATCGATGAGCCGCTGCGCCAATCGCTTGGCACTATCAAAGGTGGTGGGGTTTGAAGCTAAGACATTCCCTTGAAATGGAGGCACTAGCCCCCAGATATACGTCTCCATCTTCTTTCCCTCAGTAGGGACCATTCCCGGACATAGTGTCACCAGATCGTTGAATCTAGCAATATAGGCCACTATGTCGGAGCCCTTCATGGTCAGACTCCTGAGTTCTTCTTCAAGTTTCTGAACTTCGCCCCTCGGGTAATATTCCTTGATCATGAGCACCTTAAGAGCTTTCCAGCCCATAGCATTAGCCACTATTAGAGTTAGTGACTTGACATGGCTATTCCACCATGTCAGGGCTAAGTCCGCGAAGGTGCAAGCAACAAATTTAACTTTGCTTCCTTTCGGACAGCAATATATCTCAAAGATCAATTCCATTTTCTCGAAACATTGCTTGAGGGAAATGATTCCACCAGTCCTATTGAAGGAACTGTGCTTGCAGTTCGTGAAGTCCTTATATGAGAACTCCCTGGAGCGCACTGGAGCATCACCTTCAGTGGAATGCGCAGTTGTTCCACTCCCGCTGGTTCCACTAGCACTGAACTTAGCTCGGGATGCCGTAACAGCTGCATTTACCACAACTTGGATTGATGTCGGGTTGTATTGTGGAGGAGGTGGAGGTGGTTGCGTAAGAGTTATCAGAGGATTACGCCTTGTCACTCTCCGTGGAGGCATCGTTCAACTAAAAGTTTACATAGATGAAGATGATAGTAAGAATCAATTGCAAGTATAACGAGAGTGGTTCATGGAATAACTCTCCAGTCCAACAAAACAAATGAGAGTACGATTGATATAGAGATCTAAGAGTAGAAGTTTGAAAGTACTTGGATATGGATTTCCCACAAGATTAGATGATTGTCAATAATATTGGCATTAATGATGTAACAAGTTCAGGAAAATAACATAGAAGCAGGTCTTACATCAAACCACAATAAGAAAATTTTGACAGCAAAGAGACCTAGCAACAGTACTAGATAAATAGCAATATTTACAGGGAAAAGTGCCACATTGAACATAGATACGAAGGCTATTCCTTAACCCAAAAGAAAGGTCAAGTAAAGCGTCTTCTACTAGCGACAAGTACCCCTCATGCGAACCCTCATGTCAGCCAGTTGACGCTCCACATCAAGGCGGTGTCACTCATAAACCCTTTGGCGTACTCGAAGTTCTATGACTTTAGCACGAGTTGCAGCCAGTTCTTGTTGCAGAACCTCATTGTCTCTCTCAACTCTCTCATGAGCATCTTCTAGACGATGAATGTGGACTTTACTAACTTCTGTATAGGCATCAACCTCCATGATTCGGTGGATGGCTGTCCTACCCTGCTCTTTATTACAAGTGATGAGTTATGAATTAACTCTTTGATCGATTAGATCTTTGTAACAGGTAGGTGATAAACGTAAAACAGTAAACAAAACACAAGTATGAATCAAAATGTGTCGAATGATTAGATTACTCGATCCTTAGCAGAGCTCGACTAAGAACTTCCACTGTAGAGGATTCTAGGGTTACAAAATAAGAACGATGATATTGCTAAACAATAATTTTCTAATCAATACTAATCCTCTTGTTCTAGAATGCATGCAAGCATCTATTTATATTAAACCCTACAAAACTCACGGATGGACAGGCCCATACCGGAGATAAACATGGACTAGCTAACGAGCCCAATAGACACAACACTATATTGACCCTAACAATCTCCCCCTTTGCGTCAATTTGGAGCGAGACTACCGTTTCTTCTTGCTTGGGCCAGCAACGGGAGCCTTCTTTACTGTATCAAACAGACATGTGATAAGTGCAAGGATTGTTTGTCTGAAGCGAATGTACCATTGAATCATATCATCAAAGTACTTGATATCATCCGCTGTGTTCTGCTTGCATCGATGGATGATCCTTAAAACGTGTTCCAAACAGGCAGTGGTGTAGAGATGTTTGTCTGCCAAGGAGAAAAGACATTTCTATCCTTCGTTCCTAGCAAACATGACGGAGTTTCTCTTTGGGTCAATCTTCCCCATCTGCATCATGTTGAGATCACTGGCAGAGCCAACAGGAGATATGGTGGGCTTCTTCTTGAATACGCTCGCTATCTCCCGATCCATCAGAGCAACTTCCATGACATAGCAAACAAGCATCCTCTTAAAATGGTCGATGATCGGACCATATTCAGCTTCGTTTGTAAGAAGGATGCTGTGCAAGATAATCCAGTCATGGGGATTAAGGTTGGGAAGATCTGCAAGTGAGATGGCATGTTCAGTCTTGGCAGATCCCCATAGTACCTTGAACCGAACGTTGGTGAAGTTGCCTTCCCTGAACGGCTTTAGAACCCAAACATTGATGATTTTTTGAGCGCTCCAAGTTTGGTATTGAGGTTGAGCTGCCCTTAGATAAAGTTCAACTAAGTCTCGATCAACCTGTGCATGAGGATGGGGGAACTCAGCAATGTTGTCAAAGGCGTGAAAAACAAATGCCTTTCGGGTCAGTGGCATATCGAACTGAGAGTCGACAGTGTTAGAGCAATCTAAAGAGATCACAGGTTCTAGCCACAAGATACTTGGTGTTTCGATGGCTTCTTTAATTAGCTTCTCAAGAGTCCAAGGAGGAAAAAGAGTTTTCCTGCTCTCGAGAAGGTCGTAGGCTTCTTTCTGTCTTCCTTCGGCTTCTTCAGCCTCTCTAGCCACACGAGCACTGATGTCAGCCTCTTTATCTTGACCTTGTCGCTTCAAAAGGTCAGCAATTGTCTCCTTATCATCTTCATCGCTCTCCTCAGCAATATTCTTGCCCTTGTCTTTTACACCGGAACCGGAGGCTTGGCCTACTGGAGGAGGTTCGGTTGCAGTGGAAGTAGGAGGCGGTTGAGACTTATTCACTTTTTCTCCCCTTGTTTCGGAATGGACACGAAATCAAGGAGCCCTTCAAGTTTCCTCAGTAGAGAGAGGGCGGGAGAAAGCTTCTTTGCAAGGTCACGCCTCACAGAATAATTGAGGATCGGGTCATGTGCTTCAAGGATGTTTGAGATAGCTGAGTGGACATCCGAAACACACGATTTAACCATCTCTCTTTCAGATCGAAGAGAGGCAATCTCCTGTTGAGAGTTGGAGAGTTGACTACTCTTGACCTTTAGAGGGGTAGTCTTCCTTGCGAGAGCATCCATGAGAGAGTTCTCAGCAGCTAAGTCTTCTTGAAGCTTAGAGAGACGCTCCTCAATGGTTGTTCTGAAAGCTGAGTTGTCGTCAGAAATGGATTGTCGAAGTGAAGCGAACGACTTCAGCTCTGATGCGACTGAGTTAGCCATCTGGTTGACAATGGGTTCCAGCTTTGTTGAGGTGGCTTCAGCGGTTTCCTGTAAAGATTTTAACAAGGAAGAAGCATCAGTGAATAATTTATCGACTTTTTCGGTCGCTGCCTCACATGCTTTGGTTGAGGCGTCTATGGCTGCAGTGGCGGAATCGTTAGAAACTTGATGAGCTTTGGAGAAAGCCTCAACAATTTTCTAAATGGCAGCTTCAGAAATGGAGGATTGAGATGTGGAAGATGAGGCGATGAGCGAATCGATTTTGTCATGTAGCTCCTTGAGATGCCGCTTTGTGACAGGAGCATCGTCATCATCGTCACTCTGAACTTGAAACGGACTATAATAGACCGAGTCAAAGGTCATGTCCTCCCCGCCAAGGAGTGGTTCGTCATTCTCTGATGCATGAGCAGGAGAAGATGGTGGTGGTGAAGCTGGAGGCTCGGTAGTAGTAGTAGTTTCGGGTTGGGTGGTGTGTTCGGTTGTTGGTGTGGGTTCGGGTGCTGAGGTGGATGTTGGTGCGTCAGTATGAACCCCCGTATCATATACGTTGGTTCTAACATTTGCAGTGGTGGTGGTGGTTGCTTCGGTAAATATAGGTGGTGGTACTGGGATGGAGGTAGGAGGTATTTGAGTGGTGGAGGTAATGGGGGGAATAGAAATAAGAATGGTAACTGGTGGAGTGGAGACAGGAGAAGTAGAGAAGTGAACTTTAGGGGTTGGAGATCTGGGTGGAGTATTACCACGAGGAGAGCCTTCATAAGCAGAACTCTCTTCCTCAGATTCGCTTGAGGATGAAGCGATAATCAGTTTGCGCCTCGGTTGGGTTTTTCTCCTCTTCTGTGGTGGAGATTGAGCAGCCTTAGTGGTTTTCCTTTTCTTGCGAGATGGACCTTTTGCTCCCTTTGCCACCTGTTTTCCCTTATCAGCCTTCTTTCCTCTAGGAGCAGGCTTGTCAGCGTCATGAATCGACTTTAGCATATCTGGAGTAAGCTCTCTCGGACCAGAACGTTTGAACTCCTTGTACATTCTAATAATCCGGCTGTCAGCAGGAACATCAGCATACATTGTTTCAGGAATAGACCCGTTGAAGGGAAATTTTGATGATCTTCGTGGTATGGAAAGTACCAATCGAAGACATTGGAGCACCAGCGACAATGGGGACGTGGTACTTGTCCATCACCCATTTCGTGACAACAGTCCAGAACCTGGCATAAGAGATCTCTGAGTGTCGAGAGGTGGAAGAGAGACTCTGAATGAGTTGTTGCCATAGGACCGACCCGTAGTCCATGTTGATGCCATTGTAGATCTCGTACATGATTGATAAGAACAGACGATTTGCCCCATCGGATCCATCACTTCTTTTTGATAAGCCCTTGAAAAGCACAGTGAACATCCCATTCCACTGAGGGGGCATGCACGATTTCTTGAATTTCGTGACTGTGGTGAGCACCTCAGTGTATCCAATGTTGTAGAACATGTTGAACAGATGACCCATCGGAATGGTTTCAGGATTAACCCTCGAAGAATCAGGTTCAAACCCTAACAGTGTACAAAACCTTTGCTTGGAAATCGACACCTTGTGCTCGAAGACAACGAAGAAAATCCTGTCGACGACCTTGTCGTAGTGAGCCGTGGCAAAAATCTGTGACAAGAACTCCATTGGAACAGCTTCAGCCCTGGTAAGAGCAGGAGCGATTGGCGAGAACTTCAGGCATTCAATGATGGGATACATGAAAGCGTCATATGCCTGAGGAGTATGATCAATGATCAAACTCTGCTGAGGACGAATAGGCAAGATGTGAGAGGTCGCATGAACTGATGAAGAATCTGCCATTGTTGAGATGAAGGTGGGAGAGATGATGAACAGTAGAGTTTGGAGGAATTTCTTGCTCTCTGGAAATATAGGTGCAGTAAAGAGGTAAACGATGGTTTACATTGCCTTTTATACTGTGGGTAGAGGAGAGAGAAGAATCTTTCCCAAATCTTCGATTGAAAGACGAAGGGTTTTTCGGAGGCGACTGACGCGTGACAGTTGGGTTTGCCGATGATCACACAGGAGAGAGTATCAGTCCTTAATCACACGCCTCCCCATCACACGTTGTTTGAAATCAAATCGATTGGACTCCCACCTGAGTCACCATGTCATCATCTTATTCCTTTAGAGTTTAACGGCATCTTTAAAGTGAAATCCCCACGTGGATCAATATTAACCACAACCTTTTTATAACAAGCAATTCAATTATAATGCCTTGGAATTAATGAAACCAGAATTTTGAAAAATCTTAAAGATTTCCGTGCTAAGTGTATAAAAGAAAAAGAAATAAAGCAACACGTTTGAGGGATTATGTGATATCAATAAAGACACGAAATAATTGATCCTGGGCACGAATCTCTTCCTTCAAAGTCAAGAGAGACTTTAAAAGTGTTTGTGTGGTTTCCTGTTGAATAACGATCAGACACTTATTAAGAAGTGTTGAAAGGCTTTTTTTTTAATTAGGCTTGTGTGGGTGGCTTTCGCTTCGATTCATAATTCATGATCTTGATATAAGATAGAAATCGAATGAAGTACTTGTGAGACCAGTGTAGTCTGTTGAACAAGTAGGTTGGAGATAATTTAAATAGCAAGGTAAACTAAGATATGTGAAATGTCAAAAAAAAAAATTAAAACTGGATCCCAAGGGAAGAAATGTTATTGGATTTAACAATTTCATAGGAATCACTCAAAAGAAAAATAGAGATTTCATGTGGTAGCCCCATGGATAAGTCCGTCAATTCATTAGTGAAAGCTAGAGCAAGTTAATTGTTCACCGTCAATGCATAGTAGGTATTGAATTGTGGGTTTCACTTAGCACGTAGTGACACGAAGCTAAGATCATGAACAAAGAAATTGTGTAACCATAAACCTCAGTGGTAATGTCTGAGAGTCTCAAGGGTTACATTTGTGAAGCGAATGAGATGGAGAATAGTAATGTAGATGGTGTAAAGAAACCCAAAGTACCTCTGCTATGAAAAATAGGGACTAATCAGAAAACTCTTATCTCATGTGAGAAGAGAGTTAGGTAGCTCATGATTAGAATAAATGTGAGAGCCTAATTGGGAAGACAAGGTTTGTTTGTACCAAGTCAGTAAGGCTTTTATTCAGAATTAGATGAGGCTTTGGATACATACAGCAGCATGCTTCTAGGGACACTTAGTTAGTGAAATAATTTACCCGCAAAAAGACACACAAAAAGATAAAAGCCAAAATAAAAAAATAAAAAATATTTTTCGAGTTTTTGAATTTATGAAAGAAAAAAATATTTTTGGAATTTTTGATCGAAATAAATAAAAAAATGAATACAAAAAAATCTTGGAACCGAACCCGAGCGTTCGGTCTATTTCGGTTGAGAAAAATTTGGAACCGAACCCGAGCGTTCGGTCGATTTCGGGTGAGGAAAATTTTGAAACCGAACCCGAACGTTCGGCCCATTTCGGTTGCCAAAAAAAATAAGATTGAAAAAGAAAAGAACTTTGACAATAAGATAAATGAATTTGGAAAAATAATACAAAAGATTTACAACCAAGGAAACTACCTTTAAGTGATAAGCGAAGATCAGATGATACAACCGAACCCGAGCGTTCGGTCTATTTCAGTACACCAGAGTAAGACCCGAACCTGAGCGTTCGGTCCATTTCGGCATACAAGAGACCCAAACCTGAACGTTCGGTCTATTTCGCTTCTTACTTGTCATCTTGAGAGGTAATTTTTGGTACTGACTCCAATTCCATCATTCCTAGCCCTTGTAGAATTTTGTTGAAAGAAGCTTCAGGAAGAGCTTTGGTGAAGATATCAGCCAGTTGATCAGTGGTTCGAACAAAATGAACTTCGACATTTCCATCTTCCACATGATCCTTAATGAAGTGATACCTCAGTGCTATGTGCTTGGTCTTGGAGTGTTGCACTGGGTTATGACATATCCTAATTGCACTCTCAGAGTCGCAATATAGTGGGATCTTTTTCATATTGAGTCCATAGTCCCTGAGTTGGCTTTGGATCCAAATCACTTGAGATGTACGTGAGGCAGCTGCGATGTATTCTGCTTCAGTTGTAGACAGAGATACACATGTTTGTTTCTTTGATTGCCAGCTAACCAACTTCCCGTCAAGGAATTGGCAGCCTCCAGTGGTGCTTTTCCTATCTAGTCCACAACCTCCAAGGTCTGCATCTGAGTAGGCTTGAACGAAGAAACCTGAGTTTGATGGATACCATAAGCCGAGAGAGGTAGTTCGTTTTAGATACCGGAGTATGTTCTTCACTGCAAGCATATGAGGTTCACGAGGATTCGCATGAAATCTAGCACTGTAACAAACAGAAAACATTATATCAGGCCTGCTAGCAGTATGATACATTAAAGAACCGATCATCTGGCGATATAGTGTAATATCGACTGCTGGTTTATCCAAGGATGGAGTGAGCTTGGTGCCAAACGCCATTGGAACTTGAACCTTTGAGTCTCCCATCATGCCGAATTTGGCAAGGAGAGTCTTGGTGTAGGCTTCCTGGTTAATAAAGATGCCTTCGGGTCCCTGTCTAATATTTAAACCAAGGAAAAAGTTAATTGGACCCACTGAGCTCATTTCGAATTTAGCCTCCGTCAGCTTTCTGAATTCAGCTATTAAGCTAGGATTCGTTGAGCCAAAGATGATATCATCGACATAGATTTGAACAATCATAAGGCGGTTACCTTCCTTCTTACGAAAGAAGGTTGGGTCAACCGAACCTTGTTTGAATTTGGACATCTTTAAAAACTTGGTTAGCGTTTCATACCAGGCCCGAGGTGCTTGTTTCAGCCCATAAACCGCTTTGTCCAGAATATAGCAGTGATTGGGGTACTTTTCACTAACGAATCCCGGAGGTTGCTCCACATACACCATTTCTTCAAGTTCTCAGTTTAGAAATGCGCACTTTACGTCCATTTGGTAGACCTCAAAATTCTTGTGTGCAGCATAGGCAAGGAATATTCAAACAGATTCCAGCCTAGCTACAGGAGCAAAAGTTTCCTCATAATCGATTCCTTCCTCCTGGCAGTATCCTTTCACCACTAGACGAGCTTTGTTTCTTATTACATTGCCTTCCTTGTCCATTTTATTTCTGAAGACCCATTTGAGACAGGAGATTCGGGTGCATTTGAGCTTTCGGGAGCTACAGTACCTTCGGGTGTAGTAGAGCTTTCGGGTGCGGCTGGAGAAGAGTTCTCCCCCTCAACTTGTGAACTCGACAGTTTTGAAGAAGATGGATTCTCCCCCTCAACTGAAGCACCGTGCTGAGAAGGTCCATTTGGAACTGATTCTCCTTCACCCAGTCGTTTGGCAGCGTCATCGATGATTTGCTTTAGATGGTCAACTTTGTTGTCTGCTGCATTGGCTTCTGAGAGAGTAGCCTTCTCTGGTTCATCGAATAACTCCACAAACTACTCAAACAAATTTGCAATCGAGGCTGTGACATGGCCTGTTTGAGAGAAAATTTCTCCAACTGTTCCTTCTGTGGCCTTCAGCTTCTTGACGTAGCAGTCGTCGAAAGTCACATAATACGTTTCTTCAATCTTCCTCGAACGCTTGTTTAAAACCCGGTATGCTTTTGAAGTAAGAGAGTATCCCAGAAAAATCCCTTCATCGGATTTTACATCGAACTTGTTACGATGTTCTTTAGAATTGAAGATAAAGCATCGTGAGCCGAATACATGGAAGAATTTGACGTTTGGCTTCCTGTTGTTGATGATCTCATAAGGAGTAAGAGTGAAACGCTTATTGAGATAGGACCTGTTCTGCGTAAAACAAGTTGCATCAATAGCATCAGCCCTGAAATATAGAGGTAGAGAAGCGAAACTTAGCATGGTTCGGGCCGCCTCACACAAAGATCGGTTTCGTCTTTCGACAATCCCGTTTTGTTGAGGGGTGTAGGGAGCTGAGAAGTTGTGACTGGTTCCTTTTTCTGCTAAAAAGTCTTCAAATTCTTTATTCTTGAACTCCAGCCCATTGTCGCTTCTGATGTTGCGAACGACTTTCCTCAGTTGCACTTCAACCTGCTTAATAAACATCTTTAGCTTGAGAGTTGCCTCAGATTTGTGCTTCAGAAAGAACACCCATGTAAAACGTGAAAAGTCATCAACAATAACAAGAATATACTTGCTACCACCAATGCTTTCGATAGAAGATGGACCACACAAGTCAATGTGAATTAACTCAAGTGGTTCAACGACTTTAGTGTTTATTATGGATGGGTGACTTTGACGACTCTGCTTCCCCATTTCGCACGCAGCACACAAATGTTCTCGATCAAACATGAGCAATGGAAGACCCCGTACATGACATCCGGTGACAAGTTTGTTGATATCCTTGAAGTTGAGATGAGAGAGTCTTCGTTGTCGCAGCCAGCTTTCGTCAGAATGTGCTTTGGATAATAGGCAGGTAGCTGGATTTCCTTTGATGGGTTTGAGATTGAGAGGAAACATTTCGCCTTTGCGCTCCGATTTGAGAATTACTCTTTTTGTTTTCTTCTCTATTATTTCCAAACCCTCATCATCAAACGAAACTTTAAGACCGGTACCTCCAACAAGCTGAGATACACTGATGAGGTTATGCTGTAGCCCTTCAACGTATGCAACCTTTCTAGTCATGAAGTCTCCATTTCTTATCATCCCATAACCTTTAATCGTGCCATATGAGTTGTTCCCGAACTTGACATTCCCGCCGTTTGGAAGAGATCGAAATTCCCTCAGCTCTATCTTCCTTCCTGTCATGTGACGTGAGCAGCCACTGTCAATATACCATTCTTCGTTGAACTGCTCGTCACTGATAACCTGCAAAAATCAAGCAGATTTAGGAACGCAAAGTTTCTTGGGTCCACGTTAGCCTTTCACCGGAACAAGAATAGTAAGATAAATGTCAACAATATATGTTCTTTTTATTAAAGTTGTTTCATCTTTCTTCTTAATAGTGAAAACTTTAATTTTGTTGGGATTTGTTACAGTCGGTTTGGATTCAGGTTCAGGCGTTTGGGCCTTGGAATGCTTTTGATCATTCTTGACTTAGGAAACCTTCGATTTTCCTTTCAAATCTGTTGAAGATTTTGGATTTTGAGTTTGAACAGAATTGGATTTAGAATGGGGTTGAGAAGAATTAGAATGAGAGAATTTAGACTGAGAAGTTTTTCTTGACTTGAGGTTCTAAGTGACCTTTTTGTTTTTGGTCATTAGTGGGACCGAACCTAGAACCTTGGTAGCTTTTGCTCTCGGAACCGAACCTTTCCCTTCGGTTGTTATTCCTTTCAGAACCGAAACTGTCCTGTCGGTTGTTATTACTTTATTGTGGCCTGTCAGTACTTTTCTCTGATCTGGAGTTTTTGTCATGATAAGAGAAATGGGCGTTTTGAGATCGCCAAAACTGTTTTTGCTCTGAGAGATTCTTCTTGTACCTCAGATTCCTTTGCTGCTTCTGATCCTTCACTTGCTTCGGCTGTCGGTGAATGTTGGCTTTTTGCTTTTGCTTCCTGTCAACCGGTTCACTTTTAACAGATAATGTTTCGATTGTAGGAGTAACTTCTTCTACAGGAACTTCTTTTGCACCACTAGTACTTGGCACATCGAAGTTGTCAGGCTGGTTTAAAGGCTCTGGCACATATCTGCCTTTGGTTTTCCATGACGTCCGCTCTGACAGACCAACGGTTTCGTCAGCATTATCTATAGAAGCAGACCAGAAAAATTCATCATAGCCATCTGCATTATCTTCGTTTACTATGGCGGTGAGTTCGGCTGTCTGATGTTCGGTTACTCCTGTGACCTTATACACCTGATTTGGTGTTGTTCTTACCTTTTGATACACAACAGCTTTTTCTTCAAGAATCGGGGACTTATTTTGGGACAAACGAGCAAACTCCACATAATTTTCAGAAATAAGATTTTTGTGGTTTTCGGGTTCGCTCTTGACAAACTCAGAACAGTCGACTTCATCCTCTACAGAAATTTCACTCATATCATCATCCTCATTGAGCTTAGACGCGTTTTCAACATCAATTTTATTTTCTGAGCTCAAGTTGGCATTCAATGAGTCAAACTTTTGCATGGTTTCGGTCCTTAGTTTCAGTTTATCGTTTTCATCCAAAAGGTTTTTCAGCATGTCCTTATGGTCCTTGGACTTTATAAAAGATTCAATTTTGTCCAGAACATACATATAAGTCGGATTCACATCATCAGACGAAACTACACTTTCGTAATTATATGCTTCAGCATCGATTTCATCCTCCTTAAACTCAAGGAAGGGCAAAATCATGAGATGAATTTTCTGCCCAATTTCACAGTTAAGATGAAGTTGAGTGATGTTAGCATAAAGACGTTTAGCAATTAAACAAAAAACATTTCTCTGTTTCAGAAGTTTTAAATTGTCTCTTTGTAAATAAATGTTTTCGTCTTTGGATTTAATCAGCTCCGACTCCTTCAACTCTATCCACATCCTCCGTTCCTCGCTCTTGGATGACACCCTGCTTATTTGGTCAGTTAGGTTAGAATTGGTGACCCGTGTTTGAGTTAAACTACTATCTAGATTTGAGATTCTCGAATTTAAGCTTTTTAATTCTTTTTCATACGAATTTTGTGGGACTTTGAAAGAAACAAAAACGGATTGTACCTTCTTGATCAATTCATCAAGCTCATTGATCTGCACACTGAGAGGTTTTGCTGTGAAGCATAGATCCTCTCGCTCCTTGGTGTCTTTATTCCCACCATTCGTATTGTATCCCCTCATTTGAGATACATCTGTCACCATCAAACACTTCCCACCGCTTTCTTCACCTCTTGCAACGTATGCCTTTCCATGAGATGGCTTCCTGACCTTATCATCCTCTGAGTCGGTTGACCAGACCTGCACGCCACCGAACTCATCATCCGCTGCCGAACCCTGCACAATTAAAGCATTCATCGAAGGGTTAGTAGCAACTTTCTTTTTCTTGATCTCTTCCAGCTTTTTCATCAACACGGCCTCTTCATCCTTTTCCTTATCCTTCTCTACCATTTTCTTTAGGACACAGTCTTTGGCATAGTGGTTCTTTCCTCCACAGTAGTAGCAGTTCACACCAGAATCACCTTCAACTTTCGCCTCTTTCTTTGGTTTCTCTGTTTTCAGTTCCTCCATAACCTTTTCAGAACTATAGCTTCCCTGCCAATTTCGGTTCTTATTGGTGGGGAACCTTTTCTTAATGAACCTCTTTGGATTCGACACCATCATTGCATAGTCTTCAGAAGTAAGATCATAGTCTTCTAAGTTGAGATCTTCATCTTCTACCACACTTTTGCTTTTGGTCAGGAGGGCCAAGAACCCTAAACTAGAGACCACATTTTTCTCTTGCAAAACAATCTTTTCTTGGGATTTTAAAATCCCCACAAGCTTTGCCAACGAATAAGATTTAAATTGCTCATGAGCTTTAACAGTGGAAACAACTGCTCTCCACTCGGATCTATGGCCATTCAAAAAGGTTACTTTTTGTTCGATCAACATCCTTTCTATATCGTGTTTGATCATCTTGCTAAGAAGATGATTGAAGCGATCGAACGTCTGAGTAACAGTTTCATCAGAATTCTGCTTAAATTCACCAAACTCAAACAAAACCAAGGTCTGAATAGAATGCTCCAAATCCTCATCAGTGGAGTATAGCTCTCACAGCCTATCCCAGATTTCTTTGGCGGTGCTGCATGAACTCACTAGCCTGAATGTATCTGATTGCAGAGCGAATAGAATAAGTCTCAATGCTTTAATGTTGCATTAAAACTTTTCCTTTTCGTCTTGAGCAACATCCTTTACGTCCTTTAACAGATCATTATACTCTTTCTGGGTTTTAATGATTTTTGATGTTCCTGAATGAGCAAATGGTCCAGAAACGATTGCTTCCCAAATAAGGTATCCATTGTCTTCCGATCCGATGACATAATCTTCAAAGTGATGTGCCCAGACTTCGTAATCCTGGGTGTAAAGAATAGGAATCTTCGTCGTCGATCCAATGCTGTTAGAGATGTTGATGGGATTAGATTGTGACTCGTCCATGCTTGATCGTTTTAACCTGTTTGAAAGATTAGACTTGTAATATTTAATATTAGGGTAAAACAAATAAATGCTGAGTTACGTCAATAATGGAATGACGTCTCAATAAATATTAGTTAATGCGGAATAACCCTAATCGCAAACTCTTTCACAGAAAAGATGTGTATGAATTACACAGCCTCCTGCTCTGATACCAATTGATGAGTTATGAATTAACTCTTTGATCGATTAGATCTTTGTAACAGGTAGGTGATAAACGTAAAACAGTAAACAAAACACAAGTATGAATCAAAATGTGTTGAATGATTAGATTACTCGATCCTCAGCAGAGCTCGACTAAGAATTTCCACTGTAGAGGATTCTAGGGTTACAAAATAAGAACGATGATATTGCTGAACAATACTTTTCTAATCAATACTAATCCTCTTGTTCTAGAATGCATGCAAGCATCTATTTATATTAAACCCTACAAAACTCACGGACGGACAGGCCCATACCGGAGATAAACATGGACTAGCTAACGAGCCCAATAGACGCAACACTATACTGACCCTAACAACAAGAAACCATGCGGACCAGAATCGGCAGGACTCTATTTGTTGAGCCTCTCTTGCTTAGGTTGTAGAAGATTTGGTATCCATTGTATGGAATAGGATGACCCTGCTCCTGACTCCATGCACCCACGTATTACGCCCACAGAGGCGTCAGGCCTTGAAAAGCTGGACGAAAGTTAGGATTCGGGATTAGAGCCACCAGAGGCAAATCATTGACTTCTGGCTCGGAGTCAGAATCCTCCGGAAAGTTCTCTGCGAAGTCATTATCCAAAGGAATTGGATGATTCTCTTTTGGCTCGTCATCGAGCCATCCATCATTGCCTTAGTTGGGGCAGTACGGGTCGCTAGGGTGATTGAATCCAACTATGTTATCTGTTCGAGAATAGGGGGAAAAGAAATAATTAATAGACACCCTAATTAAGATAATTATAGGATGATCCTTACCAGTTACTTCGATATTTGCATAATGCATAACAATCGTATGTAACCAAAACAAGATAGACCTTCGAATAAGTAACCCTAACTCCAAATCCACAACCAAACAAGGAACAAAAAATAAGGCAAAGATCACATATTCTAAGTCTATGACACCTTAGTCACATATAACCTTAGCGTATCCACCTAACAACTATTGACCTACTAATAAAGACCTTTAGTTCTCAAATAAATAATTATAGTAACACAAAATACTCCTATAGTATTTTAAGTTTATGTTCAGTTCTAACGTTTTCATTTTAGTTGTGTTGGTAAGCTTTTAGACTTGTCGCTACACCACAACCATTCTTAGGCACATGCTAATCACTTCTCAGAAAGATATAGTTGATCAGGATATATCACTCCCAGATCTAATTATATGTCCCCTAGCCTACTTGTGTTGTCCAGCAACCACAATACTTTTGTTCTGTCCTAGTGACACTGATTTTAGTATGAATGCAGGTATGTATACTTCGGTTAAATATTTTATTATTTAAAAGTATAAACTATTGGTCAGAGTATTTTAATCCCAATGTGTTTATTGTTTTTGTATATCTTTTATGGGTTGATATACTCAATTCACTATATACAGAGCTCTGATACCAATCTGTCACACCCCAAAACCTGAACGTCGAAAACGCTCTAGAGCGGAGGACGTCATGTACAATATCACAAAAATGCATATTAGTAAACAAGCAACAACATCATCCATTGCATTAATAATATAATTTTAATACAAGTGGGTTATGTTTATAGTTTATAAGACACCAAAAATTGATAATCAAAATAAAGAAGAGTCTTGAAAGCTCCATCTTCTCAAAACCTGGTCATCGGTACCTGTCACCTGGTGACCTGAGAATACAGGTTATTTTGAAAGCATAGATTAGCATTAAAGCTGGTTAGTTCATAAGTATTTTAGTGTCATTGTTTGTATGAAAGTCTTTGAAAATGTTTGATGTAAATGTTTGTAAGTGATTTTAGTAAATATTTGTATCTCCAAGAAAATCCTATATTTTCTACTAAAAAGTAGCCTTCTACCAAGGCCCGAATGTTCTGTATGTTGTTTGTTTATAAAAGTGTGTAACTTTCCCAAGTATGACTATCGTTACCAAAATATAGCCTACATTATTGTTTATGTGAGAAGATCAAAATGTAAATGCATTGGGAAAATAACAATGTACTGTAGTATTGTATATAAGTAACTACCAATTTACTAACTACCTTAAACCAGTTTGTTAATTAAGGTAAAATATGATATGATTGTAACCATACTTGATCGAAAAGTAAAACACGACGCTCAAAGACGTCGAAATGGTATGACATTTGTCACCCGTAGACCTATAGGTCCCACTGTAGCTAGCAGCAAGGTGTAGGACGGTCAGTCAATATAATCTATATACAAATTCACGCTCTCCCTCCAGGAGACTCTGGTTACAAAACGTGACACAACAGTAGATTGTCATACCATGAATTAGTGGCTCACATTAATGTTATAGTATTCTAGTGTTTGTATAGTATGTTTTAGTGTATTGTATGTTCTCTCTGTTCTAGTGTATATTATGTTCTCTCTGTTCTAGTGTAGTGTATGTTCTCTTAGTTTCTTATCATAGTATGTTCTTTCTGATTCTCATAATAGTACGTTTGTATTGACTCATGAATGAACTGAATCGTTTATGTTTTATTGTACTAGAAATAGTGAATATTGAATCTCTAAACTATACTTATTATAGTGTGCTAGTAATTTTGTTTGAATGACAATGTAAGTTTGTACACCTTTGCTAACCAAAGGTGCTGAACTGATGTAGGAACTTTTATATCTATACATATATACGTAATATATAACTAAGATTCAAACAACACTCGGACAAATAAACGGATACCCTAAGTCCACAACCAAACAAGGAACAAGAGATAAAGTGAGTTATCAGTCCTAAGTCCTTTCAACCTCACTTATATAACTATATCTATATAGACATGATTTTGAAAATATAAATAAGTTTAAAAAGAGTTTAATAAAGAGTTTTTAACCATTTGAATGGTAACAGATGACTTAATGCCAGTTTATAAAATGTTTTGAAGAGTTTGTTTGATAAAACTGTTAAAGTATAAAAATCAACTTGTTTGATAGTTATTAATCACATGTGATTGATATAAAAACTATTATGTTATCAAGTTGTATTCCTCCCCCCATAAAAGCATTTAAAATCATTTAAAAGATAGATTAAGGGGTATGAACTCACCTGTAGTGAGTTATGTGAATGTAAGATTGATTGTAGGATGTTAAGTGCTAAGTGAAATCTCGGGCACAAGCGGATCCTAATAATCAGATAATGACCCAGATATGAATATAATTAGTCTTTATACAACTAGTCATGTAAGGAAACACCTTAGGGACTAGAAAACACATGAATGGAAGTGTTACAATCACATGTGATTGTACCTAAAGGGGGGTTACGGCCACACATGGTGTTTACGACCATTATGTTTACGGCCCAATAAGTTTACGACCATGGGGTTTACGACACTATGAGTTTACGGCCGTACACTCATGAATAGATATGCCAAAGAGTGTTTTATGGTCCTATTCAGCATCAAGGAAGTGTGTCTTGACCCATTCCTAGCCTTAAGAAGAGTTTCTGGCCAAATAAGAACCTTAACAAGGGTTTACGGCCATGGGAGATGTTCATGGTCATAAACTCTCATTGTTCTTGGGCAATGGTTGTTTTCAAGGATGTATGTTAAGAGCATCTATAGGATAACTATTATATGGAAGATTACTTACGTTTTGAAGCTTGAAGGGAGTGATTAAGGTCCAAGAGCTAGTGTGTGTTCTTGGTGTTCTTGAAGATCTAACCCAAAAAGATGAATTTCATGGATGAAATCAAAAGGTGATACTAGATTAAGAAGAATAAAATGTAATAACATGGAAGGAATGCTTACTATTTTGAAGATCAAGGTAAAAATCTTGATGATAGTTGAGAGAGAATCTGAAATATGGGCTTGGAAGTGTAAGAAATGACTAGAAATGAAGGTTAAACTCATATATAGACATGAGTTTACGGCCAAGGAGGTGTTTACGGCCGTAAACTCTAGTTTACGGCCATAAACTCCTTATGAATGGATTTTCCGACTTGTATGCTGCACACAACACTCTAGAATACACTTCTTAACATTCGTTCTTGAAGGTACTAGGCTGATAACACTCAAACATACCCTAAAAAGTGCTAAAAGATAGCAGAGACGAGTCTGACTTTGATTGAATCGAATGGATGTATAGAATAGAAATTTCGGGTTGTCATCATATGCGACATAAACAATTCTTGATAGAATTTCAAAAGCTCTTATATACCGTGTGTTTAGTTTGCCTCGTTTCCCGAATCGAATTATGACTTTCCAAGGAGAGACTTTTAACATTACTCTATCTCGAACTTGGAATTCCAAAGGCTTACGTCTTACTTCAGTATAACTCTTTTGACAATCACGTGATGCCTTTAATCGATCCTTAATTTGCATGATCTTTTGAGTTTGTCTCATGGATTATTTCTGGCTCGGCACATAAGGTATTACATATATGTTCTCTGCCCAATTGTTTGTATCCAACTTCTTAGTGCAAAAACTACAACTCCCAATTCAAGGTCATCGGTAGTGTAATTATTCTCATGCACCTTAAGTTGTCGTGATGCGTAGGCGATAACTTTTCCTCTTTGCATCAACCACATCCCAATCCATGATTTGATCCATCGCAGTATATGATTAAAACTTCTGTCCAATCTGGGAGGGATAGGATTGGTACACTACACAACATTTGCTTTATTTTCTAAAAAGCAGCTTCTTGTTTGTCTTTCCAGTTGAACTTCATATCTTTATGGGTCAGTGTTGTAAGCAACTTGGCTACCTCAAAGCAGATATCTATGAATCTACAGTAATAGCCTGCAAGTCCTAAGAATTGACACACTTTTGTTGGCATCTTTGGTGCTTCCCAATTCTTAATTGCTTCAATCTTGGAGGGTTCTACATGAATCCCTTTGTTACTAACTACATGCTCTAAAAATTTGTACTTCTCTAATCCAAAATTCACATTCGGAGAATTTGGCGTACAACTTTTCTTTTCTTAGTAGTTCAAAGATTATTTGCAAGTGTTGACTGTGTTCTTCCTTGGTTTGTGAATGTATCAATATATCATCGATAACTACTATCACAAATTTATCCATGTATTATTTGCAAACACTATTCATGAGGTCCTTTGAACATTTTTGGAATGTTGGTAAATCCAAATGCATAACTAAGAACTCTTAATGACCATACCAAATCCTAAATGTTGTTTTTGGAACATTGTCTTCTTGTACTCCGAGTTGATGGTATCCTGATCTGAGATCTATCTTTAATCTTCTAGAATCTTCAGGTGTTTTAGTCTGTCAACCACAGTATCCAAGTTTACTTGTGCATCGATTTGACCAAAATTAAACATGCGTGATTTGTCTACGTTTAGTTGTGGTTCGGCCCATGTACAATAAAACTCGACTAAGGAGCTTTAACCTAAAACATTGTGTTCTATTGTTATCGAGGGTTAGGGTCTTCTACATTTTTGGTCTATACATGTGATCTCATTGTTAGACTAAGTTCATACATAACTCTATCTCTTTGTGTGTGTTTTATTCACGAGTATTATTAACTATTGTTTGTTACTTCAGGTATAGTTGATAAGGCACCGGTCAGTCAGAACAATCGGTGGGCAGTATCATTTTAGCATATACCTCTAATAAAGCCCACTCATGATTTCCATGAGGACATCCCACTCATGATTTCCATGAGGACAACCCTGTCATGATTTCAATGAGGAACACCGCACGCTTCATCTACACCGGAAAAATAAACAAATAAAAGCATAGATCGTCACTCGCTTAAATTTGATTGTAGCTAGCAACCACGACTGGGGTTGTAAACTCGTATACTAATTATACACAACTTCCTCGCTCACACGGGATAAACGGTTATAGTTTAGAGGATTTTTGATATGATCCCCAATCTTAGTTGATGAATACAATTACTCACTTAGAATTCAATGACTTCCTATAACTCTAACATAAAAGCATTTTCGTGTGTAAAACCCTAAGTTATTAGACTTTGCTTTTAAACATTACTCCTAAGTTCATATTACTTTAGACAATATAACAGCTATAATTTGAGGGAAAACCCGGTTTTATCATAAAACCAACAACAACATATAACATACCAAGTTTTATCTTGTCATAAAACCAACAATAACAACATATAGCATACTAAGTTTTATCTTGACATAAAACCAATGATAGCAACATACTTTATAAATTAACATATAGAACTTCCGAATATAAGTTCGAGACTATATCTCACAGAACATATATATAGAATTCTAAGTATAACTCAATATCTACATTAGTATAATAACATGCTAACAAGTATAACTCAAGATCTACATTGATATTAATATACTATCATATAGACATAATATTAACGTGTATACATTATTTATCATGTGTTTTCCCATAAATATATTAAAAACTGGGGCCGTGAAACTCACCTTAATATCGTACTTTGACGGAATCTAACTGAAAACAGTCAGCTTTTCACGATCGTTGGGATGCAAAATGGCCTCCAAAAACGAGAGAGAAAGAAGAGATTTTGGTGTAATAAGCTTTGGGGTCGAAATGGCTATTTATAGGCTGATTTTGTCCCATTCATATCGTGAATAGGATAGGTTCACGTCGTGAGTTATGGCAAGAGTCATCCCGTAGCCTTAACACGTGTTTTCTAGCTCCGATTTGTGTCCTACAGCGTCCTCTCGTCGTGAGAAAACCTTGCTCACGTCGTGAGCTTTTGGGTTATCGTTCCGTAGACTTATAGCTTCGAAATGTGGCATTTTGACTCCTCACGTCATGAGTTTTTATGCTCATGTCATGAGTCCAGTCAGATTAGGGTTTTTGACAGTTGTATCTTCGAAAGGTTGTAACTTTTGCATACGAACTCTGTTTTTGACGTTCTTTATATCCATGTGTAGGTATTTACGAGCACTACAACTCTATTTTAGACTCAAATATCTAATTCTAATTCTATATTAAATTACTCTTATTATAGAGATTTATGGTGTTCGGTTTATTATAACTTTTTCACGCGAAGTCAAATTTAGACGTTCTCTATATTCTTGGAATCGTATGGGCATATACTTTGTGTTGTATCATGAAAATTCATACTTTTATTAGCATTTATCATGAAATACTTAGTTAGTTTGTTACTTTACTAGTTTAACAAAATCACATTACATGATTGGCATAATCACATGTGATTGTTATTGACCTATTTTGACTGGTGTTACATGTTGACCTCATTTCCAGCCTCTATAGTCCGTTAACCTAATATCGAACACCTAAAGCCTATTTGATTGTTGTGAGATCTTTGTGACTGTATTTTTGGTGTGGTTGAAGCCCTTGGAAGAAGGAGAAGCTTGGTGCAAGATGGCGATTCAAGTAAGAGCCTTCATGATCTTGATTCTTTGCAGCATTTCCAGCATATTTCAAGTATAAAGTTCTAACCTTGCTTAATATTTTATTCGATCTCTTTTTGGGTTATTTTTTAGGGTTTTTTCCACGTTTGGGTGATTCGTGGGGTTAAAAGTCGACCCAAGTACTATTCTTCCAGATCCATGGTCCTCTTGAGATGCTTTGGCATAAAGGTGCCAACTTTATGGTATTAAGGGCTCCATGCATGCATTAAGTCCCTATTATGGATCCTTTTGAACATTTAAGATTCTCCTAGCCATGCATGAGAGTAATGTTGGAATATTTAAGTGATTTTGCAGTCTTTAAGGACCATATGTGTGTTATAGGGCGTTGTGTTGATGAATAATTGGTCATTGGTTAAGCCTTAACCTTTTCAGCTTACGGTTTGGGTTCTATACCCATTACGATGGTTTTTAAGCGTAAATTTGGAAACTTTGCCCTTCTAGATGTTATTTCAGTTAAGATTTGAGTGGTAAACCTTGTAGTTTCGAGAATGATAACTTAGTACATTAAGAGGTCTGTTTCCTAAAGAACTCGGTGAGTTCACCGATAAACTTCACGAGTTGGATCGATTTTCTCGATTCTGCTGACTAAAGGGGAAATACGCGAGTTCACGGGTAAACTCGGCGTGTTGGATCGACCTTTCACAATTCTATAGATGAATGGGAAAGTCGGTGAGTCGAAGAATAACTCAACGATTTGATTCAACTCGGGACTTTGAATTTGATCATGTATAACCTATAAGGGGTCTTGAAAAATGTATCGGTATCTAAGGGAATATTTTCTGTTTAGAGGTTGAGTATAGCTGATTTCCAGGGTCGGGATTTATCCAGTTATCATTCAGCATTCGAGGTGAGTTTCCTTACCGAGTTTACTGGGTCGAAGGCACCAAGGTGGGGCCATGTTTATATTATTTTGATAGTCTGCTAGTTGTCTTTGTGACTCTTGCATCTACTTACGTTATATATTTTTCGGGCTAAGCCCCGATGTCTGGAGGTGCTTGATGGATATATGTATGCTATGTATCTCTGTGATTATTGCATGTGTATGTGTTTATTTTGATAACTGTTATTGTATGTTGGACGAGGTTTGTTTTACAGAGCTTAGCTCGATGTCAGGCGGGGCATGATGTTGGACGGGGTCTGATGACGGGCGGGGACCACTAAATCTTTATTGTATGATTGGTATGTTGTATTTTGGGGGAACTCACTAAGATTTTTGCTTACGGTTTTTAGTTTATGCTTCAGGTACTTCTGGTCTCAAAGGGAAGAGCTTGGGATGACTACATCGCACACTCCATTGGATTCCGGACACGATTTTTTACTTTCATTTCATGGCAATTAATACATTGTTTTTTATTTGAGATGATTGGATGTTATTGGAATCACTGTTTTATCTATTATTAAAAACAACATTTTTGGGACCATATTTTTCGGTGTTCCATTACAAGTCTATTGTGCATTGGTATTACATTAATGCACCCATGATTGAATATTATAAAATATAGTTCCATGTATGGCATAATAATTAAAGGTTAAAATTATGTAATCAATGTTTATTCATTCCTTTTGCATGTTAAAGGAAAGGCAGTATCTTTGGCTCACTTAGTGATTTGATTTTACATTATAGTATTAAGCCCAGCCAGGACTAAATTTACATGCTCAATTTGTAGTTTGGTAAGGTCATCATAAGTCATAAATTGGAAAATAGAATCCCAGACTATGAGATTAATTTGTATCCATGTTTCGTGTTCATACGATATCTTTTTGAATGAGGAAATAGTTTATTTCTTATCTTAGGGCCAATATTTGATGTGCTTCAGAGTTCATCAATGGCTTTGGAAAGAATACACTGTTGTTTATTTAAGGACTATAATTACAATTGTTGGGTTTTATTCAAATATTATTTCAAAAACACAAAGATAGCAACATAAGATTTTATATTTCAACAAAATAGAACAAGCTTAACTCCCACCAAAAGAAAGATTAATACAGCCATAGAAAGAAAGTATTATAACCTCTGAAATCTTTGATCCTCAGGGGTGGTTGGAGGTTGTTGAAGATGGCATGAAACTCTAACTATAGATTTTTGTAGAACTATCCACCAAGAAAGAAATAATCCACCAAAGTATGCTATTATAAAACTTGTATTAAGTTTTTCTTAAGCTTTCAAACTTATACCAAATGACTCATTAAAGAGAACCCTCTTAAAAAGCCAAGAAGATGAAACCAAAATGCAAGAGATAATAGGGAAATCAACCCTCTCTTTCTCGGATTTTAGATAGCAAAAGAAGAAGAGATTAGTACAAGTAAAAACTAAGCTTTAAGTATTGTCTAATACCTCTCTTTTATATAAGAAAGTGTATAGAAAAGTTAAGACACAAAAGAAAAAGTAGAAGTAACATTTTCTTTCAAAGCATGGACAAATTATAAACAATTTAACCCTCTAACTAGCCATGCCTTTAAACATATTAAACTTGAGAGTTGTAAGAAACATGTTATGAGTAATAAACAATTCATAATGTAAGCTTGTCTCTTTCAGTCTAAAGTTAGGCCATATTAATCAAGAAGAAAATTTTGAAACGTCCATTAGATAACCATTAATAGTTAATTGAGATGTAAACATTTGGTTACATAAGTTCCCAAAAGTTTGTACACAACATTAATAATCATACGCTATGATACATACAAATGTTTTTTCTCTTTATTATTATTTCGTAGAAATAATAAATCCCAATATTTTGGTAATATATTGTTTTCCAAAATAATGTTTTCGAATTAAATACAAGTGTTGATATATATTTTTAAAAATAAAATAATAAATAATCAAATAGTAGTAAATTTTTATAAGGTGTGACACTATATGATCATATATTATTGACAATTAAATCTATAATAAACATCCAATTCCCACTTTCACAAGACTCGTTATGTCACACCCCGGCCGTCGGCGGAAACACCGAGTAGTGTAACATCATTTTTCGTATTACAGTTATATAACATACATTGAACAATAATAAAGAAAATACTTACCTTTATTGATGATTGAAAGTTACATTATTGTTTTCCTAGTATTTATTACATAATATCCGACTATGGCTTACTTCTTAATAAACAGAAAGATAATAGTAAAACTTCTCCTGTTTGAATACAGATAAGCTTTTCAAGTTCCTGAAAACACATGCAGTTTAAAAATACGTCAACATAAAGATGGTGAGTCCACAGGTTTTGACTCCATAAAATAATACATTTTCAAACATTCAAAAGTATAGTTTTGAAAGTATCATTTTGACTCTCCAACATTTAGTATGTATATTAGGTATAATAGTATACATATCTATTAAGTATTATACCTAAACATTTCTTAATCTTAAGGTATAAGTAGGGGAAAACTTATACTTAACATTAATACTTGTATATGACAAGGTATAATGTTTCTAACAATTTGCTACCATGAGCCTGTAACCGCTACTATGACATAATACCTCTGATAGAACACACTCATGATTTACCATGAGAAACAAACATGTACACTCATGATTTAACATGAGAAACAGCACCGTACGCTTCATCGACGTCGGAATAATAACAAATAAAAGGATAGTTCATCACTTGCTTTTGGTTGCCTATAGCTAACAGTCACAAGTGGGGTGGTCAACCTATATACTAATTATACATGAATTCCTCGCTCACACGGGATTAACGGTTACAGTTCAGAGGATTTCCGCTAAGATCCCCAATCTTAGTTGATGAATACAATTACTCATGTAGACTTTGACGGCTTCCTATAGCTCTAACAACAAAAGCATCTTCATGTCTATAACCCTAAGTTACTAGACTATGCTTTTAAACATTTCGCCTAACTTCATAATATTTAGGCAGTATAACAGGTATATCTTGAAGTAAAACCAGGTTTTAACTTGACCTAAAACCAATAATAACAACATATAACGTTTCTAGTTTTATCTTGACATAAAACTATCAATAACAATACCAAGTTTTATCTTGACATAAAACTAACAATAACAACATATAACATATCCAGTTTTATCTTGACATAAAACTAATAATAACAACATATAACATATCCAGTTTTATCTCGACATAAAACTATTAATAGCAACATACTATATAACTTAACATTTAGAACTTTCGAATATAACTTCAGTATTATATCGCACACAACATATATATATATATATATATATATATATATATATATATATAGAATCCTAAGTATAACTCAAGATCTATTAGTAAATTAACATACTAATAAGTTAATAATAGTTGTATGTATTCAAAATGTTATATTTATAACAATCATGTCCTGGTTATCATAACTATATACTATCATATAGACATAATAATAACATATATATAATAACTAGCATGTGTTTTCCCCCGAAATATTAGAAAGTGGGGCCGTGAAACTCACCCTAGTAGCGTGATTTTATGTTAACTAAGCAAAACGGTCAGCGTGCGAGATCTTCGGGGCTCGTGATGCAAAATGGCCTCAGAAAACGAGAGAAAGGGAAGAAGTTATGGTGTAAGAATGGCTGAAGTCGGACCTGCTATTTATAGTAAGGATTTTGGACTCTCACGTGATGAGTTTCATAAGGATCACGTCGTGAGTCTTGCATGATCACCCCGTAGACTTGCCATTTGCGTCCCTAGCTTCGGAAGGTGGCCATGTGACTCCTCACGTCGTGAAAAACTCCTTGTTCATGTCGTGAGTTTGGATCCTATCCCCTCGCAGCCTTGTCACACCTTGTAGATTCCGAAATGTGGAAAAATGACTCCTCACGACGTGAATAAACCCTTTTTCACGTCGTGAGTTTAGTTAGATTAGGGTATCTGAAAGCTGAATCTTCGGAATGTCATAACTTTCACATACAAATTCCGTTTTTGACGTTCTTTATATCCACGCGCAGGTATTTACAAGTACTACAACTCTGTTTTAGACTCCAATACCTAATTCTAAGTCTATTTTAATTTCCTCTTATTATAGACATTTATAGTGTTCGCTTTATCATAACTTCTTCATGCGAAGTCAGATTCAGACATTCTCTATATTTTTGGAATCGTATGGACGTATACTTTGAGTTGTATCATAAAGAAAGTTCATATTTGTATTAGAATTTATCATGAAATACATAGTACATTTATCACATTAAATGATTAGCATAATCACATGTGATTGTTATTGACCTATTTTGGCTAGTGTTACACGTTATAGATTCATCAACATCAAATTCCTAAAATCTGAAACCTTCAATTGATGTATACGGTAGGTTTATCAATAATCCCTTGATTACAGACATCATGTTGAACATGAGATTTGGATCAATATTAATCTCATTTTGTGTTCAACTTTAGGTAATGCAGGTTAGATGTCTAGCTCTCAACACATAAGAGCAAGGAACAAACCCCATCTTAAGTACATAAGCGTTTTGCATAATTTACACCATACCTAAAAATAGCTTTAATAAATAGTCGGTTAAGGATCAGCCTTTGACCATATCTTAGCATGGCACTCCTTACACCTATGTCCCACTATGTATCTCAGGTGTTAAGGATACAAAGATAGTACCTTTTAATAAAGTATCACTCATAACTACGATATATGAGTTCATCTTGACGTGGGTCCGTTGAATACTATTTTTCTTACAAGTACCTATGAAACTTGGTTACAACCACTTTCCTACTTTCATCAAGTGACCAATCCAATTCATAGTCGTACTTTATAATTCCTCCCACGGTTCTAATCGACTATGAACTTTCAGAACAATAAGATTATTCATGGATTAAATATGTTGCTATAGAACACGACAAGTATTGATGTGATGATCATATCTCAATATATCAAAACAATATAATAGTTGTTTTAATGTTCCAACATCCAAATATGAAATTCAAATCAAGATCCTATTTCAGTAATAATAAAGTCATATAGCTAAAGTGTGATCATTCATAATTAGCTTAAAAGAAAGACCTTATTAATGAACTCAACTAAGTTTAATTTGTGTGAATTATTTTAATACTAACATCTCCATGTTTGACTTTACTGCAAGGATAGTTCAATATCTTAAAGAATATTACTGGTGTTCTGACATGACATAGAGCCTTTTATCTTGAATAATTATACTCCCAAAATCACTAAGATTTCTATATGATCCTTGAACGGATAAAATCAACATAGTTTTTTCAATAAACTCATTCATCCAATCATAATTGATTTCAAACTCTAAAAAAATTGTATTCTTATTTAGTAGACTTCGTAATTGTTTTGCTTGGACCTCAATCCTACAAAACTCTTCATTCCATACTCAAGTCATAATCCGATTGTAAATCACTAGTTATAGTTATTTTTTTGAACTTAGCATCTTAGGTGGATCTTTACATAAAGATATTCTTCTAAATTGCTTATCCCATGTCTTCAATTAGTATCTTATGATATGTTCATGACATAATAAAATAACTAGTCTTGAGCATAATATCACATAAAAGATGACCTCATTTGCCAAGAAAACTAAATGTAAATCATTTTATCTAGCTCAAACCTATGTGCTATGTCCTTTTGAGACTGGCTCAAAACAGTGCCATGTAACAATGTCAAGAATCCTGCAAAGGAACCTTGTATTTTGATCTCTTTCAAGAATTTAAAACTTTTAACATTCTTCTTTATATATCTATATAGATTTTACATTACAAGAATGTATATTATCATTCCTAATTAATTCATCTTATAAACACATTCCCAGTCAGGGTGAAAAGAACTAGCATGGTCAGAACATAATTTTTCATGATTAAGTATGTCTCATTCATACAAGATTTTGGAATATCACTATGCTTCCACTAGTTCCTAGTAAACAGAAATGTCAACTTCGTTTTGATCTAAACTACACCTTGTATTTATATATTAAAATAAGAATTCTAACATTGATATGTTTTTTTCATCTCCACAAGTGGATCATAAGCTTTACATATTTAGTTTGGATAACATGGATTAAGAAAACCTCCAGGCTAGGCCATATAGATATCTTCTAGAAGATGTATGTTAAGAAAAATATTTTTTCTTGAAATCTATTTGTCATATATAATATTAAGAATATGTAATTATAATATATAATAGCCTTGTTGATCTAATCACAACTACTTGTGAAAGGTTTTGATCATAGTCAATGTCATGAGTATGATAAGGACCATAGTCAATGACACGGGTATGAGAAAATTCTTTTATAACAAGTATTGATAAGTATGTACTACCATCCATGTATTTATTCTTTATAAAAAATCATTTACTCCACTTGCTCTGACCGTCAGTCTGTGGATGATATGTTGTGCTGAAATGCAGCCGCATACCCAGTTCCTTGTGGAACTTCTGCCAGAAACGGGAGGTAAATCTAACATCTCGGTCGGAAATAGTTGAGACCGGAACCCCATGGAAAGCGACGATCTCGCGGACATACACATCATCCAACTTGTCGACCGATCAATTCTCCCGTATGACCAAGAAATGGGCACTCTTGGTCAGTCGATCCATGATGACCCATATGTTGGATTAGTGTCTAAGTCCATAACTATGATTAGTATGTACTTGACCCGAGAGTAACATGGTCCATTTGGGTTGCATATCATCTAGACAATTTGATAGGATGGACTTTTGAGAAGAAGTTATTCATGTTTTATTAATATATTATAAGTTCTAATATATTAATATGAAATCATATTGTTTAATTATTATTGATAAATAATTAATTTGGAATTAATTATGTGATCAAAAAGAGCCTAATTAAATATAAGGGGTTGATTTGGTAAATCATTCATTCATATAAAGTGCGCATATGATCCATGGTTCTTCGTGTTGGGATATACCCATGTGCTAACCCATTGATATTACATGGAGGTTTTAAGTCATGGAGCATGAGGGATATGGAAAGTTATTAGGGTTTACATGGTTTAGCCGTAGTTTGCCACACTATATAAGAACCCCTCTAGCTCATGAAATCAGCACAAAATTGGAATACTAGAGGACTAGCTGATTTGTGTGCACAAGGAATCTCTTCTCAAGTTATCCTTTGTTCTAGGTGTGTTGTGATTCCACTTGAGGCATTCATACTATTGGTTCTAAAATCTTAAAGGCTAAAGGTTCAAGGTTTCCAACAAGCTACAAGAAAAGGTATGTTATCTAACTTGTTTTATTACCCAAGTATCAAGTTTTGTATGCTAGTTAGGGTAATACCTTTGAAACTTCAAGTTTGCATGTATAATAGATAAAACATAGATCCAAGGTATTTAGGGTTGCATGTACACCCTAGGAGTGTTAGAATGCTCAAATTCCAATAGTGGTATCAGAGCATAGGCTTGTTCTCAATTATATTTGATGCTACTTATGTTAAATGCTTAAGAAAATCTTTTTTTCTTTCTGAACAGTGGAATCGACGAGTCCACTGGGGGACTCGCCAAGTCCAAGCACAATTCTGACCAACTCGCCGAGTTGGTTCATACACTCGACGAGTTGGTGCTCTAGAATGCAGTTTTTCGATGTTTTTAGTTGGAATTGGACTAGGATCATTACCTGAAGTTGTGTTTGAACTTATAAACCTATTTTTAGTGTAGCAATGATCATGCTTATCCAATTTATAAGATAATTGTCAAAGTTTCATGTTTTGTATTAGTTTATATGGTTATGCTAATTACATGAAATTTGTTTGATGTGAATTGTCTTGTTCTTATGAGTTTAATTTAGATCATTGACAAAATTGTTTGTTTTTTGTAAGTTACAATACTTGATCTAAATGTTTTGATGAATTCCATAACGTGTCCTCAAGTTATGGAAAATGAAAAGATTTCTTTTAAAGAGACTATTAAACTAACAGGTTATGAACTTGAAGAGTCTTTTTCCCATAAATTGTTTTATGAACTTCATAACTTGTCCTCAACTTATGTTTTTTCAAGAGTCGTTTCATTTAAACCTATATTAAACTCATAAGTTATGGATTCCAAAAGTTTTTGAATAGTTCAAAACTCGCCCTCAAGTTTTGCACTTTGTAAATGTAAAAGTCTAAGTTTTGAAACATTTAATTCCAAACCCTAGAATTTTAAAGTTTAAAATTCTACCCTTATACTATTATAATATTATAGATTTAATATTTATAAATATGTATAAGAACAAAGTCAGTCTTACCCTTAGTAGGCCTCATTCACGAAGTTGATCTATAAGTGGGGGTATAAGGTTACTACCTATAAAATGGCAGTTTAATGGGTGTCCAGTCTCACCCACCGCTTCTTTGACTGGTGGAGGGTAGTTTGTCGAACGGGTAGGATAGGACTCTAATTCTCCCTTCATTAAAACTACAATGATAAATATTAAGTAACTAAACATTTATAAATTCTCAAATCTTAGTTACTTAGAAAAATGTGAATATGGTGCTAGCCTGTAACAACCCGAAATTTCCATTCGGTCAAACCTTAAAAGTCAACCACTTTGAATCATAATTCAATGTCATTATTTCTTATTTTTATGAAATATAAAGTTCGTTTGATTATTTTAATATTATTTTTAAACGAACGGGTGAAAGAAAGTGTCGTCTCGGGTTTTGAATTTTAAAAAACCGCAAACACCTTGCGTCTTAGAAATTCGCGACCAAACTTTTATGTTTTGGGTGAAAAATCACCCAAAAACTATGAACTCATACCTATGTATGAGTTTACTCCCCAAAAGTATAGTCATGGTGTTTACTCCCCAATTTCAGAAAAGATTAAACTCCAAAAACACTTTCAAGTATCATCCTAGTTTTGATTCCAAATCTTCAATCTTGTAAGTGTTCCAACCATTGCAATTTAGTAAAACACTTAATCTAGTGTTTATACATCTAATCATCCACTCATATATGTATTTTGTCTAGATTTCGAAAACACCAAGAACACACACTAAGTGTTCTTGGCCTTTTAGCTCAAATCAAGCCTTCTAATAGTAAGTACTTCCATCCTTGAGTGTTATTAAGCTAGTATTAAATTTAAACATCAAGAAATTATGTCAAGAACACAAGATTAGAGGTGTTCATGGTCCAAGAATGTTCTTGGGCCGTAAACACCATAAATGGCACCAAAGTGTGCCTAAGTCCCTAATCTAAGTCCTAGTTGATGTATAAACCATCCTTGACATGTTTAAACCTTTCCTTATTGTGTTTAAGCGTTGAAAAACATCAAAGACCATCAATTATAGGTGTTTACGGTTTGGGGATCTCCCATAACCATAAACACCCTAAAGTGTGTTTAAGTTGGTCATTTTCCTTCCTTAGGCTTAGAAACTAGCTTATACACTTACCTAGTTGTGTTATGGATTTGAAAACATGACAATACCCTTCTCCATGAGGGTTTACGGTAGTAAACCCAAAGGGAAAAGTCCATGAGGCCGTAAACTCCTCCAAGGAGTGTTATTGATTCCCTAGTCCCTTCCAAAGGCCAAATCACTTAGTAGAAATGCTTCAATAGGCTTGTTAAACCACAAAACAATACATGGTCATTAGGACTAGAGTTTACGACTGTAAACTCTAGAGTTTACTGCCGCAAACTCCATGGGTCATGACCATCAAAACCGTAAACTCCAAGGGAGTTTACCCTTGAACTCCAAACACACTAGCTTTGCCCTACCAACACTCGGATGCAATTCTTGTGATCTTGAACACTTGAAACAAAGTGTTTTCATGTTCTAGGGTGTCCCAACTTAATTTATTAGTTATAAATTGGCTAATTAGTTATATATATGTTCATTATATGATAACTAGGCTCGTGCGTGTGTACAAGTCTTCATTTGTCACCTAGCACCGTACCCGACACTTCAATCCAATCCACTCACCACAAGTGAGTTCATACCCCCTTAACTAACCTTTGAAATACTTTTAAATTTTTTAAATTCTTTAATGGGGGGAATACAAGTTACATATTTATAGTTATTACATCGGTCACATTTGATTAATAACTACAAAGCCAATGATTTTATTACTGTTCAAACTGTTTTACTTCGAACTGCTTTACAAACTCTTTTACTTATCAAATACTTTTACTTAAAAATTGTTATACTTATTATAAATTTCATGCCCGTGTATGTATAGTTATATAAGCAATGTTTAAAATCCTTAGGAAGGCCGTCCACCCTATTTCCTTTTCCTCGATTTGGATGTGGTCTGGTGGGATATCGGGTAGCCATCCGAAGGTCATTTCAATATTAATTATATATCATGTGTACATATATAGTCATAAAAGTTGTTCCATATTCATGAGTACTAGTTACATCATTAGTAAGTTACCATCGGGGTAACACATGATCATACTTATACTATTGCTAGATCAATGAGCCAGTTCATTCATGAGTCAGTACTTATTACTATGAGAACATATACATTACATTACTATGAGAACACATACAACTATACTAGAAGAAGAACATGTACAACTATACTAAAAGAAGAACATATACAACTATACTAGGAAGAGAACATATACAACGATACTAGAACAAGTAACAATACATTACATATACATGAATACGTTAACAATTGTGATCCACTGGATCAGAGCATGCCTTCAATGTCATGGCCCGAGTTGTAGCCAGAGTCTCTTGGAGGGAGGGCGTGAGTTTGCGTATAGATCTATACTGGATTGACTATCCTACACCTTGCTGCTAGCTACAGCCAGACCTGCAGGTCTGCGGGTGCCAAACGTCATATCTTTTTACGACCTACATTTGTCGTTGTTACCCAGTCGATAGTATGGTACAATTAATCACATGATACCTTAATATAAATCCGGTTTAAGGTAGTTAGTACAGCAGTAGTTCCTATAATACAACACTACAGTACTACAATAATTTACCCTTTACATATATTTAGTGATTATTTCACTTAAACATTAATGTACAAACTATATTTTGTTAATGATAGTTACACTTGGGAAATTACACACTTTTACAATAAACGAACATACAAAACGGTTACGCCTTAGTAGAAGGCTACTTTTAATAGAAAATATAGGTTTTTATGAGAGATTCAAACTTTTACAAACACTTACAAACGTTCACATACTGTTATCACCAATGTTTACAAACTCATACTTTAAAACCACGTTCAAACGTTTTGATACAAACACCGACACTAAAATACTTATGAACTCACGAGCTTAATGTTGATACTCTCTTTCAAAATAACTTGTATTCTCAGGTAGATAGTAGACAGGTACCGAGGCCAACTTTTGAGAAGATGGAGCGCATCCAAGACTCATCTTATTATTTTGATTTACTTTTTGGTGTCTATAACTGTACAGAACACACTTGTATTAAAATTATATATTTAATGCAATGGATGATGTTGTTTGCTTATTTACTGATATACTATGTTGTGATACTTTACATGACTTCCTCCGCCCCAGAACGTTTCCGCCGTTCTTGGTTTTGGGGTGTGACATAGCCCATGAAATTGCACTTTGCACCTTGTTAAGTCGTTAGTGGAGTGTGTGAGGTTAACTGACACACTAATATGGACTGACAGTGTGTGGAAAATGGTAGCTTGATGTTAATCATAGATCAATGGAGCGTGTCTGGGTAACTGGCACATTGATTAGGTGGTTGTAACGTTGGGTGTACCAAGCTAATTTGCATGGTTATTCATACCTTGTTTGTGATCCTCGGCATCCCAGTCACAAACTTGAAGGGCAAAATAAATATATAAACATACCATTGAAAGTCTCAATGAATCTTAAAGGATCTATGAGTTTCAATTCACTTAAAACCTAAAATTCTTTTTCGTTTTTTGTGGTGGAAATTGGTAAATCGTCATTTACCTACCTTCAAATATTTTGCAGTTTGGATTATGACATCCCTCTTCTAAATTGTAAAATATTGTGTTTGGTCCTAGCCTTAATATTTCATTTAGGTGTTATATTAAGGACTTAAATCAACTAACTTGAATTTCTCCCATTATAGATGTCTAGTTCAGATAACTATGGTCTTCCCAAATCTTTTGCAATAAGCTTTCCTCTTGAAGATGATGTCCCGTGGTTGGATCGTGGAAGTCATACTTCACTTCCTCCACCTCCTCCAATAAGTCTCCTTAACCCATAAGTTTCAAGACTTGAAAAATTCAAGGTCACTCAAGCCCTACTTGCAATGAAGCATCAAGATGGAAGGCCTATGTGTACTCACGTCTTGGAGATGCAGTCACATACTAACAAGCTGAGAGTATTGGGTGTCGAAGTCTCAAGGAAGTTGGTTGTTGGCTGGGTTCTTCAGTCACTTCCTGAGTCATATAGTAAGTTCATTAAGGACTACTATGTGACAGACCACGCCATGACCCTTATTGATCTTACTTATTTGCTTGTTGAAGTTGAATCACCAATGATGTGGTGCAACGGAAAAGTAAATTTGATGGGAAGATCTACTCCCCAAACTTCCATGGACATTGACAATAGAAACATTGGAACTCCATAGAAGTTTTATCTTTCCAAAGGAAAGAGAAAGGCTATGTCTGAGATAGTCCTGTGTACCATTCCCAAAGAGTCTATATGTTTATATTGCCAAGAAAAGGGGCATTGGTTGTGAAGCTGCACTGACTACCTGAAAGATCTGAGAAAAGGTAGAAACAAAAAGTTTGACTCTGATTCAGGTAACTCTGTTAAGATCCTAATTGTTGATTCTTAATACATGATTTGACAAGGATGCATTTTGATGTTTTGTAGGATCATGCAAAAGCAAGGAAGCTTAAAGTAACAATATGCTAAATTTGATCACGAAGATGGATTTGAATCATATTGTTCAAAGATTGTTTTTTAGAGCTGCTGCTTAGGAGTTATGATAGATTGCTAGAAAATATGTAATAACATAGTTTTCATTTGTAATTGCATTGTAAGGAAAAGTTTTTTCCATATTTTTATAAATAAATAAAATTTTGTTTTATTTTTATTAAATCTCGTTCTAATGGCATTTGTGAAAATTGATTATTGTATGTTTTTATGTTAGCAATATGAATTTGATGCCTTTGTTTGTAGTAGTGTTGATTATTTTACAAATAAGGAAAGATTCTCATTACCCAAGTTTCAATTGGATAGAAACTTGGAATCATGCAGCTTGTATTGTGTGATGATTGAGAATTTTCATCTTTGGTAAATTAAGACTAATTCCTTGTTCACATGTATATGTGAGTCAAGTGAAGGACTAGGGGATTGGCTACACTGGGTGTGCGCTGGTCTAAATCCACCACAAGGATTGATAAGACTATTCATCATGATTTACTAAAGTTTACTAAACATAGTTATGCATACAATATTAAGTATAATTCTGAAATATTGGAAAAGGTTCAATGTATGGCAGGACAAATAAGAAGAATCAAATTAGGCAGAAAGATAAAAGTTTCTCCAATCTGAAAAGATGGGAGAGTACTTGAATATCGTGTTTGATGATCATCTTAATGTTTATGGAAAAACCATATCACAATTGATCCTGTAAAGACATCTTAGTGCATTTGTATGGCTAAGAAGAGGAATCGTGAATTGTTGAAAATAGTTTAAATCAAGAAGATAAGTTGTACTTCATTCCCAAAACAATTCTTAGAGTCCCACTCCAAGATTTTAACCTTGAGTGACATAATCTTAAGAAATGTTTAAAACACTTCTCAAATGTAGAGTAAAAGTTTTCCACTCATGTACATTTGAAATTGGTAAGTTGTGATGCTTTTGGATAAAACGAAGTCCAACTAAGGCCAATTGTGTGAAGTGTTTTTCTTGATAAGAAACCGCACTAACTCTTGAGTATTCGATTGGTTAATGAATGATTCATGACAAGAGAATCTTATATGTCAATATGGAAGTGGGACTCTTAAAGATCTTGACAAGTTTCAAGAACTAATCTTGAATAAAACCTATTGTTTCACCACCACATGAGTTGAGGTTTATAACATATCGTGTTGACATATTCTTATTTCTGTGCCCATTCCAGTTAAAGTTGACTATGAATGTGAGTTCTATGAGTTCTTAGTTGTTTGCATAACAACTTGGAAGCACTGGTAGGCCCTTGTGCTGGTAGGTGACATGAAATTAGGATTGAACAAGTTCAATCCATATGAGTTTTGATTTGTCCCTAACCTTGTCTTGTGGTTATGGTTATGACAAATTAACATGGATAGGAACACATACACCATAAAATCTAAGTATCATAAGGTTTCTCTCTGATTCATGAAAATGATGGTGAGGAAACGCTTTCACTGAGTAGATTTTAAGAAGATAGTAATTGTGATATTTGCATTCTCTAATTCAACTGTAATTACGACATCCCTCTTCATAATTTGAGTCGAGAGAAATGGAAAAGGGTCTAAACATTTTTGACTTATTGCTCTGAGTTCTAAAATTGTTAAGACACACATGTGAGTTATCTAAGGAAATGTGTATGATTTTGAGAAGCCTATATAAAGTTTTATCGAAGCATCTCATATCATAAATTTGAACTACGGTAAGAAAGACAATAAGTATTGATTTCTAGAAGTCTAGCTAATTTCAGAATACATGTCAAAGCTAGTGGGAGCATAAGTGTTATGCTAGCAAGTTAATAATTATTATGCTAGTGGGAGCATAATTATTATGGTAAGTGTTGCAAGTTGGAATTCTTATTTATAGAAAACAAAAGATTCAAGTCGCAAAGTCGCAGGGTTTGAAAAGTTGTTTTGCTATAATTAAGGGAGAGGAATTTATACTTCATTTCAAATCTAAAAGCTTAGATTATGATTTTAATCAATTTCAGTCAAATATATATGAATGTTATGAAAATTCTATATATAGAAATGTCATTTGCGTTCTCAAAGTTTGATTATGATTACGACATCCCTCTTCACAATAAAAATTATGAGAACATGACAAATGGAAATATTATAGCAAAAGACTAATTAAGTATCATCTCTTTATGTTAGACATTATGAATCGTATCCCACATGTTTCCGGTATATGATCGATTGCTATAATATTCTCGTGTTCTAATTTTCCATATGCGTAGGGCATTAAGAGGGAAAAAGGACTAGAATCAGATATGACTAAAGTGGTTAACAACTATTAAGGACAATCTAAGGTTCACCAAGGATTAGTTGCTTGTATTTGGAAGTATAAAATGGATGGACCATGTTGACATACTCTAAAAATATTCAACTCTTGTTTAGAAGCGATAGTCAAAATGAGAATACGGAAATGTTTCCATAAGTGGAAGTTATTCTTCAGATCTATGTAAGATTAGGAAACTTGATGCAAGAAGGATGTTCACACTTTGAATTTGAGACTTCACCTCCTTGTAATTGTTTTTTTATCAATTTCTAGTGGAAAGTTTTTGTAATATTGTTGGTCAAGTGTATGTTACTTTTGGTACCCAAACATTACAAAATAATCATTGCATGATAGTTTAGAATCTAATACTTTCTAGCAGTGACAAGAATTTGGAATTCTTACACTGGCATTATGGATTTAGAATTATGAAATGAGCATCATTGAGATATTTTCAATTGATCTATTTCACAAATTCATGACCATAGACAAACATAGTGTGCATGCTTGGAGCATGGCGTAGCGATTGTTGTAATTCAAGTATTAAGTTGATTATTTGAAACATTATACAATGAATAATGAGTAATCAATATGAATGAAACGTTTTTGGGCCATATAGGATTAGTATTGTTATTGTGTTTCGATTTTCATGTTTTGACTTACCGAATAACTAGGTTATTCAAAACATCCACAGTCGATCATACTTTGGAAGTAGGTATTGAGGCAAGACTATTATGAATAGGTCTGTAGTTTGTCTATGACAAGGTGGCTGCAGCGTTCATGAGTACTCGTGGAATAATATTCGGGTATTGGATTCAACCCACACTCATCTGAATCACTTTGTGGATTTTATCACGAGTGATTGTGATATAATAATATCTTATATTCTTGAAACAGAGACATGTGAGTGGTAGTTGCAAGTTCGTTGCACATTGACATATGTAAACACACTAGTAACTTGGATGTTATAAAACATATCATTGTGAGTAATTTGATGACTAACTAGAAGCAAGCATTTGGGTCAAAGTATATCCGTTCCTTTTACCCCATGTGGATAAAAGCGATATCTTTGGGCCCCTCGATTATTTAGTGATGACATCAGGCCTGTACTGATTTGATTTGTTCAATTAGTCGGTCGTCATAAATCAGAAATCGGGAAACAACAAATGGACAGAGAGAATGATTTGAATCCATGTGTCAGTCCATATGATATCTAAAATAGAGGAATATATGATACCTTACCTAATGGATGTGTCATTGACTATGTCAGAGTTCGACAACGGCTTTTAAGAGCTACAATTACTAGTCGGGTTGTGGAGACATACTTTAAATAATAGTTACTAGACTTATCCATGTGGGAGACTGTTGGATTATTGTCTAAGTCCATAACTATGATTGCCATGTACTTGACCCGAGAATAGCATGGTCCATTTGGGTTGCATACCATCAGGACACTTTGATAGGATGGACTTTTGATATGAAATCATATTGTTTAATTAGTATTGATCAAGAATTAATTTGATATTAATTTTGTGATAAAAAAGAGACTAATTAAATATAAAGGGTTGATTTGGTAAACTATTCATTCTTATAAGTGGGCTTATAATCCGTAGTTCTTCATGTTGGGCTAACCCATGTAGTAACCCATGGATACTCCATGGAGGTTTTAACCCATGGAGCATGAGGGTTATGGAAAGCCATTAGGGTTTACATGGTGTAACCCTAGTTTTCCGCACTATATAAGAACCCCTCTAGCTCATGAAATCAGCACAAAAGTGGAATACTAGAGGGCTAGCCGATTTGTGAGTTCAAGGAATTTCTTCTTAAGTTATCCTTTGCTCTAGCTATGTTGTGATTCCACTTGAGGCATTCATACGATTGGCGTTAAGCTCTTAAAGGCTAAAGGTTCAAGGTTTCCAACAAGCTACATGAAAAGGTATGTTATCTAACTTGTTTTATTACCTAAGTATCAAGTTTTGTATGATAGTTAGGGTAATACCTTGTAAAGTTCAAGTTTGCATGTATAATAGAGAAAACATAGATCCAAGGTATTTAGGATTGTATGTATATCATAGGAGTGTTAGAATGGTCAAAACCCAACACTATATAGCATCAAACCCCTTCGCCATCCTTGGCAGCTTGGTAGTTATGTCCATCGTGATATGTTCCCATTTCAAAATAGGAATCTCTAGGGATTTAGCGTGACATGCGGCCTCTGATGTTCGGTCTTGACCATCCTACAGGTCAAACACCTCTCGACGTACCAAGCGATTTCTTACTTCATGCACGACCACCAGTAACTTATACTCAAGTCTCGGAACATCTTGGTGGCCCCCGGGTGAGTAGAGAGGTGAGACTTGTGAGCCTCCTCCATAACTGTCTATCTGACCCCACCAGACATCGAAACCCATACTCGAACGCATTGGGTCAATATTCCCCGACTATCCTACAAAAACCGGGCATTCTCGCCCCCGATCCTCTCCAGTTTCCAGTTCTCTGGTCGCATGCCCTCAATCTGAGTATCTCTAATCAAACTCACGAGTGGAGAATCCACTGCTATCATCATACATATCACTGGGGTAAAAGACCCAACTCAGTTTTCGCTTAGAGCGTCCGCCACCACATTCGTTTTACCGGGGTGGTAAAGGATCTCACAGTCGTAGTACTTGACCACATGCAGCCACCTGCGTTCTCTCAAGTTCAGGTTCGGCTGATACACGATGTGTCTCAGGCTCTTGTGATCTGTTTATATGGTACAACGGACCCCATATAGTTAATGTCTCCAAATCTTAAGAGTGAATACCACTGCTCCCAATTCCAGATCATGAGTAGGGTATCTCGGTTCATGTAGCTTCAACTGTCGTGATGCGTCGGCTAGCACATGTCCTCTCTGTACGAGGACCGCCCCCAAACCTATGATGGATACATCATAGAACACCACAAAATCCTCAACTCCTTTTGGGAGAGTCAAAACTGGAGCCTCGCATAATCGCTGTCGGAGGGTCTCAAATGCCCTATGTTGCTCGGGTCCCCACCAGAAATCCACCCCCTTCGTCGTCAGACGAGAGAGGGGTGCTGCAATCTTGGAGAAATTTCATATGAATCTCCGGTAGTACCCTGCCAATCCCAAAAAAACTCCAGATATCTGAAGTAGATCTCGGCAACTCCCACTGCATGACTGCATCGATTTTGGCCGGGTAGACCAAAACCCCTCCTGGTTAACGATGTGTCCGAGGAACTGGACCTCTCATAACCAAAACTCACACTTCGAGAACTCGGCATGCAACCATTCCCATCTCAAAACTCTCAATAACTCCCTGAGATGCTCCTCGTGCTGCTCTCGGGTCTTGTAATATACCAAGATATCATCTATAAACATGATGACCAAGCGGTCAAGCATCGGTCTTCAAACCTGATTCATCAGGTCCATAAATAATGTCGGCATGTTGGTAAGCCCAAGAGGCACCCTATAACTGCTCAAAGATATCATCTATCCTCGGGAGTGGATAATGGTTGTTCACCGTCAAGTTGTTCAACTCCTTCAAATAAATGGACATCCGGTGTGAACTATTTTTCTTCCTGAAAAACAGAATCAGTGCTCCCCATGGAGAACTGCTCGGTAGAATGAACTGCTTGTGATGACACCTCCCTCATCTCGGGTGTCACACCCCAAAACCGAGAATGGTGGAATACGTTCTGGGGTGGAGGACGTCATGTACAGTATCATAACAATGCATAATTGTAAACACAAGCAACAACATCCATTGCATTAATATAATAATTTGTAATCCAAGCGTGTTCTATACAGTTTGTTAGACACCAAAAGTATAATCAAAATAAAAGATGAGTCTCGTATGTGCTCCATCTTCTCAAAAGCTGCATCTGTACATGTCTACTGATGTCCTGAGAATACAAGTTATTTTGGAAACGAGTATCAGCATAAAGCTGGTGAGTTCATAAGTATTTAGTGTCATTGCTTGTATGAAAGTGTTTACAATCATGTAATATAATAGCTGTTATCAATGGTTGAAAATAGTATGATCCCTAGAAAATCCTATATTTTCAAGCAAAAGTAGTCTTCTACCAAGACTCGGTTATTTGTATGTTTGGTCCTTTGAAAATGTAAAAGTTCTCCCAGTGAAACTATCAGTATGAAAATATATTTTTGGACTTCATTCATGTAAAGTAATTAGGAAAATAATGTTTTACCCTTGCAGTGTCACTGCCGGCTGAATGTAATAAAAATGCAGACTCCAGGTAGTATTAAATGTACAATACACCTCGGGGAGTCTGTTTTTCCTTTAATTTTTAATGTGATAATTAATGGTGTAAATGTGAACTTGTATGTAACAATGCTGTTTGATGATCGAATAACTGATGACCCTCCAGGTCACACGTAGTATGGTGACATTTTGTCACCCCAGGGCCTAGCTGGCTCGGACTGTAGCTAGCAGTCGGGATATGGGAGTGTCTGTCCTGTATAGATATAGTCACATAATGCCCGCTCTCCCTCCAGGAGACTCTGGTTACACGGTGATAGCACAGTGAAGTGTCGTATCGAGGAATAGTATGTTACATTCTATTTTAGTATATTCTCTTGTATTAGAGTATAAAATACTGCTTGGTATAATGTATAGAGTGTTCACTTGTATAGTATATAGTATTCTCTTTGCATAGTATTTAACATGTATTGACTCTTAACTGTACTAACTATAGTAAGTGTCATGGTAATAGTAGTAATGAGCGATAATGCTTAACTATACCTATTATAGTTAAATAGAAATGTTGGTTGCATGCCTTTGATACACAAAGGTATTGAACTGAAGTGAAGACTTTTATATCCAACACAAATACATATAATATATAACTAAGAATTCAACGACAGTCGGATAGATAACAATATACCCTAAGTCCATAATCAAACAAGAACAGGAAGTAAGGTGACCTATCAGTCCTAAGTCCTTCAAGTCTTACTTATATAAATGTATTGGTGTAAATGTGGTTTGGGAACAAAAGAAGTTTAAAAGACTTTGGAATTAGTTCTATAACAATTTATCATGAAAAATGAGTTTGATAAACATTTAAAGTAGTTTTGTTGGCAAAGCAGTTAAAAGTATAGAAAATCCTTTTTGGTTGCAAGTTATAAATCACATGTGATTGATACTATAACTTGTTGGATTCAACTTGTATTCCCCCCCCCCCCCATAAAAGCATTTAAAAACATTTAAAAGGTCGATTAATGGGTATGCACTCACCTACAGTGAGTGGATTTGATGGAAGTGTCGGGTAGGATGCTAGGTGTCAAGTGAGGACTTGAAAGCACACGTGGATCCTATGTAACCTGTAGTGATACATAAATGTATCTAATTAGTTATTTAGTCACTAATTGAGTAATTAAAGACACTCTAATGCATGTAAACACTTTGCTTCAAGTGCTAGGAGTGATACGGGTTGCATCTAAGGAGTGTATGGTCTCATTATGGAGTTTACTCCTCAAAGGGTAGCCCTTAGGGATGTTTACGGTTTCTGGACCATTTACCCCATGATTTTACGGCCGTAAACTCATGGGAATGGTGTATTTGTGTGTTTCAAGGTCTGATGCTTCACAAAGAAGTGTCCTAGGGTTGAATCAAAGGCATAGGAAGTGGTTAGGGCTCGAAATGGCACACTTTTTGGAGATTATGATCCTTGGACCACCTTTGAGATTTTATGGTTGTAAACCCATGAGTTTACGGCCGTAAAGTCATGGTTACTCCCACCATTTCTTGTTTTGGTGTTTCTAGTTGATGCATGCAAGGTTTTAGCTTCTTGTCCAAGCATTGGAAGGTGTTAGGGGCATCCAAACACACTTTGGGGGTGTTTACGGTTTTGGGAGATCCCCAAACCATAAACTCATGTTCTTGGGGGATTTTGGTGTTTAGTCCATGGATTATCAAGTATAATAAGCAAACAACTAGCTAGGAGGAGTATACTTACTTATATGAAGCTTGTAAGAGGGTTTAGGACCCAAGAACACTAGTGTGTGTTCTTGGTGTTTTGAAGAATGCTTGAAGATCTATGTAAAAATTGAAAATTCCATGGATGAAATGATGTATAAACACTAGATTAAGTGTTGTATGAAAGAATCTAGGAAGGAAAACTTACATTTTTGGCGGATTTGGAAGAATGAACTTATGATACTTTAGAGAAAAAACTTCGTGTTCTTGAGTGGGAAGTAGAAGAATGAGGTCAAGAAGTGTAAACTCATGATATATGTATGAGTCTTGGGGAAATGGTATTTACGGCCCAAACACCTCTTGATTGGCCATAAACACCTATCTTATGGTGGTGTTTGATTAGTTTGTTACATCTCACTAATAACGACACTTCCTTTTATTTAATTGTTTGACGAAAAATAAAATAAAACACCAAACAGACTTAAATCTGGCCAAAAATGTACTCAAATGTTTTTGACTAGTATTTGAAGTGGTTGGCTGTGGAAATTATACGAATGGAAATTTCGAGTTGTCACATCATCCCCCCGTTAGAGGGAATTTCGTCCCAAAATTAGAGTTTAAACAACTAAGTTATTACACAATAACTAAGCAAAAAGATGAGGATATTTAAGTTTCATTTGATCCTCGCGCTCCCAAGTGAACTCTGGTCCTCACTTGGCGTTCCAGCGAACCTTCACAATTGGGATGCGACTTTGTTTCGTTCGTTTGACCTCTCGGTCCATAATCTCCACAGGTTCTTCCACGAAGTTGAGGCTCTTGTTTATCTCGATCTCGTCGAGTGGGATTACAAGAGTCTCGTCTTATAGGCAGTTTTTCAAATTCGAGACGTGAAAGGTAGGATGTATGTTACTGAGCTCGCGGGGTAGATTGAGTTTGTAAGCTACGGGGCCGATTCTAGCGAGAATCTCGAAAGGCCCTATGTATCTTGGGTTCAGCTTTCCACGCTTTCCAAAGTGTATCAAGCCTCTCCAGAGTGAGACTTTCAAAAGGACTCGATCTCCCACCTAGAACTCTAAGGGGTTTCTTCGTTTGTCTGCGTATCTTTTCTGTCGGTCTCTAGAGGCTTTCAATCGTTCATTAATTTGAACGATCTTCTCTGTCGTTTCCCGAATGATCTCCGGACCTGTGAGAGTGTTGTCTGGAACTCATCCTTTAGCTAACTGAGTGTCACCCACCTCAGCCCGCACATAGGGGACCTGCACTTTCGGCCATAGAGGGCTTCAAATGGAGCAGCCTTGATACTCATGTGATAATTGTTGTTGTAAGAGAATTCAACGAGGGGTAAGTGAGTATCCCACGCCATCCCAAAGCTAATCACACAGGCTCGTAACATATCTTCTAAGGTTTGGATAGTTCTCTCACTTTGTCCGTCGGTCTGCGGATGGTAGGCTGTACTCATGTCCAGCCTCGTTCCTAAGGAGCTTTGTAATAACTGCCAGAACCTCGAAGTGAACCTACAATGTCTATCGGAAACAATAGATATAGGAACACCATGCAATCGTACGATCTCCCTAATGTATGTTCTTGTGAGTTTCTCCATCTTTTATGTTTCCTTGATGGGCAGGAAGTGCGCGGACTTGGTCAATCTGTCGACGATGACCCATATGGAATCAAGCCCACCTGTTGTCTTGAGTAGCTTGGTTATGAAATCCATAGTGATCCGCTCCCACTTCCATTCAGGTATCTCCAGTTACTATAGTAGACATGATGGTTTCTGGTATTCGACCTTGACCTTGGCGCAAGTAAGGCATTTACACCCGAAGGTAGCAATCTCTGCTTTCATGTTAGGCCACCAGTATGACTTTTTAAGATCCAAATACATCTTGTCTGAACCTGGGTGGACGGAGTATCGAGTGTTGTGGGCTTCCTTCATGACTATGTCTCTGAAGCCACCGTGTCGTGGTGTGCAGATTCGGTCCATGAGATATAAGGCTCCGTCACCCTTGACTTCCAAGTTCTTATCCATTCCTCATAGGGATTCTCCCGCCACATTTTCAGGCTTCGAGCTGAGCCTCCTTAATCTGTGCGGATAGATGCGAATGGATAGTCATTGTTAATGACTTGAACCTTCAACCAGAATATTCTTTCCGGCTTAGGGCTTCTGCTACTACATTGGCTTTACCCGGATGATAATGAATTTCGCATTTGTAGTCATTAAGTAGCTCGACCCACCGTCGTTGTCTCATATTCAGCTCCTTCTGGTTGAATATGTGTTGGAGGCTTTTGTGGTCGGTGTATATCGTGCTCTTCGTACCGTACAGGTAGTGTCTCCAAATCTTTAGAGCAAACACAACTGCTCCTAATTCGAGGTCATGTGTGGTGTAGTTAACTTCGTATGTCTTCAACTGTCTTGAGGCATAGGCAATGACCTTACCTCGTTGCATCAGAACGCAACCGAGCCCCTAGTTAGATGTGTCACACCCCAAAACCGGAACGGCGAAAACGTTCTGGGGTGGATGACGTCATGTCAAGTATCACAACACATGCATTATAGTAATCAAAGTACAACAAAACATTGCATTAATAGTAATAGTTTTACATGATTTACATTACAAAGTATCAAAGTAATACAGGCAAATGTAATAAGTACAACATGGTACTAAGCTATCTTTATCAACAGCTCCAAGGATGTACCTGTCTATTGCTGACCTGAGAATACAAGTTATTTGAAAAGCGAGTATCAGCATTTTTACAAATGCTGGTGAGTTCATAAGTATTTAGTGGCATTTTATCCAAATAACTTTAATAAAAGTGGTAGTTTTCAAGTATACAGTGAAATAGAGTCCCTTCCAGAAAATCCTATATTTTCTATTTAAAAAGCAGTCTTCTACCATAACTGGTCAGAGTTATGTGGTAAAAAGGTAGTTTTTCCCTTAATCGCGATCGTTATCAAAATATAGAATTTGATTATTAAGAAAGCAGGAGAATTCGGGGAAATAACGTATGCCTCAGCAGTGAGGACTGCTGACTAAGGCAAAGGAATCATAGGCTCCAGGAGAGTATCGAATGAACGACACGCCTGGCTCAGTCTAACAGAAAGTGACACAGACCCCAGACGGTATCAAATGAAAGATACAACTGGTAAGGTCCAAAGCAGAGAATACAGACGACAGACAGTATCAACTGAAAGATACAACTTGCAAGGTCAAAAACACTGTGACTTTGAGAATGAGTTACTAGCATACAGTGTAAATTGCTGGTGAAATACCGTTACCTTAAGGCCATGAATTATAAGGCAACCTGGGATACTCGTAACCATACTAACCGACACTAGAGTACCAGACGCCCTACAAACATCTATAAATATGACATTTGTCACCCCTTGGCTTGGTGGGCCGTGGACTGTAGCTAGTAGTCAAGGTGAGGGGGTGTCAATCCCGTATAGATCTATACACACAATGTCCGCTCTCCCTACAGGAGACTCTGGTTACCAACTAGACGACGGAGAAGGTCGTGTCACGAAGATGCATCCCATATAGTGGGTAGTGGGTTTCATATGTAAGTGCTGAACTAGAGGTAGAGACTCATAACTGGACTGACTAGAGTAAACCTATATGTCTATGCTCATATACATAACATATAACTAATGAATCAAACGACCTTCGGACGGCCATCTGATCCCACCAGACCACATCTCAACGAAGAAAAGGAAATAGGGCGGACAAGCCTTCCTGAGTCCTTCAATCATTACTTATATGCATCTAAACAAGCACATACATACATCTAACTACGCTTGAGTGTGTAACAAGTGGATTCATATCGTGAAGTATAAGTCTACAGTGTGGAATAACCGATTCGTGAAGTATAAGCGTGCCAAATGTAAGTGTAACACGAAGTAGACGCGACATCAAGTGAAGTAGGAGCGTATCGAGTATAAGTGAAGTAGAAGCGATACCAGGTATAAGTGAAGTAGAAGCGATATCAAGTATAAGTGAAGTAGAAATGTATCGCTAAGTAAGAGTGTGAACAAGTATAAGCGTCCAGCAGGTATAAGTGTATCACGAAGTGGAAACGTTATCAAGTATAAGTGTATCACAAAGTGGAAACGTTATCAAGTATAAGTGTATCACGAAGTGGAAGAGTTATCTAAACAGAATTAACGTAGTGGTATCTTAACCAAGTAGAAGTATAAAATCATAGACGTAAACTTTGGAAAACCTTTATATATTAAGAAAATCACGACTTGGTATTCCTTTGCGAATTAAGTTTGATTTAAAACCTTTAGAAATTCTTTAGAAACCTTTCATAAATCAGTTTGAAATGAAACTTTGAATAAACAGTATAAGTAAGAATTTTGAACAAGTGAAAACATTTCAGAAAACCATTTATAGTCATCCTACTCGGTAAAGCAGTTTATAGTGTGGTAAATCCTTGTGCATGCGGGTTATCAATCACATATGATTGATATGATAACTGGCATGTTTAACTTGTATTCCCCCCCCCCTATAAAACGTATAAAAACATTTAAAAGGTTCATTCATGGGTATGAACTCACCTAGTGTAAGTGGATCTGACGCAGGTGCTGGTTGGGTGCTCGGTGTCAAGTAAAGACTTAGACACACTTAGTGACCTATTTAACATATGATAACATATTTTCACATACAATTAGTACATTTGATACTAATTAAATAAGTATACACACCCTAAAGAGCGAAAAACACTTTGGTTAAGTGTTTGGGGTGTCCCGGGTAACATCTAAGGGCTCAAATGGCTTAGGAATGGAGTTTACTCTCCAAGAGTAAACTCTATACTTAGAGTTTATGGCCCAGGGACAACTCCCCATGAGTTTACGACCGTAAACTCATGGTGAGGGGTTTCTAGGGTGTTTTAAGGCTTTAACTTGCTTGCGGAATTATTCTAGGTCCAAATCTAATTTGTATGTGTGGATTTAAGGGGTTTAAAGGGTCCAAATGGGAGTTTACGACCCATGAACCACCCCTATGGGAGTTCACGGCCGTGAACTCCTATCCCTTGACTTTATGGAGGTTTTGAAGTTCCTAATTCCTTCTAGTAATTTATAATGAAGTATAAGGTCATTTGGGGGAATTAAAACTATCATTTTAGCATGTTTAGGGGTGTTTACGGCCTTGACATATGTCTGGGTCGTAGACTCCTTTTAATCCCTTAAATCCTTGTGTTTGAATGATCTAAACCCGAAATAGCAAGCCCCTAATTCATGTATTAAGCCTAAGGATGGTTTGGGAGTGTGTTTGGGACATTTTGACAAGGTTTAGAGGTGTTTACGGCCTAAGCATGTGCTTGGGCCGTAAACTCTCTTTTATGCCCTAAATTGATTGTTTTAAAAGAGTAAACACTCCTAGGGTAAATCCTCAATTGGTTCCTAGGCTCAATGGGACTAGTTCGGGTCTTTTTGGCCTCATTTAAGGTGTTTACGGCCTAAGGAGGATCTTAGGCCATGAACTCCTTTTCAACAGCGTAAATGGTCAAATTCTAAGCTATAATCACGAGTCATAATGTTTACAACAAGCTAGGGTAAGTGGACTTACGATTTGGAAGCGTTTAGTTGCGGATTCGAGTCGAAAACGAGTCTAGAGAGAGAGTATAGAGAGAGAGGGTGGAAAAGGTTCAAATGGGGTTTTCTCCCCCCCCTATATATGGGTGGGAGTTGGAGCTCAGTGAGAATCTACCCGATACTGTCGTTCAACGGGAATTTTGGTCGCACCCGATTTAGTGGTCGTGATAATAAAACTAAATTTTTCCAATTAAATGGAAATGTTTAACACGTGTTTTTATTTATCTTACCACGACGTTAACGACATGTAGTATAAGTAAATAAAATATTTATTTACTTGGCGACCTCTAATTAATGGAACTTTTATAAACTGGCATATTCCATTAACGGTAACGGGGAAATGTAACGAAACTAACTTGGGTTGTCACATCATCCCGAAATTCAGGTCTAGGCAGGGAAGTAGGTATGAATGACTGAGTAGAGGTAAGAGGGTACTTCCTATTCTATTTGTCCTCACATTCCCAAGTGAACTCTGGTCTGTGTTTGTCATTCCAACAGACCTTCACGCACGGAATGCGGATTCCACCTTGTATAGCTAGGGGGTTCCTACTGGTGTATCTACGAGGTTAGGGTTCTCAATGGTTTCTATCAGGATGAGTGGGATACGAAGAGTGACATCGGGAAATCACATATCGAGTCTAAGAAGTGGATCGATCGAGTCTGAAACTTGTGGAATATCCGAAAGTAGTAGCGGTCTGAAAAGGGTTGGGCTAATTCTCCATGAGGATTCTCTGATGGTCCTAAGCTGTCGGAACGGTAGAGCTTTTCAGTACTTAGAACATAGTGTACTTCTATGGCAAGATCATCACTGGCATGATCGTCATTACGAAGTTCCTAACGTTCTCTCTCGTACTGGATGTGTAGTCCTTCAGGTTGGTTCTTAGGAAGCTCGGGTTGTCTTTGGTTTTGCGTTTTCCCGTCAATTGGCTTTTAGAGGATTTCTAGGTCATTGAATGGGTTGTGTGTTACTATGGTTTTCTATTTGCTGTAGAGTGTCTATCTCAAGCTTGTGCAAAGTGAACCTGCACAACTAATCTTGAGATGCGGAAACCCTCAGGGTCGGGAAGATAGGGTTTCACCAGGCGAGTGTTGGACTATCTCGGGAGGTGGTTCTACTATTTCTGCGCGAGATAGTATTCGTTGAACACCTAATAGTCCAATGAATCTCTAAGTCTTTGGTTTAATCTAGTGCGGAAAGCGCATGCTCCTGCATAATCCCTCGACTGACACCAAGGCTAGTGTCAAGCCTATAATCTCTTCGGGATCTGGGTCATGAGACTCAACACAACTACTTTCGCACTTTGATCAAGGATTCTTGGCTGCGGAGGTTATCCTGTGGTTCTCGGTATTCTAGTGTTTACTTCAGAAGGTGAAGTCTATCGTCTACGGGGCCACGATGATTTCCTCCATGCGAGAGGGTGGAGGGTTATAGGCACTACTTGTCTGTAACAGGGTGGACGAAGTGCCTGAGTAGTGCGAGCATCTACTGCGACTACTCTTCCGAAGGTTCTGAGTTTTTCCCCGGTCTAGGTCAAATCTAGTGAGTATAGGGTTCCATTACTCGGAACTTCAATCCCTTTACTAACTGAGGGTGTTAGCTACTATGTGGGCTTAACCGGGATGACAACAAATTTCGGATTCGTGGTCTTTATAGTAGCTCAACCTGCAGTGTTTCTCTTGACTCCAGCTCCTGATGTGCGACGTTGTCACACCCCCGAACCAGACGGCGGAAACGTCCGAGGGCTATTATGACTCAATTGAATACCATCACAATGAATATACATGAAACATAACATCATACAATACCAAGCATTGGAATATTACAACTGGTAGCGTTTACATTCAGTACATTGATCCATAATATTACATGCCCAAAAGTAAATTGTTCGGTACTAATTAAAACAACAGCAAGACGTTACTGAGTACATTTTTCCTTTTCGATTTACCTGTTACCTGAGAATACAAGTATTTTGAAAAACGTCAACATATGAAATGTTGGTGAATTCATAAGTAGTGTTTGAAATATAGTGGTTTGTATTGTTTTGAAAATCACCAGAAAATCCGATATTTTCTGAAAAGAACTTAGTATAAAAAGTGTGAAGATCCGTAAGTATGCTTGTTTGTTTCTATAAATGTAAAAGTACAATTTGTAAAACTCGGTATGTAATCTCGTAGGTGTATTAATTGAAAACCCTAGGAAAACCCGATGTTTTCCTAATACTTTGCATCAAATGATTTATATCTTGTTATTTCGTTACGATGGGTGTATTCGTTGAGTCCCGGTGACGTTGGATTAATTATGGATTGTGAATTGTTATAAACACACATTAATGAAAATGACTAGTTTACAACCATGCAAACGATCCCTTAGGCGTTGCTCGCACTATTTACTTAATCCAAACACCCGGACTTCATGTAGCCCCACAACCGAGGAGGAAAAGAGGGTGCGAAGTCCCGATATTTTCCGTAAGTCGTTCAAGGCTATCGTGAATGCGAAGGGCCCTTAGCCCAACTCGCATTTGGTGAATTCTCGACTTTACTAGCAGCACCAGAGGGCCCTTGGGGTCCAATAGCTCAAAGCCTGTAAAAGTCCTTTTACACGAAATTAGGTCATATCAGACCCAACTACATATAAGCGAGTTTCCTTCGGGCCTAAAGATCATGCCATTGGGCTAGCTAGGCCCAACAAACACGATTTGAAACTTTTGGGCCCAAAGACGGTGTATCGACGTCTGGTGTATTCTCATGTGTGTATTGACTTCCCGAAATTTCCGCGTGTGTATTGAAGTTTCGTCGTGTTAGTAATTTCGGATTCACTATTGATTCGAGACCGAATCAATTCGTTTGATAACGATTTTGGTGTTGAAGGTGTATTATAATTTGTCGATAGTCGAGGTGCTAGTATTTCATCATGACGGATTTATTATTTAAAACATTAGGATGTTTCATTATTGCAGCCCCTTTCTTTTGGATAATTTACACATTTAACCCTTTGTATAAAATAAATTTCTATTTTAGTCCTCAAACCATTTTTCTTGACACTTTAGTATCAAAACTTGTAGAAAAGTTATTTTTCAGCCCAAAGTTATTTGAAAAACAGTTTTGGTCCACCAAATGAAATTTTTCTCGGCTGAAACCCTTATGTTCGCAGTTTTTACAATTTTGGCCCAAAATAGAAATTTTTTGCATTTTTGGTCCCTTTTAAATATGAAAAGCATTTTTAACCCTTGAAATGGACTTGGAGCACTAGTAGTCCCCTGTTTTACAGAAAATCACAGTTTCAGCCCCTCTAATTTGAAAATCTCGCATATTGGGCTTTATTGGGCCGAAAAATTCATTTTTGGCCCATTATGCTTAAAAATTTCACATTTAATCCTTCAAAGAGAATATTTCCAGAAAAATACCTTATTGAAACTGTTTTGACTCATTTCATCCATCAGAATTTGTATTTTGTCATTTTGGGCCCTTTAACTTTATATTTTCAACATTTTGAGTCCAAAAATGGGATTTTTAGCCCAATGAGTTCATATTAACCAACTTGGTTATTTTTCTAGAATTGATTTGTGTGTAATAATATGTTTAACACTTGTTTCATACATCCTAATGCAAATCTCGATTTTAAGGACTTTTTGACTAGTTTCAACACCATAATCACATAAGAACATGTAAACAAACATAGAAATCATACAAAGCATACATATACTCATAGATCTACACATTTGCTTGTATTCCCCCCCCCCCCCCCACAAAACTTATAAAAACCGAAAAATAGGGGGTATGAAGCTCACCTTTGGGTGTGGTTTCGGTTTTGGAGAAAAGATGGAAGAAAATGAGGTGATTTTCGGCCCTAGCACACTTTGATGAAGATGTCGACTTTGAGGTGATTCTAGGATGCAAGATCATGATTTCTTATGAGTTAAGAAGAGATGTTTGATAAATCAAGGAACCTAGATCATAGATTTAAGTATAAACTTACCTTGGATGGTGATTCTTGTGAAAAATCTCCTTGAAATGCCCTTAAATCTCGAAAATTTAGTGAAGAGGGGTGAGGGTGTTCTTGAGAGTGTTTGATAAGTAAAAAGTGATGGAAGTGTGTGTGTGTGGGTGCTTTCGGCCAAGATCAAGAAGAAGAGAAGAGAGAGAGAGAGAGAGAGAGAGAGAGTTGAGTTGAAAATCCTAGATGCATGTTGGTCCATGCATGGAGGTATGTGAGGTATAAGTGAGGTGGCAAGGCTTAAGTCAACTCTTCACTTCTTGGATTTGGGCTTTGGGATGAGATTTTGGAAGGAAAAGGAGATTATTGAGCTTTAATGCCCCTAAGCCCATATTATAGCTAGGTTGGATGATTTTTGGCCTAAAAAAATATAAATATGATTTTCATACTTTGTTGGGCTAGTTTAGGTTAATTATGGTTCATAATATTTAATTTATTTCATTCTAGGCCCAATATGGCCCAAAATGTTGAAATAAATGAATGTGGGTCCAATTAGAGCCCATTTAAAGGTTCTAATCCCATGATAGTCAAATTGGAAGCTTATTGGTCCAATGAGTCCAATAAGGAAGTCCTAGCCCCAAATGGACCTAACAAGAACTTCTAGGGTTTCCAATTGCTTGTTGACTATTTGTAGTACTTGTATGGTGTATTGGATTGAAGTTTTGTTGTCATAGAGTAAGCATCATACATGCTCTTAAGTTTTTGATTCTACATTTTACTTTAGTGTAGTGATTACAAGACATAAAATTTCTAGTTGTGACAGACGTGTGAAGGGTCTTTCTAGCGAATCTACGAAGTATGCTTCGGATGGTCATTGTCTTCTGGAGTATCTTACAGTGTCTTTTGCTTCGGTTTCTGTATGACTAAGAGAGGCCGGTCAATAGCGTGCGGTACCCTTCTCTTAGGTACTTCGGAAGGTTTGAGATAAGAGGGACGACTGACGGATCGTATTAGGTTTGATTATTTGTATTATGTTTAGGTTCAGAAGAACCTTTGTTTGCCGACATGGCTACGGAGAAAGTTCTTTTTACACAGCACTAAGGATGTACACATGGTTGCACTACGTCAAACCATGATCGATATAGTTGTCGAAGTTGGCATACCTCAACATGATATAGAATGAGGATCGGTAGAGTCATGCGCCGAACAGGAATACAAGTTCTAGGCGTCTCGGGATTCGTCCTGTGTATCACTATCACGGATATTTAGACCGATAGAGTCGACGCAGAACTATAGAGTGTTCCAAGGGTTTCTGAGTGGAGTACCTTTTCATGAATGGATTCTCACGAGGCATTTCTATAATCGCCTAACATATACTAGTCATGTATAATTAAGATAGGGAGGACTGTTGACTGAGCAACTCCGCCCTAAATCCACAACCAAACGAGGAACAGGAAATGAGGCGGCATTCACTCACTCTAGGTCTATCCATCTTAACTATACATGGTCGTAACGCATACGTTTAGCCATTATAGTTTTACCTAATGAATTTCAAATTTTATAACAGTGCTGCGACTTTCGCCTTAATAGGGAAGTATTTACATTTGAATTAGCCTTTTAATGTTTTGCGTTAGTTATCCGAGATCGAGAGACGTACCAAAATCTATTAGGTTCCTTGATGCTTCTCCCTAAGCATCAGAGTTAGACTCCTCCTATGTCTTTGTCTTTCCCTTCGGTTGGGAAGTCCTTCTTAAAGAGTCCCCCTTCACCACATAGGTGGCAAACTGTACAGGTTGCCACATTGGTAGTTGATGTAATGAACTCAACCGGGGTTCTGCAGACGTGAGCAGTATGCCCCAACATGTGGCACCTAGCACAATAGAGCTCCCGGCAGACACCATGATGATGGTAGCTGCACTTGCTGCAATGGGGAAGGTTTCCTAAGTATGGTCTCCTAGGTGTAGGGATGGAAGGGTTGGTAGGGAATTTGACCATCTCAGCTCGTTGCCTTTCGGAAGGTCCTTGAGTCGAGGTACTTCCCTCCTCGATCTTGATCTTTCTCTTCAGTGGATTTGAGTGAGGTTCTTGGGCGGCTGGGTATGCAGAGGTTGGTTGCTGCTGTCCACTACTAGGATCGGAATTTCCGATGGGGCTCTTACTAACATTGGCGTTGTTAGCATTCAGTTGAGCCATGACAAATGCTACGGCTGCGGAGACTGCAGCTTGGAACGTAGCTTCATCGAATAAAAGATTAGGTTTCTTGCTTGTGGACTGGTTACACTTCTTCGGAGGCATGGTTTTTCCTACATGGAAAGGAATACGAGATAATGAGAGACGATGGCTAGCCCTGGACATATCTGTCCTGACTGCATTAGGCATAAATTTTTCCCGTGCCTCGGGTACTGGTTGTCTGAGTGTCGACCTACATCCCTATGATGTAGTCCTGGTGTACAAGGTAGGAGTATGAGTATCGGAAAAGGCCATAAGATGGTAGTCATTCCTACTACGTTACCTTTATACTAGGAAGGTTTCACTCTCTGGTCTGGAAAGATTTGAGAACAGTTCGGAACGAACACCGTGGGGAGAGAGGCTCATGAAGGCTTATGGCTAAATACTCTCAATAGAGGTGCGGGGATCCACTCTAATCGTGTGACTGGCAACGGGAATTGACGATTTACCTAACACATAGCGTGAGTAGTGTGACCACTAACTCACTAAATCGTATTATTTTACAGGTTTATTAGTGTGACGAACACGAGGAAGAGACAATTCTCGGGTTCCATGTACTGGCTCCCTATGTCTGCCTCGTATCTTTGGCTGGTATCGGCGTTGGTTTCCTTCGAGTAGTTACCTAGGGTTCTTTTCTCGTGGAGACACATTGAATTTCTATTCCACCTTACTCCCGAATCCTACTCAAGGTGTCATCACTTCATGATGGATGACTGGAAATTTTGGAAGTTTAGGCGAATTTCTCACCGATGTCCCTAAAAAGATATAGGCACTTGGTGAATTCAATAGTCTCAACCCAGTTCATTTATTTCCGAACAGGAAATCTTCTCAATGAACCTCTTCTGGGTCTGCATCAACTCTTCTTTCAAGAAATGAAATGGATACGGTTTTCTACAGGGTTCGTGCGAGAATTGGAAATGTCTAAAGAATCCTAAGAGATTATTAACATTTCACTGGATGATCCATATCGAGTCCTGCTACGATTACATAGGGTATACAAATAATATATAACTTAGATCCGATAGGCCTTCGAATATGTGTTACTACTCTATATCCACATCCCAACGAGGAAAAGGAAGTAGAGCGAAACCACGCATTCTTAGCCTATGGGATCCTTATTATATATAACCTTGGGAGTATACCCTCTGTAGTTGTAGGTATATCAATAAGGATCTTTTTAGTTCTTCACACAAGGTTAGTTATGGATCCTAAAATACCCCTATGGTATTTTAATTTTTGTTTGTTTCTTACCTTCTGATTATGATTCCGGGATTAATGTGAGTCTTTTAGTATTCCAAAATACTCCTATAGTATTTTAAACTTTGTGTTTGGCTCTAGCATTCCTAGTTGGTAAGTTTCAGACCTGTTGCAACAACACTATCACTCCTAAGCACACGCTCATCGCATCTCGAATAAATGTAGTTGATCAGGTTACATTTATTCCAGCTTACGATTACATAACTGCCCAGGTTTGACGGTAATGCTCAACATCCGAAGACTTTTATTATTGTTGTTCTTGTGATACTTTTGTTCGAGTGTTTAGGTTCTGGATGTTCTTATACTTTGGTAAAATATGGTTATGTTTTAAAGTATAATTTTTGGTCAGAGTGTTTTATCCCTTTTGTATTTATAGGTTGTATATCTTTTATGAATTGATATACTTAGCTCACTATAAACAATGCTCTGATACCAATCTGTCACACCCCAAAACCGGAACGGCAGAAACGTTTTGGGGTGGATGACGTCATGTCAAGTATCACAACACATGCATTATAGTAATCAAAGTACAACAAAACATTGCATTAATCGTAATAGTTTTACATGATTTACATTACAAAGTATCAAAGTAGTACAGGCAAATGTAATAAGTACAGCATGGTACTAAGTTATCTTTATCAACAGCTCCAGGGATGTACCTGTCTATTGCTGACCTGAGAATACAAGTTATTTGAAAAGCGAGTATCAGCATTTTTACAAATGTTGGTGAGTTCATAAGTATTTAGTGGCATTTTATCCAAATAACTTTAATAAAAGTGGTAGTTTTCAAGTATACAGTGAAATAGAGTCCTTTCCAGAAAATCCTATATTTTCTATTTAAAAAGCAGTCTTCTACCAAGACTGGTCAGAGTTATGTGGTAAAAAGGTAGTTTTTCCCTTAATTGCAATCGTTATCAAAATACAGAATTTGATTATTAAGAAAGCAGGAGAATTCAGGGAAATAACGTATGCCTCAGCAGTGAGGACTACTGACTAAGGCAAAGGAATCATAGGCTCCAGGAGAGTATCGAATGAACGACACGCCTGGCTCAGTCTAACAGAAAGAGACACAGACCCTAGACGGTATCAAATGAAAGATACAGTTGGTAAGATCCAAAGCAGAGAATACAGACCACAGATAGTATCAACTGAAAGATACAACTTGCAAGGTCAAAAACAGTGTGACTCTGAGAATGAGTTACCAGCATACAGTGTAAATTGCTGGTGAAATACCGTTATCTTAAGGCCATGAATTATAAGGCAACCTGGGATACTTGTAACCATACTAACCGACACTAGAGTACCAGACGCCCTACAAGTGTCTATAAATATGACATTTGTCACCCCTTGGCTTGGTGGGCCGTGGACTGTAGCTAGCAGTCAGGGTACGGGGGTGTCAATCCCGTACAGATCTATACACACAATGTCTGCTCTCCCTATAGGAGACTCTGGTTACCAACTAGACGACGGAGAAGGCCGTGTCCCGAAGATGCATCCCATTTAGTGGGCAGTGGGTTTCATATGTAAGTGTTGAACTAGAGGTAGAGACTCATAACTGGACTGACTACAGTAAACCTATATGTCTATGCTCATATACATAACATATAACTAATGAATCAAACGACCTTCGGACGGCCATCTAATCCCACCAGACCACATCTCAACGAAGAAAAGGAAATAGGGCGGACAAGCCTTCCTGAGTCCTTCAATCATTACTTATATGCATCTAAACAAGCACATACATACATCTAACTACGCTTGAGTGTGTAACAAGTGGATTCATATCGTGAAGTATAAGTCTACAGTGTGGAATAACCGATTTGTGAAGTATAAGCGTGCCAAATGTAAGTGTATCACGAAGTAGACGCGACATCAAGTGAAGTAGGAGCGTATCGAGCATAAGTGAAGTAGAAGCGATACCAGGTATAAGTGAAGTAGAAGCGATATCAAGTATAAGTGAAGTAGAAATGTATCGCTAAGTAAGAGTGTGAACAAGTATAAGCGTCCAGCAGGTATAAGTGTATCATGAAGTGGAAACGTTATCAAGTATAAGTGTATCACGAAGTGGAAACGTTATCAAGTATAAGTGTATCACGAAGTGGAAGAGTTACCTAAACAGAATTAACGTAGTGGTATCTTAACCAAGTAGAAGTATAAAATCATAGACGTAAACTTTGGAAAACCTTTATATATTAAGAAAATCACGACTTGGTATTCCTTTGCGAGTTAAGTTTGATTTAAAACCTTTAGAAATTCTTTAGAAACCTTTCATAAATCAGTTTGAAATGAAACTTTGAATAAACAGTATAAGTAAGAATTTTGAACAAGTGAAAACATTTCAGAAAACCATTTATAGTCATCCTACTCGGTAAAACAGTTTACAGTGTGTCCTTGTGCATGCGGGTTATCAATCACATATGATTGATATGATAACTGACATTTTTAACTTGTATTCCCCCCTATAAAACGTATAAAAAGATTTAAAAGGATCATTCAGGGGTATGAACTCACCTGGTGTAAGTGGATCCAACGCAGGTGCTGGTTGGGTGCTCGGTGTCAAGTAAAGACATGGACACACTTAATGACCTATTTAACATATGATAACATATGTTCACATACAATTAGTACATTTGATACTAATTAAATAAGTATACGCTCCCTAAAGAGCGAAAAACACTTTGGTTAAGTGTTTGGGGTGTCCCGGGTAACATCTAAGGGCGCAAATGGCTTAGGAATGGAGTTTACTCTCCAAGAGTAAACTCTATACTTAGAGTTTACGGCCCAGGGACAAATCCCCATGATTTTACGGCCGTAAACTCATGGTGAGGGGTTTCTAGGGTGTTTTAAGGCTTTAACTTGCTTGCGGAATTATTCTAGGTCCAAATCTAATTTGTATGTGTGGATTTAAGGGGTTTAAAGGGTCCAAATGGGATTTTACGGCCCATGAACCACCCCTATGGGATTTCACGGCCGTGAACTCCTATCCCTTGACTTTATGGAGGTTTTGAAGTCCCTAACTCATTCTAGTAATTTATAATGAAGTATAAGGCCATTTAGGGGAATTAAAACTATCATTTTAGCATGTTTAGGGGTGTTTACGGCCTTGACATATGTATGGGCCGTACACTCCTTTTAATCCCTTAAATCCTTGTGTTTGAATGATCTAAACTCGAAATAGCAAGCCCCTAATTCATGTATTAAGCCTAAGGGTGGTTTGGGAGTGTGTTTGGGACATTTTGACAAGGTTTAGAGGTGTTTACGGCCTAAGCATGTGCTTGGGCCATAAAATCTCTTTTATGCCCTAAATTGATTGTTTTAAAAGATTAAACACTCCTAGGGTAAATCCTCAATTGGTTCCTAGGCTCAATGAGACAAGTTCGGGTCTTTTTGGCCTCATTTAAGGTGTTTACGGCCTAAGGAGGATCTTAGGCCATGAACTCCTTTTCAACAGCTTAAATGGTCAAATTCTAAGCTATAATCACGAGTCATAATGTTTACAACAAACTATGGTAAGTAGACTTACGATTTGGAAGCGTTTGGTTGCGGATTCGAGTCGAAGACGAGTCTAGAGAGAGAGTATAGAGAGAGAGGGTGGAAAAGGTTCAAATGGGGTTTACTCCCCCCCCCCCCCCTTATATATGGGTGGGAGTTGGAGCTCAGTGAGAATCTACCCGATACTTTCGTTCAACGGGGCTTTTGGTCGCACCCGATTTAGTGGTCGTGATAATAAAACTAACTTTTTCCAATTAAATGGAAATGTTTAACACGTGTTTTTATTTATCTTACCATGACGTTATCGACATGTAGTATAAGTAAATAAAATATTTATTTACTTGGTGACCTCTAATTAATGGAACTTTTATAAACTGGGATATTCCATTAACGGTAACGGGGAAATGTAACGGAACTAACTTGGGTTGTCACAAGATGCATCGCAGTATAGCATGAAATCGTCTATCCCTTCGGGGAGGGATAGTATCGGTGCGGTGCATAAGGCTCGTTTCAGGGTTTGGAATTCTTTCTCTTGTTTCTCTCCCCAGTCAAAGGCCACGCCTTTTTGGGTCAATGTTGTAAGGGGTTTCGCGATCCGAGAGAAGTTCTGTATTAACCTGCGGTAGTAGCCAGCAAGGCCTAGAAATTGACGAATTTCTATAGTCGTCTCCGGTGTTGACCAGTTCTCAATAGCTTTAATCTTGGATGGGTCCACATGGATTCTTTCTTCGCTAACCACGTGTCCTAAGAATCCGACTCTTCGGATCCAAAATTCGCACTTAGAGAACTTCGTATATAGCTTCTCCGATCGTAGGGTTTCCAGGACTTGTCGTAGATGATAGCTATGCTCCTCCTTACTTCGAGAGTAGATAAGTATATCATCAATGAAGACGATGACGAACTGATCCAAGTAAGGACGGCACACCGTATTCATTAAGTCCATGAATACCACGAGCGCGTTGGTCAGTCCGAACGGCATCACTATGAAATCGTAGTGTCCTTAACGAGTTCGAAAGGCTGTTTTCGGGACATCCTCCTCAAGCACTCGTAACTGGTGATACCCGGACCTCAGATCAATCTTGGAAAAGTAACTCGCCCCATGTAGTTGGTCAAATAAATCGTCTATACGAGGAAGAGCGTAACGAATTTTAACCGTCAACTTGTTGAGTTCTCTATAATCGATGCACATACGGAACGATCCGTATTTCTTCTTTACGAACAAGAACGGTGCTCCCCAGGGTGACAAGCCTGGTCTTATAAAGCCCTTGCTGAGCAGGTCGTTAAGTTGACCGAAAAGTTCTTGCATCTCAGCAAGCGCTAGACGATAGGGCGATTTGGCTATGGGGGTAGCTCCTGGAATTAAGTCGATCTTGAACTCGACCTGACGTTGGGGAGGTAAACCTGGTAGCTCTTCCTGAAAGACATCGGGGAAGTCGCGTACTACTGGGAAGTCTTTAGGTCTGTTGTTTTCTGGCTCGTATCGACAACGTGTGCAAGGAATGCACAATATTCCTTACGCAAGTACTTTTGGGCTTGAATACTTGAGATGATATGAAGACTCGTAATGGGTTTGTCTCCGTAGATTAACAAGGTTTCGTTATTCGGTAGATTTAGACGGATTTCTTTGTCGAAATACAAGATATCGGTACAATGGAGACTCAACCAGTCCATGCCCACGATGACATCGGAACTCTTGATCGATACTGGTATAAGGTCGATTGGGAACGAATGATTATCTAGCTTGAGGGTACAACCTATGTAGATCTCATTAGAACTCTCTGTCTTTCCGTTAGCCATTTCTACGACGAAGGTTTCTTTTAGTGGTCATGGGGATTGTTTAAGTAAGTGTTTAAAGTTTTGGTTTACGAAGCTTCTTTCTGCCCTACTATCGAATAGGATACAAGTATAAGAGTTATCAAGAAGGAACGTACCTGTGACTACTGTGGGGTCTGCTACTGCTTCATTGTGGCCAATAGCAAGTAGTCTTCCCGTTCCTCCCATAATCCCAGCTTTCGGACAATTTCTTTTAAAGTGCCCTATCTCGCCGCACCCATAGCAGGCTTAACTCACTCCGGTACTGGGAACTTGAGTGATGGGCTTGGCTTGAGATCTGCAAAACCAGGCGGTATGGCCCTTCCGGTCGCAGTTAGTGTAGTGCATTTCACGACAGGGGCCGTGATGATGGAAGGAGCACTTGGTGCACTTGGGTGGGTTTCCAGCATATGTTTTGGCTGTCACAAGGGCAGCAGGAGTAGTGGCAGCATGGACAGCCACAGTTTGTTGGTTCTTGGAAGAGGATTGATTTGACTTTCCCTTCTTTCGGTCCCACCGTTTCCTCTTATTGTCGCATGTCTTCATTGGTGCAGTGGCAACCGTTGTTGTCGTTGATCGAGTGGAAGGAACTTCATGATCAATCAACCTTTGGGCCAATTCCTTGGCACTGTCAAAGGTCGTAGGGTGTGATGCTAAAACGTTCCCTCGATATAGGGACACTAAACCCCAGATGTATCGTTCAATTTTCTTGCTCTCAGTAGGGACCATGTTAGGAAATAGAGTTACCAGGTCACAGAACCTGGCTGTATAAGCCATTATGTCGGTCCCCTTCATCTTCAGGTTCCAGAGTTCCTCCTCGAGTTTCTGAACTTCACCCCTAGGGCAGTACTCCCTTGTCAGAAGGTCTTTCAGTGTGTCCCAGCCCATGGCATTGGCTGTTACCAAGGAGAGTGATTTAACATGGCCATTCTATCATGTCAGGGCCCTTTCAGTGAAGGTGCAAGCAGCAAACTTAATCTTGCTTTCCTCGGGGCACGAGCACATCTAAAAAATGGCTTCAGTTCTTTCGATCCATTGGGACAGTGCTATGATCCCTCTGGTCCCATTGAAGGATGTTGGTTTGCATTTCGTGAAGTCCTTATAGGTACACCCCTGTGTACATGGGTGGATTTCACCATGTCTGGAGTTGGTGCCCATTCCGGCTCCAATTTCATCACTAGAATTTATTAGGGCCATAGCTGTGATCACCACTGCGGTTACAGCTGTCTGAAACATCACTGCATCAAAATGCGGAAGAGGTGGTGGTGGAGTTTGAGTTGCAGGTCTGCCCCTGGTCAGACGAGGACGATGCGACATCTTTTACTGAAAATTTATGGAAAGTGATCATAACAGTAATAATCGACTATAAGTAAGATGAGAGTGTTTCATGGACTAAATTGCTATAGTCCAACTATCAGATAGAGTCATATCAACAGAGTAGAGAAACACGAAAGTATAGATTTTCCCATAGAGTAGATAACTGCCAATATTACTGGTATTAATGATGTAAAATGGAGTTAAAAGAAGTTGACCTAACAGTAGGTCTTACATCAAACCATAAGGAAAATGTTGCCAGTTTAGAAGTCTAGTTAGAGTGCTTCAAGTTTAGGAATGTTTACAGACAAGTGCTCTACCGAGCATAGAAAGAAAAGGCTATTCCCTAAACAAAAGATAAAGATGAGTTGACATCTTCTACTGGAGTTCCCTGACTTCGGCTCAGGATGCAGCTAGTTGTTGCTGCAGATCCTCATTGGTCCTCCTAGTCCTATCCATATCTTCTTCAAGTTGGCGGATACGGACAATGTTAAGGTTAGAGTTGGCATCAATTTCCACGACTCTGCCGATGGCTGCATTACTTTGCTCGACGTTCCTAGTAATCCTACGGACCATGACAGGTAGGGCTCGATCAGTCGAGCCACCCTCGCTTATGTTGTAGAAGCTTTGGTCCCCGCTGAAAGGTACAGGATGACCTTGTTCATCACTCCATCGATTCAAGGTTGTTGCCCACATAGGAGTGGGACCATGAAATATTGGATGGGGGTTGGGGTTTGGAGCTACTGGGGGTAGGTTGTTGACTTTTGGTTCGGAGTCGGAGCTATCTGAAAAGCCCTCTGCACGGTGATCATCCAAAGGGATCGGGTGATCATCTTCTGGCTCTTCATCGAGCCATCCTCCAATGCCTTGGTTCGGATAGTACTGATCACTAGGAAGGTGGTAACCAGCCATGCTATATATGCGAGAATGGGGAAAGAATAGTTAATAGCGTTCCAATCTAAGATACTTATAAGATGATCGTTATGAGTCAGACCAATACTTGCATAGTGCATACTAATTACATGCGACCAAAACAGAATAGACCTTCAAAGAAGTGACTCTATCTCTAAATCCACAACCAAACAAGGAACAGGAAGTAAAGCAAATATCACAGATTCTAAGTCTACTGCGCCTTAGTCACATGTAACCGTAGTGTATCCACTTAGCAACTATTGCTATACTAGTAACGACCTTTTTAGTTCTCACATATGTAACTTATAGTAATACAGAATACTCCTATAGTATTCTTGTTCTAATGTTCTTGTAGTAGTGTTGGTAAGTTTTTAGACTTGTTGCAACAAAACAACCACTCTTAGGCACATGCTAGTTGCTCCTAGGAAAATGTAGTTGATCAGGCAACATCCACCCAAATTTGACTATATGTCTCTAAGCCTAATTGTGTTGTTCAACAATCTTAATATTTTTGTTATGTTCTAGTATGATACTGCTCCTTTGTATTAATGGATGTGTGTGTGTGTGTATATATATATATATATATATACTTAGTTAAATATTTTATTATTTAAAAGTATATATTCTTGGTCAGAGTGTTTTAATCTCGATGTGTTTATAGTTCGTATATCTTTTATGGGTTGATATACTTGATTAACTATAAACAATGCCCTGATACCAATCTGTCACACCCCAAAACCGAGAACGGCGGAATACATTATGGGGTGGAGGACGTCATGTACAGTATCATAATAATGCATAATAGTAAAGACAAACAACAACATCCATTGCATTAATATAATAATTCGTAATACAAGCGTGTTCTATACAGTTTGTTAGACACCAAAAGTATAATCAAAATAAAAGATGAGTCTTGTATGTGCTCCATCTTCTCAAAAGCTGCATCTGTACCTGTCTACTGATGACCTGAGAATACAAGTTATTTTGAAAACGAGTATCAACATAAAGCTATTGAGTTCATAAGTATTTATTGTCATTGCTTGTATGAAAGTGTTTACAATCATGTAATATAATAGTTGTTATCAATGTTTGAAAATAGTATGATCCCTAGAAAATCCTATATTTTCCAGCAAAAGTAGTCTTCTACCAAGACTCGGTTATTTGTATGTTTGGTCCTTTGAAAATGTAAAAGTTTTCCAAGTGAAACTATCAGTATGAAAATATAGTTTTAGACTTCATTCATATAAAGTAATTGGGAAAATAATGTTTTACCCCAGCAGTGTCACTGCCGACTGAATGTAATAAAAATGCAGACTCCAGGTAGTATTAAATGTACAATACACCTCGGGGAGTCAGTTTTACCTTTAATTCTTAATGTGATAATTAAAGGTCTGAATGTGAACTCATATGTAACCATGCTGTTTGACGATCGAATAACTGATGACCCTTCAGGTCACACGTAATATGGTGACATTTTGTCACCCCTAGGATTAGCCGGCTCGGACTGTAGCTAGCAGTCGGGATGTCAGAGTGTCTGTCCCATATATATCTATACACATAATGCCCGCTCTCCCTCCAGGAGACTCTGGTTACACGGGTGATAGCATAGTGAAGTGTCGTATCGAGGAGTAGTATGTCACATTCTATTTTAGTATATTCTCGTGTATTAGAGTATAATGTACTTCTTGGTATAATGTATAGAGTGTTCCCTTGTATAGTATATAGTATTCTCTTTGCATAGTATTTAACACGTATTGACTCTTAACTGTACTAACTATAGTAAGTGTCATGGTAATAGTAGTAATGAGTGGTAATGCTTAACTATACCTATTATAGTTAAATAGAAATGTTGGTTGCATGCCTTTGATACACAAAGGTATTGAACTGAAGTGAAGACTTTTATATCCAACACAAATATAAATAATATATAACTAAGAATTCAACGACAGTCGGACAGATAACAATATACGCTAAGTCCACAAACAAACAAGAATAGGAAGTAAGGTGAGCTATCAGTCCTAAGTCCTTCATGTCTTACTTATATAACTATATTGGTGTAGATATGGTTTGGAAACAAAAGAAGTTTAAAAGAGTTTGGAATTAGTTCTATAACAATTTATCAAGAAAAAAGAGTTTGATAAACATTTAAAGCAGTTTTATTGGCAAAGCAGTTAAAAGTATAGAAAATCCTTTTTGGTTGCAAGTTACAAATCACATGTGATTGATACTATAACTTGTTGGATTCAACTTGTATCCCCCCATAAAAGCATTTAAAAGCATTTAAAAACATTTAAAAGGTCTATTAAGGGGTATGAACTCACCTGTAGTGAGTGGATTCGATGGAAGTGTCGGGTAGGATGCTAGGTGTCAAGTGAGGACTTGTACACACACGCAGATCCTATGTAACATGTAGTGATACATAAATGCATCTAATTAGTTATTTAGTCACTAATTTAGTAAGTAAAGACACTCTAATGCATGAAAACACTTTGCTTCAAGTGCTAGGAGTGCTACGGGTTGCATCTAATAAGTGTATGGTCTCACTATGGAGTTTACTCCTCAAATGGGAGCCCTTAGGGGTGTTTACGGTTTCTGGACCATTTCTCCCATGATTTTACTGACGTAAACTCATGGAAATGATGTATTTGTGTGTTTCAAGGTCTCATGCTTCACAAAGAAGTGTCCTAGGGTTGAATCAAAGGCTTAGAAAGTGGTTACACCTCGAAATGGCACACTTTTTGGGGTTTACGGTCCTTGGACCACCTTTGAGAGTTTATGGTCGTAAATCCCTGAGTTTATGGCCGTAAACTCATGGCCACTCCAACCATTTCGTGTTTTGGTGTTGCTAGTTCATGCATGCAAGGTTCTAGCCTCTTGTCCAAGCATTAGAAGGTGTTTGGGGGATCAAAACACCCTTTGGTGGTGTTTACGGTTTTGGGAGATCCCCAAACCGTAAACTCATGTTCTTGGGGGGTTTTGGTGTTTAGTCCATGGATTATCAAGTATACTAAGCATACAACTAGCTAGGAGGAGTATACTTACTTATATGAAGCTTGTAAGAGGGTTTAGGACCCAAGAACAGTAATGTGTGTTCTTGGTGTTCTTAGTGTTTTGAAGATTGCTTGAAGATCTATGTAAAAATCGAAAATTACATGGATGAAATGATGTATAAACACTAGATTAAGTGTTGTAGGAAAGAATCTAGGAAGGATAACTTACATTTTTAATGAATTTAGAAGAATGAACTTATGATACTTGAGAGAAAAACTTGGTGTTGTTGAGTGGGAAGTGGAAGAATGAGGTCAAGAAGTGTAAACTCATGTTATATGTATGAGTCTTCGGACAATCGTGTTTACGGCCCAAACACCTCTTGTTTGGCCATAAACACCTAGCTTAAGGTGTTGTTTGATTTATTTGTTGCATCTCACTAATAACGACACTTCCTTTTATTTAATCGTTTGACAAAAAATAAAATAAAACACCAAACGGACTTAAATCTGGCCAAAAATGTACTGAAATGTTTTTGACTAGTATTTGAAGTGTTTGACTGTGGAAATTATACGAATGGAAATTTCGGGTTGTCACATCGGGTGGCACCAATCGGTATGCGCCTTGGTGATAGGGGCCGCACCCAGCACTAGGTCGATCCGGAACTCGACCTGCCTCTCCGGAGGTATCCCTGGTAACTCCTCCGGGAACACGTCAGCAAACTCCCTAACCACTAGAACTTCTGAAACTAGAGTTTGATCCATGACCCACGTACCCATCACATACGCTAGATAACCCGCACACCTGTGCTGAATATACCGTCGAGCCCTGACAGTTGAACAAAACCCTGATCCCATTCTAGTGCTCTCACCATATCCAATCAGTTCTCCCCTACGTGGTGATCAAACTACTACCCGTTGACCCTCGCACTCAATCACGACACCGAATTGACTAAGCCAGTCCATCCCCACAATTACACACACATCCCCTATAGGAATCTAAATCAAGTCTATCGGGAAGGACACCCCTAAGATCTCCAACTCACATCCTCGGTGGACTGAAGAAGCAAAAACCTCGTGTTCATTCGTGATAGAGTCTCGCAACGGGCACTCTAGCTCGCCTACAGGCACACTGAACTCCCTACTAAATATCTAAGATACAAACGACCGACTCGCCCAGAACCGATATGTAGTTTAGAGTTTGTACATAATTTTAGACTATAAATTTGCCATTTATAGTATTATATTCATTGACTTACAGTCCTCCAAAGTCGAGATATCAAAGCTGGAAGTTTTTAGTTTTTTAGTTTTTTTGTATTCGGTGAATGTTTTAAAGCATGCATATCTAATTCGTTTGAAGTCGGATTGACATGTGGTTTTTTCCAACTTGTAGTTTATAGTTTGTACATGAGTTTAAACTATAATTTTGTCATTTTTGGTTTAACATTCAATGATTTACAACCCTCCGAATTTGGGATATCAAAACTGAAAATTTTCAACTTTTCAACTATTTGTTTTTGTACTTTGTATTATGTGAAAATGTTAACACATGAAAATCTCATTCGTTTATAGTCGGATTGACATGCATTTATTTCCAGAGTGTATTTTAGAGTTTTTATATGAGTTTAGACTATAATTTTGTTAATTTTGGTTTCATATTCAATGAGTTACAGTCACCCAAAGTCGGGATATAAATATGAAAATTTTCAAAGTTCAACCTACTAAGTAGTGAGTAATTAGAAAAAAATTCCGGTTTTTCCGGATTTTCCGGTTCTAAACCCACTTTATCCAGTTCCAACCTACCCACTTTAATGTTTCCGGGTTTTCCAATTCTAGACCCACTTTACCCGGAACCGTACCCGGAACCGAACCGGAACCGATTCCCATATATTGGTCGGGTTTCCGGTTCTATAAAATCCTGTTAACCAGTTCCAGGTTTTCCGGGTCCAGGTCCATCCGGTCCGAGTTTAGACCCACTTTCATCCCTACTCACTGTCTCTTATCCGGACGTCACACTCGTGGACCTCGTTGCTGACGACGCGTGGCTGCTGACTCATGCTTTGGACCGTACCCTCGCACCCCTATATAAAGGGTGCGAGAATTCTCAGATTTGAGAAGTTTTTCACCCCAAAATTCACCCTTTTTCACCTTTTCACCCCCTAAACTTTCTTACGACCCCCAAGGCCCCAGTATCTTATCTAAAACCCGAAGCAAGCCCTGAAGCCCCGAAATTCTCGGAAAGTTAACCTCTTTCCAGTCGTAGTGCTGCCCGCATAAAACCCGGTTTTTACTTAAAAACTCACGGTTTCTTCAAGAAAGATCATCTATAGAAAAGAAACGTTACCCAAATCACCACTTATCAAGTGAGTTCATACCCCTATAATCTACCTTTTTTAATGGTTTTTAAATGCTTTTTAAGGGGGGAATACAAGTTTAACACAATATAAATTGTGTTAATTAATTTTATGTGATAATAATCACACAAAGGGTTTCCCTATGCTTTTAAGGATTACCAAATACTTCCAAAATGACTTAAAGCCATGTTAAATCTTTAAAGTCATGTAAACTACGTTAAATTTTTTGAAAATGGTTTTATAAACTATTTCAAATTATAATTGCCAAAATCAGGTTTATATATGTATAAATATATAAATAAGATATGAAGGGCTTAGGACTAATGAATTATCCTATTTCCTTTTCCTTGTTCGGATGTGGAATTAAGGTGGTGTTATTTGTTCGAAGGTCGTTTCCTTCTTAATTATATATATATATATATATATATATATATATATATATATATATATATATTATACATATATGAATATAAAAGGTGACTCCATTCGGTATCATTACCTTTGTATCATGCTGGGCAAAGGTGTTCATCCATGAGAAATCATGTTAATCAGATAGAACATATAAATTATAATAGGTATAATTTATGATTCAAAACTAAATATACAAGTATGATTCATGATTGTATACTTTCCAAGGAAATTACCAAAATTCATTTAAGTATATCAGGATATGTATAATACGTTTAATATATTAATAACATATTAAAGAGGTAATAATACATCATACCGGGTTTGCATTATCAAAGGTACAATGCAGAGTACCAGGGTTAGCAATCACAGGGTAATAATACATCATACCGGGTTTGCATTAACAAAGGTACAATGCAGAGTACCAGGGTTAGTAATCATGGGGAAATAATACATCATAACGGGTTTGCATTAACAAAGGTACAATATAGAGTACCAGGGTTAGCAATCACGGGGTAATAATACATCATATCGGGTTTTCATTAACATGGGTACAATACAATGTACCAGGGTTAGCAATCACAGGTTAATTTGTGAGACTCTTCATGGTGTACTTATGTAAGTACGACCTTAAGTCTTGACTTATTAACTAGAATCTCCTATAGGGGAGGGCGTGAATTTGTGTATACATCTATATGGGACTGACAATCCCGCACCTTCACGGTTCATTACAGTTTGGCCAACAGGCCTAGGGTGACAAATGGCATATCGTTTCTGACGCCTGAAGAACATCGCATCAGGCACATCAGTCATATTAGTATGGTTAATAGAAGTCGCATGGATAAAACAATGAGTAAATTACTTAGTAATATACTTCTCTTAAAACAGTAAGAAAAGATAATTACATCCTGACTAAATATACCTTCTGTTAGTTTTTACTTATAGTAAAAAAAACTATGTATCATGAAATCAAGTATGGCAAATATACTTGTACTTTAGGTTTTGGAACATTTAAAACCACAAAGCAGTATTATGGATAATATAATATTTTCCAGGATTAATACTAATGTTTTACTGTAGAACGGATATAACTAAGAATACTTTTACAAATGAAATGGTTTATGGGATTAAACTACTTTTACAAATGACACGATTTACGGGATTAAACTACTTTTACAAATGAAACGGTTTATGGGATTAAACTAGTTTTACGAATGAAACGATTTATGGGATTAAACTACTTTTACAATTGGAACTTAGTCATTCACTCTCTGTAAACTGGTATAACATAAACGAACTTTAGTGGTTAATTCTATAATTCCTTAGTTTTTACATCAGAGTTATACATAAGCAATATCCGATTGATAGTGAAATGTGTGACTTCCGCCTTACTTCCTGTCCTGGTTTGGTTGTGGGCTTAGGGCAGATACACCTATTTAATTGTCCATTCGATATTAGGTTATATATATAATTAGTATAAACTAAGTAATTGCATAGGGAACTATTGAGGTTATCAGTTTATCACCTCAGGAAATATAGGATTTTCTGGACGAACCAACGAACTTTTCCAAGAACTTAGAGTATACCTTATAGAACTAAAATACTTATGAACTCACCAGCTTAAATGCTGACCTACTCTTTCAAAATAACTTGTATTCTGAGGAATACAGTAGACATGTACACTCCTGAAGCTTTTGAGAAGACTACCCTAATACCGTATTGTGAGTCTTGTCTTCTACTGTACCTACTTTAGTGTTCGAATACGTAATGTTTAAACACTTATGTAAAACTTATAATTATTAATGAAATGGTTGTTTGTACTTTGATTACTATATTGCCTGTGTTGTGATACTTACACGAAGTCCTCCGCCCCCGAACGTTTCCACCGTTCTGGTTTGGGGGTGTGACAGATTGGTATCAGAGCATTGTTTATAGTGAACTCATTATATCAGTCATAAAAGATATACAACTATAAACCAATTGGGATAAAAACACTCTGACCAAGAGTTATACTTTAAAAATAAAACAATATTTTATAAAAGTATAACTACATGCAAAATATATATACTAGAATGACTATGACAAGAGGAACAAAACAAAAGTATTTGGATGTTGAACATTACAGTTAAACCTGGACAGTTATGTAATCATATATGGGATCAATATAGCCTGATCAACTATATTCATTTAAGATATGACCAACATATGTTTGTGAGTGATTGTAGTGTTGCAACAAGTCTAAAACTTACCTAGGTACCAGAAGAATTATAGAACCAAACATAAAGGTTAAAATACTATAGGAGTATTTTCGGATGCTATAACAAGAAAGCTGAAAATGTATCAACTTCTTATATCTAGAAGTCCAAGAATCAAATACCATGGAAGTATTTTAAATAAGCTTTTGGGAAATGTTAAAAAGATCTTCTCTGGTACGTCTATAATTACTAAGTGGATATGTTAAGGTTATATATAGTTGAGACTTTATAGATTTAGAATATATGATTTTCACTCTATTTCCTTTTCCTTGTTTGGATGTGGTTTTAGAGTCGGATTACTTATTCGAAGGTCTATTTGATCTGAATTATATATAATCGGTACACACCATGTGATTATAGAAGGGCCAAAAAGGATCACCTTTGTAAAAAATTTAATTTTTCTTATAGATTCTTTAGACATTCCCATTCTCGTATAAACCCCTTAGATAGATACTTTGGCAATCAATAGACGAGTCAAGGAGGATCCAACAGAATTTCATTAGGAGAATTCTGAGAGAGAAACATATGAGAAGTAAAGAAACTATGAAAAGGCGAAATGTATCCTTTGAACCTCAACCCAATTCGAGGTAACCATCAATCTGCTTACTTATGAAGGCTCCCTCAGACGAAAGTTGGTTATGGCATCGAAGACTTTCTCATCTGAATTTAAAGGATATTAACAAGCTGGTTCTAGGTGATCACGTTCGAGGTCCTCCAATTCTAAAATTTGACAAAGAACATCTCTATGCTGCCTGTGAAATGGGAAAGCAAAGCAGGCAAATCCATCCTTCTATTATCAATACAAAAGTGATAGAACCATTAGAGTTGTTACATATTGTCCTGTGTGGACCCTCGTCCATTGAAAGCATTGGTGGGAACAAGTACATTCTGGTTATAGTGGACGTTTTCTCCCGATTTACATGGGTGTTCTTCTTGAAGAAAAAGTTTGAAGCCACTCCAAAGCTTAAGCTCATCATAAAATAGATAGAGACTCAACTAAGGAAAGTCGTCCGTAATGTGAGAAGCGACAATGGCTTGGAATTCAAGAAAAAAGATTTTGAAGACTTTCTTGCTGAAAAGGGAACGACTCACAATTTCTGAGCCCCATACACTCCATAACAAAATGGTATTGTTGAAAGACGAAACCGATCTCTGTGTGAAGCAGCTCGAACAATGCTATGCTTCGCGTCCTTACCTCTGTATTTCTGGGCTGATGCAATTGCTGCTGCTTCTTATACTCAGAACATATCGTATTTGAACAAGAGATTCTTCGTTACTCCTTACGAGATTTTGAATAATCGTAAATCGAATGTGAAATTCTTTCATGTGTTCGGTTCAAGATGCTTCATCTTCAACTCCAGAGAGAATCGAAATAAGTTTGATGCTAAGGCTGATGAATGAATATTCTTACGATACTCCCTGAACTCCAAGGCGTATAAAGTTCTCAATAGGCGTTCAAAGAAGATTGAAGAAACATACTATGTCACCTTTGACGATAGTGATGTTAGGAAGATGAAATCAACAGAAGATGCAACTCAAGAAATCTTTCCAAAGAATGGTCAAGTTACTACCTCTATTTCAAATCTTTTCGAGCAACATTTGCTTCTGTTTGATGAGCCTCAAAAGGTGATTCTGAATCAACGGCAAAAGACAACAAAGTTGATGATCTAAAACAAATCATCGATGATGCTGCTCAAAAGATGGTTGATGATCAACCCAAAAGAATCCGAAGACCGTCCTAACATCCAGGGGGAGGGTCCATCTCTTCATCATGATCAAGGTTAATCGTTCCAGGGGAGGGCTTACCGTCACATTCTTCTAGTTCTTCTGAGAGTCTAATCGAAAGAGGTGATACAAATCCAGATACTGAACAGGCATCATCCTTCGAGGGGGAGAACACCATTGTCAATGATGATGACATATTGTTAGAATTGGAAGAAGAGGTTAATGCTGAATTGGATCCCAATTGTGATCCAAATTACCCACTGCTTATAAAATGGACCAAAGATCACCCTCAAAGTCAAATTATTAGGGAATCCTCTGAAAAGGTGCTAACTCGATCACAAATCAAAGCGAAACAAGTTGCATTTTTTTCACAAGTAGAGTTTTGCATGTTCAACACCTTTGTTTCCAAAGTTGAACCAAAGACCGTTAATTATGCACTTGATCATTTAGACTGGTTCAAGCGATGCAAGATGAGTTAAATGAGTTTGAAAGAAACAAAGTATGGCGACTTATTCCAACTCCAAAGGATGCGTTGGTTGTCGGTCTCAAATGGGTATTTAGAAGCAAGATGGATAAGGAGGGAAATGTCATTCGCAACAAAGCTCGGTGGGTTGTGAAAGGCTACTGTCAGGAAGAAGGCATCGACTATGAAGAGACCTTTGCTCATGTTGCAATATTAGAGTCTGTACGTATCCTTCTTGTCTATGTTGCACACAAGAACTTTGAAGTCTATCAGATGGACGTCAAATGTGCCTTTCTCAACGGAGAACTTGAAGAAACGGTGTATGTTGAGCAACCGCTAGGCTTCGTGAACGAGAAGTATCCAAATCATTGTTATGTCCTTGACAAAGTTGTATATGGCCTAAATTATGCTCCCAAAGCATGGTATGAAACTCTCACTCAATTTTTAAAAATGTCTAAATTCAAACAAGGTTCGGTTGACCTAACCTTTTTTCGCAAGAGAGAAGGTAACCACCTTATGATAGTCCAAATTTATGTTGATGACATCATCTTTGGCTCCACGAATCCTAGCTTAACAGCTAAATTCAGGAAGTTGATGGAAACTATATTTGAGATGAGCTCAATGGTTCTAATTAACTTTTTCCTTGGATTGAACATTAGACAGGGACCCGAAGGAATTTTTATTAATCAGGAGGCATACACTAAGAAACTATTGGCCAAGTTTGGGATGATTGGAGACTCCAAAGTGAAAGTGCCTATTTCCTTTGGGACAAAGCTTACACCCTCATTGGAAAAACCAGCAGCTGATATGATGCTCTATCGTCAAATGATTGGGTCTCTGATGTATCTCACAGCTAGTAGACCTGACATAATGTTCTCAGTCTGTTACTGTGCAAGATTTCAAGCTAACCCACGTGAACCTCATCTGCTAGCCGTGAAAAACATCTTTCGCTATCTGAAGCGAACCTCCTATCTCAGTCTGTGGTATCCAGCCAACTCAGGATTCTTTGTTCAAGCATTCTCAGATGCTGACTTAGGTGGCTATGGATTAGATCGTAAAAGCACCATTGGAGGATGCCAATTTCTAGATGGCAAATTGGTTAGCTGGCAATCGAACACACAAATGTTTGTCTCTCTCTCCACTGCAAAAGCTGAATACATTGATGCAGCCTCATGCACATCTCAAGTCGTATGGATTCAAAGTCAGCTTAGGGATTACGGGCTAAACATGAAGAAAATCCCACTATATTGCGATTCTGAAAGCGCAATTAGGATTTTTCACAACCCAGTGCAACACTCAAAGACTAAACATAGAGCACTGAGATATCATTTTATCAAGGATCACATCGAAGATGGTAATGTAGAAATTCACTTCGTCAGGACAACCGATCAACTGGCAGACATATTCACTAAGGCTTTACCTGAAGCGAGCTTCAATAAGATACTACAAGGCCTAGGAATGATGGAAGTCGAATCCGTACCAAAATCACCTTCGCTTCAATAAAGGTAATAAGCGAAATAGAGCAAACCGAAATGAACCGAATGTTCGGTCTATTTCGGGTGAAGGTCGATCATGAACCGAAATGAACCCAACGTTCGGTCTATTTCGGGTTCGGTCCTTCTAAACTCGTTCGCTTCTTTTTCTTATCAAGGCATTTTGACTATACTCTTTTGTAAAAAAAAATTAAATACTTCTTTTCTACTTATCCAATCCAAAAATATTTTTCTCTATCGTTCAATTGGTCAATTCTCACAAAATACAAAAATATTTTTTTATTATTTCTATTATTTTATTTTATTTTCTTACTTTTCTTTTTATCTAATGTTTTTTTTTTGTAAGTGTGACTCTTGATGGCGAAGCTAAGGCGTTTAAATGTTTTTATTAGTTAGGCATCCCTAGAAGCGTGCTACTGTATGTTGACTAAATCCTCGAAAGATTTTGAGTGAAACCTTAATAACATGATACATACCAATCATGTTTTCCCAATCCAAGCTATAATATTCACTCTAATCATGAGCTACCATACTCTACTCACATTGAGTGTAGAGTTTTCTGCTTGGTCATTCTTTTTCTTTAAAGCAGAGGTACATTCGCTTCTTTAACCATCTCCGTCATTTTTCTCCATTATACTTCGTTTCACCAATATAACCCTTGAGACTCTCAGTATTAACCACTGAGGTTTATGGTTATACAAAATTTGCGTTCATGACCTTAGTTTCATGCCACTATATACTAAGTGAAACCCATAGTTCAACACCACAAATGAATTGATGGTGAATTTTTATATTCAAGATCTTACTTGTTACCCGAAATCTCTTTTTTTCCTTTGAGTGATCTTTACAAATTTGTCTTACACCAAGGCTTTGCCTACCCTTAAGATCCAGTTTAATTTTTTTTGAGATTTCTTTACTTCCTTTTGTCACTATAAAATTTATCCTACCTACTTTTTCAACAGAACACAATGATCCCACACGTACTTCATTCAGTTTCGGTCTTATGTCAAGTATTGACACTATGAATTGAAGTAAAAGCCACCCTTTATAACCTTCAAAAAGATACCTTTCAATACTTCTTAACAAGTTATTGATCGTTATTTAATGGGAAACCAAGCAAGCACTTTAATGTCTCTTTTGACTTTGAAGGAAGTGATTCGTGCCCAGAATCCATTGTTTTGTGTCTATTTAAGACATCACAGATTATCCCAAAAAGTTTGCTTTATTTCTTTATCTTTTACACTCTATGCAAGAAAATTTTAATTTTCCAAACTCTGGTTCTTCTAAGACTGTTTAATAAAGCATCACAGGCAATGGCGATTCAAATGGACTTTGGGATGACGATTGGGATAAAGTGAAAGCTGACTCAGCGGTTATCCAATGGGTTTGGCGATTTGAATAAGCGAATTTTATGGAATTGCGTGCAAAAAAGGAAACGTCCTTTTTCTTTCCTGTGTCATCATCGATATGCCAACTGTTCATCTGTCAAGTCGGGCGCCATTTTTGAAATAATCCAAGATCCCAGCCGGATTTTTCTCTCTCCTCCTTGTACGTATAAAAGAAATTGGAACGCTACTCTTTAACTTTTAATCACTTACCAAATTCTCTCAAAGAACAAAGGCGATTTCTCTTACTGTTCACCATCTTCTCCAAGCTTCTACAATGGCAGACTCTTCATCAGTTCATGATACTTCTGTTCGTCAACCACTTCTCACAATCAAACCTCAACAGAATTTGATCATCGATCTCACTCCGTTTCTCTATGAACCCTACATGCTATATGTTGTTGAGTGTCTCAAATACTCACCTCTCGTCGAAGCGCTGACCAAAGTCGAAGTCGTACCAATGTCCTATCTTTCCCTTTTCCATTACACTACTTACTACGACAGGGTTCATGAAAGGATTCACTTTGAAATCGACAATGAAAAGACCTCTATCTCCAAGCACCGCTTATGTGCCCTAATTGGTCTTTCTCAAGAACAATCTCTGGTAAACCCTGAATCCATCACCACTGGTCAATTGTTTTCCATATTTTATCAGATGGGGTATGCTGAAACCCTCACCACAATAACCAAGTTCAAGAAGTCCTGCCTTCTACCTCAATGGAATTGCCTTTTCACATTGTTGTTCAAAGGACTCTCCGAGCGAAGCGCCGGCTCAGATGGTGCGAGCAAGTCTTTTATGACTGTGCTATACGGACTGTACCATGGGATCAATTTGGATTTTGGAACGATTATCTGGCAGCAACTCATACAAAGCTTTGTCTCTTCATCCAGGCATTCTGAGATTTCTTGTGGGCGATTTTGGTCAACCATCACCAACTGGGCAATAGACCGCCTTCATGTTCCAATCATGGCGGATTCTCTTCTCTCCTCCATTGCTACCTTTCACACAACCAAAATCATTGTCACAGATCCCACCAAGTACTCCTTTATTGGATCTATTCCGGAAACCATGCTCGCTTGTCTCTCTGCAGCGAGTAATGTTCTACAATAATACAGGAAGCATCCATCTTCTGGACCAAGGGAGCTTACGCCAGCCATGGTTCGCTCCATTGAAGAGGCTGACAAGCCAGTGAAAAGGGGCAAGAAGACTGAGAATCAGAAGGAGGCACCAGTTTCCAAACCAACCAAGGGGCAAACCCCCAAGAAGCGAAAGTCTGACAAGGCTGCCACATCACAGGCTCCACCGAAGAAACAAAAGAAGCCTGCAAGGAAGCTCATACTCCAATCTTCCAGTGATTCAAACTCAGAGTATGTTACTCCCAAACACAGGTCTGCTCCTCCTTGAGAATGTGAGAGCGAAAGCTCTGATGATGTGGCTTCGGGTCGAGGTGATACTCTACCTCACTCCCCTACCCCAGAAATTCCAGCTTGCTCCCACCCTCCTTCACCTCCACCTGTAACCATCCCAGTATCCATCCCTCCAATATTTCCCATTCCAACCACTCAACCATCCACTACTATTCCCATCCCCACTCCCATATTCACAAACACTACTACCACCACTACTACCACAGGAGCTCACTCTACCGCTCCCACACCACCTGTAACAACCGAACCCCCTGTCACAACCAAACCTCCAGCCACTACCAAACCCTTATCTCCTACTCTATCCACAGAAACGACCCCTGTTCTAGGCGGTGAGGACTCGGAATTTGATTCCACAAATTTCAGTCCTTACTGTGTCCAGAGTGATGATGATGATGATGAGCCTGTTACAAAGCGTCATCTCAAGGCAGTAAATGAAAAACTTGATCAACTGCACTCATCCTCTTCCTCTGGAGCTTACTCTGAAGCTGCCTTAACGGCCTTGTTCTCATCATTTGTTCAAGAACACAGTGCCTCACTCTCTGCTGCAACTAAAGTGATTGAAGCCTCCACTTCACAATGTCAACAAGCCTCTTTTGCTGTTGAGGCTTCTACCAAGGAGTGCAAGGAAGCGACCGCAAAAGTCGATAAACTAGTTTCTGAAGCTCACCAGTTTCTAGATTCTTTGCAGGCAGCTACTAAGAAGAATGCTCAAACCGTCAACGCTTCTGTGGATAACCTTTAACGGTCCCTTCTATCTGAAAGGTTGTCACACCCCCGAACCAGACGGCGGAAACGTCCGAGGGCTGTCGTGACTTAATTGAATACCATAACATTGAATATATATGAAACATAACAACATTCGTCACCATGCATTAATATAGAACAACCGATAAAGTTTACATGAAGCACATTGTTTAAACATTACATTCCCAAAAATAAATTGTTCGACTCGTTAATAAGTAAACTGCAAGCCATCACTGAGTACATTTTCCTTTGATTCACTGGTTACCTGAGAATACAAGTATTTTGAAAAACGTCAACATGTGAAATGTTGGTGAGTTCATAAGCGGTATTTGAAAATCAATGTTTTGTATCATTTCGAAAACCACCAGAAAATCCGATATTTTCTGAAAGAGCTTTTGAAAACATTTGTGAAGATCCATAGGTACGCTTGTTTGTTTCTATAGTTGTAAGAAAATTGTTCATCAAAATTGTGTACGTGTTGAAAATCGTGTGTATTGAAAAACCCTAGGAAAACCCGATGTTTTCCTAATTCCTTGAATTCCATGAAGTAAACATAAAACCATTGCAGCGCGTGAAGTCAATAATTCCAGGCGACGTCGGATTATTTTTGCGCATGATTAATTGCTATAAACATGCGTTACACAAACGAGCTGTTTATAACTATACTAACGATCCCGTAGGCGTCGTCCGTACTAATCACGTTATCCGACCGCCCTGACTTCTTGTAGTCCCACATCCGAAGAGAAAAAGGGCACGAAGACCCCGATGACTCCATTAACCGGTTGGGGATAAAAAAAAGGGTACGAGGGGTCCTTGACCCGCCTCGCATGAAATACCGACTTTACTAGCAATACCATAGGACCCTTGGGGACCAATAGTATAAATGCCATTGAAAGTCCTTTTACGCTGTGTTAGATCATGTAAGATCCAACAACTCGTAAGGTAGAAGTCTTCGGGCCTTAAGATCAGGTCATTGGGCTAACTAGGCCCAACAAACAAGATTTTACACTTTGGGGCCCAAAGATGGTGCGTAGACGTCTGTGCACTCTCACGTGTGTATTGAATTCCCAAACGTTACTTGTATGATTCGAGTTATCGTCGTGTTAGTAGTTCGAGTTGTTATTGATTCGAGACCGAATCAATTCGCTATGTAGCGATTTTTGGTGTTGTTGTGGATTGCAATTCGTTGAAAGTTGTAGTGCCATTATTTGTTCACAATGAATGTTTTGAATCATCAATGAAATTTTTCTGTTTACAGCCCCTCTTGGTTTGGAAATTTTACTTTTTCACCCCTTGGAATAAATAAATTTCCGGTTTAGTCCTTAAACCACTTTTCTTGTCATTTTAGCACCAAAATTATTGCAATTGACATTTCTCAGCATATTCTTAGTTGAAAACAGTTTTAGTCCCTAAAAATTCAGTTTTCTCGGTTGTAACCCTTCTTTTTCGCAATTTTTACGTTTTTGGCCCAAATTGGAAAAATTTTTGCAACTTTGGTCCTTTTAAATTTTGGAAAGCATTTTAAACCTTAGAAAAGGACTTGGAACACTATTAGTCCACTGTTTTACAGAAAACACAGTTTTAGCCCTTCAAAACAGAAAATTTCGCATATTGGGCCCTACTGGGCCAAAATTGTCATTTTTAGCCCATTAAGCTTGAAATTTATATTTGTAATCCTCCAAAAGTTTATATTTCCAGAAAACACTATATTGAAACTGTTTTGACACTTCTCATCCATCAGAATTCGCAATTTGTCAATTTGGGCCCTTTAACTTTATTTTTGTTAGCATTTTATGTCAAAAAAATGAGTTTTTAGCCAAAAGAAGATGTTATGGAGGTATTTAGCAATGTTTCTTAGGATACTTTGTATGTAATAATCTAGTATATGCTAGTATCATTTAACATACAATACATCTCGATTTTTAAGAGTTTATGACTAGATAAACATCATAAAAAAACACAAAATCACACATATAAGCATAGAAATCATACAAAGCATACAAAATACATATAGATCTACACTTTCACTTGTATCCCCCCCGCATAAAACTTATAAAACAGAAAATTGGGAGTATGAAGCTCACCTTGTTTGAAGCTTTCGGTTTTTGGTAGAGATGTGAAGAGGTTTTTGGCCCTAGCAAGTTTCTTGAGGAGCTTTACAACCTAGATGGCTCTAAGATGCATGATTCACGAAATGGAAAGGGTTAAGAGGAGATTTTGAAGAAATCAAGAAGCTAAACCATGGATATAAGTAAAAACTTACCTAAGATGATGATTAACTTGAAAAATCCTCTTGAAAGCTTCCTAAATTTCGAGATTTTTGAGTGGAGAGGAAGGATGTGTTCTTGAGTGTTCTTGAGAGAGTTTGAGAGATATTTGTGTATGTGTGTGTGTGTTTCGGCCGAAAGTGAGAGAGAGAGGAGAGAAGAGAAGTGATCCTTGATGAGATAGGTGCTTGGAAGTATGAGTTCCATGCATGGATATCCAATGAATAAAAATGAGGTGGCATCCAAAGTCAACACTTCTCCATCTCTTCTTGGATTTGGGCCTTGGGCCGAAAATTTTGAAGAAGAAAGGAAAAAAAAAATTGGCCTTTTTCCCTTAAGCCCAAAATTAGAGTTAGTTAGGGTGTTCATTGGCCTTATAAAATAAAATTGTGATTTTTATGCTTTATTAAGCTAGATTAGGTTAAATCATGGATCAAAGCTTGTAATTTATTTCATTCTAGGCCCAATATGGCCCAAAATTTTGAAATAAATAAATGTGGGTTCAATTAGAGCCCAATTAGGGTTCTAAGCCCATGATAGTCAAATTGGAAGCTTATTGGTCCATTTGGGTCCAATAAGGAAGTCCTAGTCCAAAATGGACCTAAACAAGAACTTCTAGGGTTTCCAATTGTTTGATGACTATTTGTAGTGCTTGTATAATGTATTTGATTGAAGTTTTTGATGTCATAATAATAGGTATCACACATGCTCTTCAAGTTTTTGATTCAACATTTCACTTAAATATAGTTATTACAAGACACAAAATTTCAGATTGTGACATCATCCCCCCGTTAGAGGGAATTTCGTCCCGAAATTCTGTTTGAAAGCTAGATTCGAGAATGCTAGAATAGGTGAGGGTACTTTTGCTTCATTTGGTCTTCGCGTTCCCACGTGAATTCTGGTCCACGCTTTGCGTTCCACCGTACTTTCACAATCGGGATGCGACTTTTCTTAGTACGCTTCACCTCCCTGTCCATGATTTCGATTGGGTCTTCAACGAACAGGAGATTCTCGTTGATTTCGATCTCGTCAAGGGGAATGACAAGGGTTCCATCTGATAGGCACTTCTTCAGATTAGAGACATGAAACACGGGGTGTACACCGTTTAGTTCTGCGGGCAATTGCAGTCTGTATGCTACCGGACCTATTCGAGCAACGATTTTGAAAGGTCCAATGTATCGTGGGTTCAATTTTCCCCGCTTCCCAAAACGAATAACTCCTTTCCAGGGCGAGACTTTTAACAGTACTCGATCTCCGACTTGAAATTCTAAGGGCTTTCACCGTTTATCGGCATAGCTCTTTTGTCGGTCGCGCGACGCTTGCAATCGAGCTCTGATTTGAATGATCTTTTCCGTGGTTTCACGAATGATCTCCGGTCCCGTAAGCGCCTGATCTGACGTGAGTGCTTTTGCTAGTTGGGTGTCTCCTACTTCCGCCCAACATAATGGTGATCTACACTTATGCCCGTACAGTGCTTCGAAAGGAGCGACCTTAATGCTTGAATGATAACTGTTGTTATACGAGAATTCCACTAAAGGTAAATGGGTATCCCATGACTTCCCAAAGTCTATCACACATGCGCGAAGCATATCTTCAAGCGTTTGAATGGTTCGTTCGCTTTGACCGTCCGTTTGCGGATGATACGCGGTGCTCATATCGAGATGAGTTCCTAGTGCCTTATGGAGAGATTGCCAAAAACGCGAAGTGAATCTACTGTCCCTATCCGAGATAATGGACGCTGGTACTCCGTGGAGTCTCACGATCTCTCGAATGTACAAACGTGTCAATCTTTCCATCTTGTAGGGTCTTTTATAGGCAGGAAATGGGCAGACTTTGTCAGTCGGTCGACTATTACCCATATGGTGTCCAGTCCGTCCGGCGTCTTGGGTAGTTTGGTCACGAAGTCCATAGAAATCCCCTCCCATTTCCACTCGGGGATTACAGATTGCTGTAATAATCCTAAGGGTTTCTGGTACTCCACCTTCACCTTGGCGCACGTGAGGCACTTACTGACATAGGTTGCAATTTCCGCCTTCATGTTAGGCCACCAATAGTGTTGTTTAATATCCAAGTACATCTTGTCTGAACCGGGATGAATGGAGTATCGTGTCTGGTGGGCTTCCTTCATAACCACATCTCTAAACCCTCCAAGTTTAGGGACCCAAATACGGTTCATGAAGTAGTATACTCCATTCTCCTTTGCCTCTAGGTTCTTTTCCATACCGCGTAGTGCTTCACTTGCTTTATTTTCCGCCTTCATGGCCTCTGACTGGACCACTGCAATTTGAGTGGCCAGGTGAGATTGAATGGTTATTGAGAGAGTTTTCGCACGATGATTAGAGTACTCCTTCCGACTTAATGCGTCAGCTACCACGTTGGCCTTGCCTGGGTGGTACTTGATCTCACACTCATAATCGTTTAGCAATTCAACCCATCTTCGTTGCCTCATGTTCAGCTCCTTCTGGTTCAAGATGTGTTGGAGACTCTTGTGATCCGTGAAGACGGTGCACTTCGTACCATAAAGGTAATGCCTCCAAATCTTTAGGGCAAAGACTACAGCTCCCAACTCTAGGTCATGGGTCGTATAGTTTACTTCATGCGTCTTTAATTGGCGGGATGCGTAGGCTATCACTCTCCCACGTTGCATGAGAACGCAACCTAAGCCCTGATTCGACGCGTCGCAGTAGACTACAAAATCTTCTGTTCCTTCCGGTAGAGATAGTACGGGAGCGCTACAGAGAGCTTGCTTCAAGGTTCGAAACGCAACCTCTTGTTTGTCTGTCCATTTGAATGGTACGCCCTTTTGCGTAAGCGAGGTAAGTGGCTTGGCGATCTTAGAGAAGTTTTGAATGAATCTCCTATAGTAGCCTGCTAGGCCCAAGAATTGACGAATTTCGGTGGGCGTGGTCGGAGTTGCCCATCCTTCCATGGCTCTGACCTTAGAGGGATCCACATGAATTCCGTCTTGGCTAACTACGTGGCCTAGGAAGTTCACATTCCGGAGCCAGAACTCACACTTAGAGAGTTTGGCGTAACGCTTTTCCGATCGCAGAGTTTCTAGGACTTGTCGGAGATGTTGTCCATGCTCTTCTTTGCTTCGAGAATAGACGAGGATGTCATCGATAAACACAATGACGAAGTTGTCAAGGAATGGTCGGCAGATTCGATTCATTAGGTCCATAAATGCGGCAGGTGCATTTTTTAGACCGAAGGGCATTACGACGAATTCATAATGTCCGTAGCGGGTTCGGAAAGCGGTTTTAGGAATATCCTCTTCCCGGACTTTGAGTTGGTTGTATCCAGACCGTAGATCTATTTTAGAAAAATAACTAGCTCCTTGGAGCTGGTCGAATAGATCATCGATTTGTGGAAGTGGGTAGCGGTTTTTAACAGTGAGTTTATTTAACTCTCTGTAATCGATGCACATTCTAAAAGATCCGTCCTTCTTTTTGACAAAGAGCACTGGAGCTCCCCAAGGCGAGTAGCTAGGTCGGATAAATCCCTTATCCAGAAGCTCACTGAGTTGGCTGGACAATTCCTGCATTTCAGCAGGAGCCAACCGATAGGGTGATTTAGCGAGAGGAGTTGCTCCTGGAACGAGGTCGATTCTGAACTCAACCTGTCTCTCTGGGGGTACTCCCGGAAGATCTTCAGGAAACACGTCTGGAAATTCACACGCTACCGGGATATCTTGAATGTTAGTCTCTTCCTTGGTCTTATCCACTATGTGAGCCAAGAACGCCGAGTTGTTCTTTCGTAGATGTTTTTGTGCCTTGATGCACGAGATGAGGCGTAAATTCATGCTAGGTTTGTCTCCGTAAATTACTAGGGTTTCGTGATTTGGGAGACGAAGGCGAACGGCCTTCTCGTGGCACATAATCTCAGCATGGTGGGGGCTTAACCAATCCATGCCGATAATCACATCGAAACTCCTAATTGACACTGGCATTAGGTCTATTCGAAAGACGTGTTGGTTAAGGGTTAGGGTACATCCGATGTAGATTTCCCCCGTTGATTCGGTTTTCCCATTGGCCATTTCCACCGTATAGGTTTCATTTAGCTTCTGGGGTTGTTGTTTTATTAAATGTTTAAACTTCTCGCTTACGAAACTTCGCTCTGCTCCGGTGTCAAATAAGATGCATGCATAAGTGTGGTTTAGGATAAACGTACCGGTCACAACTGTGGGGTCCTGAACTGCCTCACCCTGACCCATAGTCAGCATCCTTCCTGCTCCTCTGTTTCCTAAATTGTTGTTGTTAGGGCAGTCTCGGCGGAAATGCCCCGTCCTTCCACACCCGAAGCAGGTGTGGCCAGGCCCTGCATTATTGCCGCCGGCATTTGTGTTGTTGTTGTTGCGATGGTTGTTGTGGTTGTTTCCCTGATTTTGGTTCTGGGGAGGGTAAGACCTGCAGTATCTTGCAGTGTGTCCCCTTCGGTTGCAACTGGTGCAATGGAATTCCCTACATTCGCCGTGATGATGGAGACCGCACTTATTACATTTGGGAAGATTACCAGAATAGGGTCTTGAAGCATTTGAAGCAGCTGAGGCTGGAGCATGTGGTGTGGCTGGAACCGGTGCGGTGACAGCGTTAACCGCCACTGTCTACTGCTTTTTAGAGGTCTCGGGGCCCTGAAGTCCCTTCCTCTTGTTGTTATTCCCTTTCTTGCCATCACCCTCCTTTTTCTTCTCAGCCTCCACTGGCTTCTCGCCCTTCTTGTTGTTATGATCATACAACCTCTTCGCCAATCTCTTCGCACTGTCAAATGTTTCAGGGTTCACAACTATCACATTCCCTTGAATGGGTGATGTTAGTCCCCAAATGAAGCGCTCAATCTTCTTTCCTTCCGATGTGATCATACCCGGGCACAGCAGGGATAGTTCACTAAATCTCGATATGTAGGCATCGATATTCGCATTCTGCACAGTGAGGTTCCATAGCTCTTGCTCCATCTTCTGTATTTCGCCTCATGGGCAGTACTCAGCCATTAACATCTCTTTCATTTCTGCCCATGGTATAGAGTTGGCTACAGGGAGCGTCATGGCTTCCACGTGTCCGTTCCACCAAGTAAGTGCTTGGTCCACAAAAGTGTAGGCTGCGAACTTCACCTTCATCTGATCAGGGCAATCGCATATCTCGAATACCGATTCCACCTTCTCGATCCATCGCTTCAGAGTGATCACCCCTCCAGTGCCGTTGAAAGTTCGTGGTTTAGCGTTTGTGAAGTCCTTGTAGGTACATGTCTTGGTGGGTCCTTGATTCATTCCGTTGTTCGAACTTCCGGCTCCTTGTCCATTGACTCCTCCGTTGTTCCCTTGATGAATTTGCGTCATTGCTGCAGTGACTGCTGCAGATACAGCTGCCTGGAACGCGGCTGAGTCAACTTCAGGTGGAGTTGGTCCTAGGTTTCTGCGAGTAGGTCGTAGAGGCATCTTTCTGTCATGAAACGGAAAGATGTTGAGTGTATGTGGTTTCCGTGAGGTTGTGATCCTACTGACTAGGTTCTTGGTACGAACCTAAGCACTACTACCATCGAACATTCAATCATAATTTCTCAACACATAGCAATTTGTAATATCATAATGAAGCACGTAAAAGTTTATTAATATTATTCGCATTTGATACAAGAAAAATTTTGCTCGTAAGAGCATACATGGGTGACACTAGTTCGACAGCATAACGACCCTATGAGTAGTGTAGTCACTTAAACATAGAGTCGGGGTACATAGCATAGTTCCTACGATCTACTAAGATAAGTCTATCCCTAACCGCGATGAGATGTGTCCTAATATAGCGGTGGAATCATATGCCGAAGTGCTGAGCCAACAGCTGAGCCATCTCAGTCATATCTATAATGACCTCATCCCTCTCATGCTCTGCTTGCACGGCACGTGCTTCCATGGCGAACAGTTGTTGCCGTAAGTCGGCAATCTCGGCTTCTAGGGAGCGATTCTCCCTTGCGGGATTCACTGGTGGTACATGGTGGTCCTGTTGCACCTCGCTAACAGGAGATGCGACGCGATCTGTGTCCGGGGCCTGATCCTCCTCCATGTCATCGTCGGTTTCCTCGAACTCGTAGTCGGTGTCCATGTACTCGTCAGGTTCGACGTCGTGGGCTCCTTCTTGATTCCCTTCTGTTTCGTCTTCAAGTATCCCGTGTGCCACTAGGGCTTGGTGAAATTGAATGCCCTGATACTCTCCCTCCATGAAGACTGGGAGAAGGTATACGAATAAGCTATCACTTTCCTATGACTTTACCACTATTGTATAAACCAAACAAACATTCTCTTTTTGGTGCTATAGGGGTATAGTTTTAGGTTCCCTAGATATCACGATTTCATCGGGACATGCATTAGTTATATCTTGGAGGGGATGTAGTTGATCAGGCTACATCCACCCCTTGATACCCCTAAGAACAGTCCGGAATTAACCGGGATACTAGTATTATCATGTTTGGTTCGGCGTTATGTTCTTATTTCTAAAGCAAGCAAGGGTGTTTTATTTACTTGTTTTGTTCAGAGTTATGTTAGTCCCTCTTTTCGGTTTATAGTTGCATATCAATGTGTGGCTAGATATGCTAGTTCACTATAAACAAAGCTCTGATACCAACCTGTCACACCCCCGAACCAGACGGCGGAAACGTCCGAGGGCTGTCGTGACTTAATTGAATACCATAACATTGAATATATATGAAACATAACAACATTCGTCACCATGCATTAATATAGTAAAACCGATAAAGTTTACATGAAGCACATTGTTTAAACATTACATTCCCAAAAATAAATTGTTCGACTCGTTAATAAGTAAACTGCAAGCCATCACTGAGTACATTTTCCTTTGATTCACTGGTTACCTGAGAATACAAGTATTTTGAAAAACGTCAACATGTGAAATGTTGGTGAGTTCATAAGCGGTATTTGAAAATCAATGTTTTGTATCATTTCGAAAACCACCAGAAAATCCGATATTTTTTGAAAGAGCTTTTGAAAACCTTTGTGAAGATCCATAGGTATGCTTGTTTGTTTCTATAGTTGTAAGAAAATTGTTCATCAAAATTGTGTACGTTTTGAAAATCGTGTGTATTGAAAAACCCTAGGAAAACGCGATGTTTTCCTAATTCCTTGAATTCCATGAAGTAAACATAAAACCATTGCAGCGCATGAAGTCAATAATTCCAGGCGACGTCGGATTATTTTTGCGCATGATTAATTGCTATAAACACGCGTTACACAAACGACCTGTTTATAACTATACTAACGATCCCATAGGCGTCGTCCGTACTAATCACGTTATCCGACCGCCCTGACTTCTTGTAGTCCCACATCCGAAGAGAAAAAGGGCACGAAGACCCCGATGACTCCATTAACCGGTTGGGGATAAAAAAAAAGGGTATGAGGGGTCCTTGACCTGCCTCGCATGAAATACCGACTTTACTAGCAATACCATAGGACCCTTGGGGACCAATAGTATAAATGCCATTGAAAGTCCTTTTACGCTGTGTTAGATCATGTAAGATCCAACAACTCGTAAGGTAGAAGTCTTCGGGCCTTAAGATCAGGTCATTGGGCTAGCTAGGCCCAACAAACAAGATTTTACACTTTGGAGCCCAAAGATGGTACGTAGACGTCTGTGCACTCTCACGTGTGTATTGAATTCCCAAATGTTACTTGTATGATTCGAGTTATCGTCGTGTTAGTAGTTCGAGTTGTTATTGATTTGAGACCGAATCAATTCGCTATGTAGCGATTTTTGGTGTTGTTGTGGATTGCAATTCGTTGAAAGTTGTAGTGCCATTATTTGTTCACAATGAATGTATTGAATCATCAATGAAATTTTTCTGTTTACAGCCCCTCTTAGTTTGGAAATTTTACTTTTTCACCCCTTGGAATAAATAAATTTCCGGTTTAGTCCTTAAACCACTTTTCTTGTCATTTTAGCACCAAAATTATTGCAATTGACATTTCTCAGCATATTCTTAGTTGAAAACAGTTTTAGTCCCTAAAAATTCAGTTTTCTCGGTTGTAACCCTTCTTTTTCGCAATTTTTACGTTTTTGGCCCAAATTGGAAAATTTTTTGCAACATTGGTCCTTTTAAATTTTGGAAAGCATTTTAAACCTTAGAAAATGACTTGGAACACTATTAGTCCACTGTTTTACAGAAAACACAATTTTAGCCCTTCAAAACAGAAAATTTCGCATATTGGGCCCTATTGGGCCAAAATTGTCATTTTTAGCCCATTAAGCTTGAAATTTATATTTGTAATCCTCCAAAAGTTTATATTTCCAGAAAACACTATATTGAAACTGTTTTGACACTTCTCATCCATCAGAATTCGCAATTTGTCAATTTGGGCCCTTTAACTTTATTTTTTTTAGCATTTTATGTCAAAAAAATGAGTTTTTAGCCAAAAGAAGATGTTATGGAGGTATTTAGCAATGTTTCTTAGGATACTTTGTATGTAATAATCTAGTATATGCTAGTATCATTTAACATACAATACATCTCGATTTTTAAGAGTTTATGACTAGATAAACATCATAAAAAAACACAAAATCACACATATAAGCATAGAAATCATACAAAGCATACAAAATACATATAGATCTACACTTTCACTTGTATCCCCCCCCCCCCCATAAAACTTATAAAACAGAAAATTGGGAGTATGAAGCTCACCTTGTTTGAAGCTTTCGGTTTTTGGTAGAGATGTGAAGAGGTTTTTGGCCCTAGCAAGTTTCTTGAGGAGCTTTACAACCTAGATGGCTCTAAGATGCATGATTCACAAAATGGAAAGGGTTAAGAGGAGATTTTGAAGAAATCAAGAAGCTAAACCATGGATATAAGTAAAAACTTACCTAAGATGATGATTAACTTGAAAAATCCTCTTGAAAGCTTCCTAAATTTCGAGATTTTTGAGTGGAGAGGAAGGATGTGTTCTTGAGTGTTCTTGAGAGAGTTTGAGAGATATTTGTGTATGTGTGTGTGTGTTTCGGCCGAAAGTGAGAGAGAGGAGAGAAGAGAAGTGATCCTTGATGAGATAGGTGCTTGGAAGTATGAGTTCCATGCATGGATATCCAATGAATAAAAATGAGGTGGCATCCAAAGTCAACACTTCTCCATCTCTTCTTGGATTTGGGCCTTGGGCCGAAAATTTTGAAGAAGAAAGGAAAAAAAAAAAAATTGGCCATTTTCCCTTAAGCCCAAAATTAGAGTTAGTTAGGGTGTTCATTGGCCTTATAAAATAAAATTGTGATTTTTATGCTTTATTAAGCTAGATTAGGTTAAATCATGGATCAAAGCTTGTAATTTATTTCATTCTAGGCCTAATATGGCCCAAAATTTTGAAATAAATAAATGTGGGTTCAATTAGAGCCCAATTAGGGTTCTAAGCCCATGATAGTCAAACTGGAAGCTTATTGGTCCATTTGGGTCCAATAAGGAAGTCCTAGTCCAAAATGGACCTAAACAAGAACTTCTAGGGTTTCCAATTGTTTGATGACTATTTGTAGTGCTTGTATAATGTATTTGATTGAAGTTTTTGATGTCATAATAATAGGTATCACACATGCTCTTCAAGTTTTTGATTCAACATTTCACTTAAATATAGTTGTTACAAGACACAAAATTTCAGATTGTGACAAAGGTCCAACCTTGAAGCTGCACGCCAAGCAATCGAAGCTGCCAACGAGTCTCTACATGTTAATGTTAATGATCGCCTGACTCAAATTGAGGCAGAATTAGCTGTAGAGAATCGCATCATGGATGAGCTTGACAGGAGAACCTCATAGCTGAAAATGCAAAATTACAAGCTGCGTACTGCTACTGCTGAGCTCAATGATTTGAAGTCCGAAAGGGAGGTAATTTCGAGTTCTTCTGCTGATGTTCACTCCATCCTCCGTCATCTCATTGAAGCGCATGATCTAATAATCACCATTACAATTAGGCGGCACTTGGCTGACAAGCTCAGGCCAGCATTGGACATCCTTAGTCGTATCGAGTGTATTCTGGTAACTAGTGTCCAGACGAAACAAGGGGGAGAGAAGGCAACAACTCAACCTCCTCCTGGACCGAAACCATCTACTGAACCAAAGGGTCATGAAGCTTCGGTCAATAACAAGGAGAAAAAGATGAAGAAGATTGGGGAGGATGACACCGACAATGAGGATGATGCCATGCTAAGAATCCTAAAAACCCTTTTCAGAAGGAAAAGCCCTCTGAGAAAGAGCTGGAAGAAAAATACAAGAAACAACAGTTTGAGCTCGAGCAAAAGCGAAATGAGGCGGAGCTCCTAGAAAAGAAGAAGTCCATGTTTCCTGTTTGGACTATAGATTCGCTTCAAAGGTGTGCTATTGATGAGCCCAGCATACTTTGGCTTGAACCTGTAATGTCATTTGGGCTCAAGAACTCCAAGGATGCACAGTTTGACATGCCGATCACGCGAAAGGCATTCATCTTTCACTACTTTAACTCAACTGCTGCTATTCCTTCACCAGACCCGAAGGTAGATAGGGATTTGCTGGAGTTCTATTTGGCGTTTTCTCAACCCCAGTGCTTGACCTGGAGTTCGAAGAAGATCACTATTGTCAAGGTTTTGAATCCCTACTCAGCGGGGAAGTTTATTAATGTTAAATTCAATGTGACTTGAGGCACCGAAGGCTTAGTTCACAACTTCACCCTTGCTGATCTACCGAACCTTAATCCCCACGACTGGATACTCCTCAACAACATTAATCTGTCAAATCCACAGGAGTAGCAGTCAATAATTGACCATGTAAAGCGATTTCTTGTGTGCTACATTCACAAGGTAGCGAAGATGGACCAAGATATTGCCTCTGTCATTCATAAGCGAACCACGATTAAGACTATGAGCAAAGTAGGCAATGTCAACACTATGGTCAAGGGGAAGATTGATTCGAAGTACCATACTGTTATGTTCATCAGAGGCGAAGGTCAGAAATTCCTGTTCGCTCTCGTTGACAAACACCTCTTCTCAACTTCTTGCCTGGAGTATATCTTGGAGATCATTCAGGGGTGTGATCAAAACAGTGCAGCTGACAAGAAGTTGTTCACTGATATGTTGAGGTGGTATATCCAGTTTCGGCGGACACTTCTTGCAATAATTCCTTGTCTGATCAAAGTAATAAAGACCGTGAAGCCAACACAGAAGAAATAATCTCTCGCCTCATTTGACGCAAAGGGGGAGATTGTTGGTCTTATTATGTTGCGTCATGGGCTCGGTCCTTAGCCCAGTTTTCATTGTCGGTTTTGGGTCTGTCCAACCATGCATATTTTTGTTCTAGGGTTTAGTATATAAGTTGCATGCATGTAGTCTTAGATGGTAACACTTTTAATTATTTTTCCCATTGAGTTTTCTAAACCCTAGCTCGCCTCTACAGTGGAAGTTCTTTGGCGAGCTCTGCTGAGGCGTGACTTTGTTGAATCATAAGCACATATTTGATTATATTTTGTGTTCATACTCTTACTGTGTTTGTCTTGTTTGATTTTCATATACTTATCTGTGAATGATCTAAACGATCTAGAGTTTTAACTCTCATCAATTATATTGTAATCTTTTGTATATTAGGTAATGATATAGATAAGTATAGAATAGATCATAGATCCATTATCTTTGTGATAAGATCAATTCTTAGAGTAGATTAGATGCAATCCATTTAGTCAAGGGAATTACTTGTATAGATTAGTATATATATACAACATTATCATAGACCCTAATGTTGTGAGTTCGATTTTGTTTCAATAGTCTTTGTGACAACCCATATTATTGGTGAAGACAAAACCCTTTCTTGGTGAAAGAATAATTTTGGAGAACTCCCTGTGTTATTTACTTTCTATTCTTTATTTTTAATGATTAAGTTTTACTTTCCTCTTTACACTTGAAGTGTATGTGATCGATACAAACCTTCAATTGGTATCAGAGCCAGGTTTCCGATACACTCAAGTAATCATGTCGAATCCTAAATCCTTTGGTCTCAACATAATTCCTCCCTTTGATGAGCACAATTTTCCTATGTGGAAGACAAATTCCATCACAATTGTTGAAACCATTGTCTTTGAAATGAGAAATATTGTTGAAAAAGGTCCCCATGTTCCTATGTATTAACTCATGGCCAATAATGCTCTCGTTGGCCCCCTGAAGCAAAAGCCAAAGACAAGTTATGATAGTGATGACAAGACACGGCTTAGTCTTGATGTAAAAGTCAGGACTACTATTGGATATTGTATTTCTGACCACATGTATCATCTCATACAGAATTGTGAATCAGCTCAAGAGATGATGGATACGCTGACAGTGGATTAGGAAGGCATCGTGGATTTCTAGACCACAACCATCAACAACCTCAATCGGAGATATGAGCATTTATTTTCTCAACAAGGTAATTCACTTGCACAAACTTTCAATAGTTTTAACTGCTTGGTTAATGATATGTGCAGGCTGGAAATCGTCGAGCACTCATTTCATTTGGTCCTCAAGTTTCTCGATTCTCTTGGGAAATGATGGGAACATCATGCTAATTTTCTTAAGAATGGTGAAAAGATCGATACCATGGATCTAAATTCTTTGTTTGGTAATCTGCAAAATTACTAAAAGGCATTTAATGGAAAACAAAAGGATCGTGAAGAATGGGTGGATATATCTGAAGATGAGCGGATGAATGCTAAGGGTCTTATGGCAGTTATCAATTATTCCCCTAATAGAATATGTGACGCTAATAGTTCTTAATTTATCAAATGATCAAGTCTGAATCTAGGAAAAACTTTCTACCTAGATAGTGGAAGCTCTACACACTTGACCGGTTATAAGTCCCTCTTAACAGATTTTTGTAGAGAAGGGTGGTACAATGGTAACTTTTGGTGACAATAGCGGAAGAGTTGTTACAAGTGTTGGAACTTTTAAATGCATAATGATTAAGCTGAAGGATGTGTTTTTGTCGAGGTTCTGAAAGCAAACTTCATCTCCATTTGTCAACTTTGTGACGCTGGTCACAAACTCCTTTTCAATCATCATGAGGGAAAGCTTTTTTATTCTGAAAACAAAATCGTACCTTCTTCACTAAGGGGCAACAGCATTTATATGGTTTGATTTTATTGGTTTAAACATTGATACTTTATTTGTAACAACCCGATATTTCAACTCTTTGTAATGACCTAAAGAGTCACGTATTGTAACCACCTTGGGGTAATAAAATTTACTTTGATAATAAAATGCCCAAAAGGTATCTATTTAAATTCCAATTATGTTTAATATCATTAAACCGGGATCATACTTCAAAAGAATGCCCAAACCCGGCTTCGTATGTTGCAGTTAAGATTTTTCCAAGTCCGGCTTAGCAGCAGACAGCTAAAATCTCGAATCGGAGATCGAACGACTTTTGGCCGGAATGACCTAAACGAGAATCGAAGGTCTCGACAATGGTATTTCGGCGGTAAAAAGTCTGGCAAAAACCGAAGTCAGATAAAGAAGTTATGAATTTTTAAAGAAATTCCTTAAACACGACGATTTATAAAATAAATAATAAAAATAATTTCGGAATTTGCCAACGGAATCTAAACGAAAGTTGTAGATCTTAGTCTCACCTACGCGTGGATATAAAGAACGTCGAAAACGGAGTTCGTATGAAGAAGATATGATTTTTTGAAGTTTATTAAATAAATTATATATAAATTTATATCAAAATCCGGTAATATCCGAAGGAGGAGTCAGCGTCCTCATCCGGGTTACGCGCTGCGTACCCGAAGGCCTTGGTCTCGGTCCGTCCACGTCGCCCCTATGCGAAGCTACTGACCCGCCCCATCCGACCCGTCCCATCCAAAGTCGAGGCAGTCGAGGACTCGCTCATGCATGACGTACGCGTACGCGCTGCGTACGAGTGTATGCCCTGCGTACCGAGGCTTCTCAGACCCCCTATAAAAGGGATGCGAGGGTCTCCGGAAAAATTGCTAATTTCTTCTCACTTCTCTTGCGTTTTACCTCGTTTTCCGTGCCCGTTCAAACCCGAAGCCCTGGTCATTTTTGCTCAAGTCCCGAAGGTCGATTTTACTCCCGAGATTCCCGAGAATCCCGAGAAAAATCCGCTTCCCGAGACGAAACTTTGCCCGGTTTTCCATCTCGCTATCTTCAAACTTCCAAGTGAGTTCATACCCCTGCAAACACTCTTTAAATACATTTTTAAATGATTTCTATACTCTTTAAAGGGTGAATACAAGTAAACATACGGTTATTATTGTGTATTTCATAGAATTACACTTTACTCGTTTTTATCAAATGAATCACTTGTGATTTAGTACTACTATGTGAAAACTCTTGTCATACTTTGCATGCACTAGATTCATACAAAGTATTTAGAAATTCCAAAGTATTCTTCGTTGCTAAACCGTTTTATACATTCTAAAAACTTATGATTTGTGCTTTGTCAAACATTGTGAAAAAGGATAAACTTTGCATACAAAACTACTACTTTAATACAGACTTAGTTGAGAATCCATGAGACGTGTACATCTTCAAACACTGCCTTTTTGATAAAAGGTATCGCTACAAGTCCTGTCTATAACCAGAGTCTCCCGTACGGAGAACATGTGAAATGTGTATAGATCTATACGGGAAGTCATGATCCCGTGCCCTGACTGTTAGCTACAGTCCGTCTTTTGGGGTGACAGTTGTCATCACGCTACGACGCCTGAAGAACGTCGCTACAGGCATATTATGTTTAGTATGGTTATAAAACTCATCGGATATACAATTATTATGGTATTATGCTTTTATGAACGAGTAGCTATTAAAACTATTCTTCATCTAACAAGTGCGATCTTCGTATAGCTTTATTATATAAAACTATGCCACAACTTTTAAGCACGTCGGTTGCTTGCGATTTTCGGTCTTAGAGACTGCCAGTTATGTTAGGAAAATAAGGGTTTTTCCTGCACCTAAAACAAACAACTAATAGGAAAATAAGGGATTTTCTTGGTGCAACTATCTACAACTTATAACACGAACATTCATATGCATTTCATACTTTTATAAGAAAATAAGGGTTTTTCTTGGAAAGCACAACAAATCATATCTCAACTATTAGGGAAAATATGGGATTTTTTGGATCTAATACATTCATTTTCAACCCAACGAATCATAACTCTTTTCATTTGAAAATACCGCGTTTTCTGGAAAACATACATGAACTTTCGAATGGCGTATATTTTCTCAAAACACTACTTATGAACTCACCAACTTAATTGTTGACACTTTTTCTTTGAAATAACTTGTATTCTTAGGGAACCGCTAAGCAGGTTTGGAAATCAACTTTTGAGGATTAACGTGCCGACGTTAATTACTTCTTTTGAAAAATGTTTATGTATTTATCTTTTGAACATGTAACGAATACAATTATGTAAACATTTTGGAAACCTTAATATGTATGGTGGTGTGCACTTTCCTTTCTATGAACTGTTATGATACTGAATATGACGTCCTCCGCCCCCGAACGTTTCCGCCGTTCTGGTTTGGCGGTGTGACAGATTGGTATCAGAGCATCGTTTATAGTGAATTAAGTATATCAAAACCATTTTTGGCATACAACTATAAACACAACTGGGCAAAAACACTCTTAGTAAGAGTCACACTCTTAAAATTAAATTTATTTAGTTTTTGTAAAGTAGGCATTCATTCATTTCATAGTAATAACATGGTCAGTATCATAATTAAAACAATATAGGAGTATTATAAATAAGTTGTGCAGCGCGGGTATGCCTTGGGACATGTAATCAGAACTGGGAAGAATATAGCCTGATCAACTATATTTGTCCAAGAGCCGACTAACGTATGCCAAGGAGTGTCTGCAATGGACAACAAATTTAAAAATTACCAAAAGCACATCATTACATAATTCTAAGGGAGTCTTTGTGTTGTCATCAGCTATTAAACTTAAGGGTAAATTTCATGTACTCTAGCTTATAGTCAATTCTTAACCCTATTCTCGTACAGACTAAATGGCTGGATTCCATCACCCCAATGACCCTTACTTCCCCAACCAAGGTAATGGAGGATGGGTCGAAGAATATTCCGAAGAAGACGAAGAGCCGATAGAATTCGATGAGGGAGATGACTCTGGTACGGATTCAGAGCCAGAGGTTATCAATCCACCGGTCCCACAACCTCCTGTCCATGTGAGGAACTTCCAAGGACCCACTCCTGTGTGGGGAAGTCACCTCCACCATTGGAGCCAACAAAAAAGCTTGCGCCTTCCCTACGGCATGTGCCGAGACTTTTATGATGTCAGAGGCGGGGGATCGGCAGACCGAGCACTTCCGGTCATGGTTGGCAAACTAGCCAACCAATGCTATCAATCTGGAGTTCAAGCCAACCGGATCCGCGAGATCAACGTAGAAGTGCAGGTCCACGCTTCCGACATCCGTAGGATGGATGGAATTCAGGACCATGCCCAACTTCAATCTGAGGCATTTCAGGCACAGATGATTGCAACCAGGGCCGGCTCGGAGACTTTAAGGGCCCTGTGCTAAAAAGAAAAATGAGGCCCTAAATAGAATTTTTAATATATAAGGTAAACAAACTTAAGACGGTGAATTGTCGTTACGAAAAACTTAAAAGTAAACAAATTAATTAAAATGGAACATATGGAATTTTATAAAAAGTTCAAGGGTTAATTATGTAACTTTTAAAAACTGATTTGCTAAACATATTGGAAGTAAGGGTTGATTATGAAATATATAGCATAAAGTAAGGGTCAAAACTGTAATTTGAATTTTAAAAATCAAAATGTCGTGAATATGAGTCGAACAGACTATCGCTTGGTTGAAAAGGAAAGGCGCTTTTGCCAATTGAGCTATACACATTTTATGGAAAAATTTGAATAGTTTCATATATATTTAATTATTAAATAAATAATTTAATTAACACTCGGGCCCTATTTTTTTGGGGGCCCTATGCGGTTGCACCTCTTGCTCTCCCTTAAAACCGGGCCTAATTGCAGCCCTAGCCGAGTTAAGGGAGCAACAAGCCGCTTTTGATAGGCATCTAATGGAATCGAAGCAATCAGATGCGGAGTCAAGCTCCAAGCGCAACCTACGTCGCAAATAGTGCTTGCCAGGATTTCAAATTTTGTTATAAATTAGGACTTCGGATAAGAATATTATTTTCTTTAAAACTTTCTGTGATCGGAGACCTTTACAAAGGTCAAAAAGTTTTGTCTAAACTCGGATGTAACACAACTATATGTTTAATATATATAGGGCATATCTCTTTCTTGATTTAATTATGTGTAGTCCGTTCAATTCATAAGTACATCCATTCAAACGTTATTAATGAATCAAGCTCAAAACCCAGTGTTGGCCAAACCAAATTCTTAATCTATTTAAGGTAGTTAACTCAATATCATTCAACTCGCAACCACCGAAACTTATAATATCTCATTCTTCTTTTGGCAGCGCGATGCCTCCTCGTAGATCAGCACGTACCAACGCAACCCCACCACCACCTCCACCACTGACTTATGATCCGGCAATGGTCCAGGCTGCTATCACATCAGCAGTAGCAGCAGCCCTCTCTCAAATAAACTCCAATGCAAATGGAGGTACAGGAAGCAGCACGAATCATCCCAATCGTGGTATCGGCCAGGGCCATGTAAGGGAATGTACTTGCAAGGAGTTCTCCAACTCAAAACCAAAGACTTCTAATGGCAGTGGAGAAGTCATTGCACTAATGCAATGGTTCGAAAAGACCGAAACAGTCTTCGAGATCTGCTCGTGCCAAGAAACAAGCAAGGTTAAGTTCGTTGCTTGCACCTTCATAGATCGAGCCCTCACTTGGTGGAAAAGCCATGTGAATTCAGTGACGCTCACTGTCGCTAACGCCATGAGTTGGGAAGAACTGAAGGTTCTACTACTGGAAGAATACTGCCCAAGGGGCGAAGTGCAAAAGCTTGAGCAGGAGCTCTGGAATTTGAAAATGGCTGGATCCGATCTAGTCGCCTACACAGCTAGGTTCAACGATCTCGCTGCTTTGTGCCCTACCATGGTCAACCCAGAATCAAAGAAGGTCGAAAGGTACATTTGGGGGTTGTCACCCCAGATTCAAGGGCATGTACTAGCTTCCAACCCTATCACCTACAACAGCGCTAAACGCCTGGCTCAACGCCTCATCGACCACAGAGTGAAACAGAGTACCATTGCAGCAACCACAAATCCACCTAGGGAGGCTCAGGGCCAGAGTAAGCCTTGGAACAAGAGGAGGGGACAAACCCTCCAGGAGAACCCCAAGAAACAACAAGTGGTAGTGACCCACGCTATTACTGTACCTACCAACTCTGCCCCCACAAGTTCATACAATGGAAAACTACCGAAATGTAACCAGTGCAACTTCCACCACCACGGTCTCTGCCGTGACCTTCAATGCAACAGGTGCAATAAGAAGGGTCATACAGCCCGCTATTGCAAAGAGCCAACCCAACAATCCGCCCCCATTGCTAATACCGGAATAAGTCGCGCCTGCTTTGAGTGCGGAGGCACAGGGCACTACCGCAGGGACTGCCCGAAGGCAAACAACAGGAATACCGGCGGAAGGGGCCGAGTTTTCGCAATGGGACAAGATGAAGCCATTGCGGACCCTACTGTTGTTACGGGTACGTTTCTTCTCGATAACTCGTATGCATGCATTTTGTTTGATAGTGGAGCGGAAAGGAGTTTTGTGAGTCACAACTTTAAAGGCATGCTAAAACCAATACCACAATCATTAAGTGAACCATTCATAGTAGAAATGGCCAACGGGAAAACCGAAGGCACTAAGGAGATATATTTAAACTGCATCCTAACTCTAAACGACAATCTCTTTCAAATCAACCTCGTGCCAGTCTCGATTAAGAGTTTTGATGTCATCATTGGCATGGATTGGCTGAGTTTAAATTGTGCGGACATTTTATGTTACGATAAGGCCGTTCGCCTTAATCTGCTAACCAGCAAAACCTTCCTTGTCTTGGGCGACAAACCTAGTACCACTCTTAGTATCATCTCCAGTATCCAAGCTCAGAAGTACCTACGCAAGGAGTGTCACACATTTTTAGCACATGTTGTAGATGTGAAACGCGAAGTCCAGGACGTCAAGGAGGTGCCCGATGTATGCGATTTTCCCGACGTGTTTCCCGAGGACCTTCCAGGAATACCACCCGCAAGGCAAGTCGAATTCAGAATCGATCTAGTTCCCGGAGCTACCCCAGTAGCCAAAGCACCCTATCGATTAGCCCCGACAGAGATGCAGGAGCTATCCAGCCAACTGAATGAACTACTTGGAAAAGGATTCATCAGACCGAGCTTCTCGCCATGGGGAGCACCCGTGTTGTTCGTGAAAAAGAAAGATGGATCGTTCAGGATGTGCATCGACTACCGAGAACTCAACAAACTTACCATCATGAACCGATACCCCCTACCCCGAATCGACGACTTATTCGATCAACTCCAAGGACCCAACTACTTCTCCAAGATCGATCTAAGGTCGGGATATCACCAGCTGCGAGTCCTAGAGAGTGATGCTCCCAAGACGGCCTTCCGAACGAGATACGGACATTATGAGTTCGTAGTGATGTCGTTCGGACTAACCAATGCCCCGGCCGTATTCATGGATCTAATGAATCGGGTATGTCGTCCATTCTTAGATAAATTTGTGATAGTATTCATAGACGATATACTCATTTATTCAAAGAATAAAGAGGAACATAGTCAACACCTGAGACAAGTCTTAGAGACGTTACGAACTGAGAGACTTTATGCAAAATTCTCAAAATGTGAGTTTTGGATTAGAAAGGTGGACTTCCTCGGTCACGTGGTCAGCAAGGAAGGAATCCACGTGGACCCCTCAAAGATCAAGGCTATCGAAAACTGGTCTGCACCAACCACACCAACTGAAATTCACCAGTTTCTAGGTCTTGCTGGTTATTATTGAAGGTTCATCTAGAAATTCTCCAGCATCGCAAAGCCTCTTACCGCTTTAACCCAGAAAGGTGTGACCTACAACTGGGGAGAAAAGCAAGATGCTGCGTTTCAGAATTTGAAACAAGCCCTCTGCAGTGCACCTATCCTTTCTCTTCTGGAAGGGACCGAAGATTTTGTGGTGTATTGCGACGCTTCGAAGCAAGGGATGGGTTGTGTGCTAATGCAGAGGGGAAAGGTTATTGCATATGCCTCACGACAACTGAAAACGCATGAGGTCAATTACACCACTCATGACTTAGAACTTGGAGCAGTGGTCTTCGCTCTTAAAATCTGGAGGCACTACCTTTACGGTACCAAGTGCACTATCTTTACAGACCACAAGAGCCTCCAACACATCTTCGACCAGAAGGAGTTAAACATGAGACAACGACGTTGGGTCGAATTGCTCAACGACTACGAATGTGAGATTCGCTATCATCCAGGAAAGGCAAACGTCGTAGCCGATGCCCTTAGTCGAAAGGAGTACTCTGGCCGAAGAGTGAAGTCATTAGCCATGTCGATCCATTCGCACCTGTCAGTGCAAGTCAAGGAAGCTCAAATAGAGGCCTTGAAACCCGAAAACGTGACAGGTGAGGCCCTTAGGGGAATGGACAAGAACTTAGAAATCAAGAGTGACGGAGCACGCTACCTCATGAATCGGATCTGGACACCCAAGTTTGGTGGGTTCAGAGAGGTAGTTATGAGCGAGGCACACAGGACCCCATACTCCGTACACCCAAGGTCAGACAAGATGTATCTAGATCTCACTGGTGGCCAAACATGAAAGCGGAGATTGCTACTTATGTGAGCAAGTGTTTAACCTGCGCCAAAATAAAAATAGAACACCAGAAACCCTCAGGTCTACTCCAACAACCTGAAATACCTAAGTGGAAATGGGAGCAGATTTCCATGGACTTCATAACCAAACTGCCCAAAACTCAAAGTGGCCAAGATACTATTTGGGTAATCGTCGACAGATTAACCAAGTCAGCCCATTTCTTACCGATCAAGGAAACTGATAGGATGGAAAAACTATCAAGAACCTACATCCGGGAGATCGTACGACTTCATGGAGTACCGATGTCCATCATCTCAGATAGAGACAGCAGATTCACTTCCAGATTCTGGCAATCATTGCAAAAATCCATAAGAACAAGGTTGGACATGAGTACAACATACCACCCACAAACTGACGGACAGAGTGAGAGGACGATCAAAACCTTAGAAGACATGTTGCGAGCATGTGTAATCCACTTTGGTAAGGCATGGGATGTTCACTTACCTTTGGTCGAGTTCTCTTATAACAATAGTTACCATACTAGTATCAAGACTGCTCCATTCGAAGCCCTTTACGGCCGTAAGTGCAGATCACCTCTGTATTGGACGGAAGTGGGCGACATGCAATTGGCAAAAGGCCTAGTCCCTAATAGCACCCTCACTGGTCCGGAGATCATCCGGGAAACGACTGAAAAGATCATGCAAATACGAGAACGACTGAAGTCCTCAAGGGACAGGCAAAAGAGCTATGCCGACAAGAGACGTAAACCCTTGGAATTCCAGATTGGCGACCGTGTACTACTAAAGGTCTCACCCTGGAAGGGCATGATACGCTTTGGAAAGCGTGGAAAGCTAAATCCAAGATACATTGGACCCTTCGAAATCATTTCGAGAGGTGGTCCAGTGGCCTACAAACTCCAACTTCCAATCAAGCTTAACAAGGTACATCCAGTATTCCACGTATCGAACCTGAAAAAGTGCTTGTCCGATGAAACACTTGTAATTCCACTCGATGAAATCGAGCTAAATGAAAATCTTAACTTTGTGGAAGAACCCGTCGAAATCATGGATAGGGAAGTTAAACGAACTAAACAGAGTCGCATTCCAATAGTAAAAGTCCGATCGAATGCTAAAAGAGGTCCCGAGTTCACATGGGAACGGGAAGACCAAATGCAACAGAAGTATCCGCACCTCTTCCTCAGTCCCTAAGACTTCTATTTTTTATTAAAAATTTCGGGACGAAATTCCCTCTAACAGGGGGATGATGTAACAACCCGATATTTCAACTCTTTGTAATGACCTAAAGAGTCACGTATTGTAACCACCTTGGGGTAATAAAATTTACTTTGATAATAAAATGCCCAAAAGGTATCTATTTAAATTCCTATTATGTTTAATATCATTAAACCGGGATCATACTTAAAAAGAATGCCCAAACCCGGCTGCGTATGTTGAAGTTAAGATTTTTCCAAGTCCGGCTTAGCAGCAGACAACTAAAATCTCGAATCGGAGATCGAACGACTTTTGGCCGGAATGACCTAAACGAGAATCGAAGGTCTCGACAATGGTATTTCAGCGGTAAAAAGTCTGGCAAAAACCGAAGTCAGATAAAGAAGTTATGAATTTTTAAAGAAATTCCTTAAACACGACGATTTATAAAATAAATAATAAAAATAATTTCGGAATTTGCCAACGGAATCTAAACGAAAGTTGTAGATCTTAGTCTCCCCTACGCGTGGATATAAAGAACATCGAAAACGAAGTTCGTATGAAGAAGATATGATTTTTTGAAGTTTATTAAATAAATTATATATAAATTTATATCAAAATCCGGTAATATCCGAAGGAGGAGTCGGCGTCCTCATCCGGGTTACGCGCTGCGTACCCTCGTACGCCTCGCGTACCCGAAGGCCTTGGTCTCGGTCCGTCCACGTCGCCCCTATGCGAAGCTACCGACCCGCCCCATCCGACCCGCCCCATCCGACTCGTCCCATCCGATCCGTCCCATCCGAAGCCGAGGCAGTCGAGGACTCGCTCATGCATGACGTACGCGTACGCGCTGCGTACGAGCGTACGCCCCGCATAACGAAGCTTCTCAGACCCCCTATAAAACGGATGCGAGGGTCTCCGGAAAAATTGCTCATTTCTTCTCACTTCTCTTGCGTTTTACCTCGTTTTCCGTGCCCATTCAAACCTGAAGCCCTGGTCATTTTTGCTCAAGTCCCAAAGGTCGATTTTACTCCCGAGATTCCCGAGAATCCCGAGAAAAATCTGCTTCCCGAGACGAAACTCTGCCCGGTTTTCCATCTCGCTATCTTCAAACTTCCAAGTGAGTTCATACCCCTGCAAACACTCTTTAAATACATTTTTAAATGATTTCTATACTCTTTAAAGGGTGAATACAAGTAAACATACGGTTATTATTGTGTATTTCATAGAATTACACTTTACTCGTTTTTATCAAATGAATCACTTGTGATTTAGTACTACTATGTGAAAACTCTTGTCATACTTTGCATGCACTAGATTCATACAAAGTATTTAGAAATTCCAAAGTATTCTTCGTTGCTAAACCGTTTTATACATTCTAAAAACTTATGATTTGTGCTTTGTCAAACATTGTGAAAAAGGATAAACTTTGCATACAAAACTACTACTTTAATACAGACTTAGTTGAGAATCCATGAGACGTGTACATCTTCAAACACTTCCTTTTTTATAAAAGGTATCGCTACAAGTCCTGTCTATAACCAGAGTCTCCCGTACGGAGAACGTGTGAAATGTGTATAGATCTATACGGGAAGTCATGATCCCGCGCCCTGACTGTTAGCTACAGTCCGTCTTTTGGGGTGACAGTTGTCATAACGCTACGACGCCTGAAGAACGTCGCTACAGGCATATTATGTTTAGTATGGTTATAAAACTCATCAGATATACAATTATTATGGTATTATGCTTTTATGAACGAGTAGCTATTAAAACTATTCTTCATCTAACAAGTGCGATCTTCGTATAGCTTTATTATATAAAACTATGCCACAACTTTTAAGCACGTCGGTTGCTTGCGATTTTCGGTCTTAGAGACTGCCAGTTATGTTAGGAAAATAAGGGTTTTTCCTGCACCTAAAACAAACAACTAATAGGAAAATAAGGGATTTTCTTGGTGCAACTATCTACAACTTATAACACGAACATTCATATGCATTTCATACTTTTATAAGAAAATAAGGGTTTTTCTTGGAAAGCACAACAAATCATATCTCAACTATTAGGGAAAATATGGGATTTTCTGGATCTAATACATTCATTTTCAACCCAACGAATCATAACTCTTTTCATTTGAAAATACCGCGTTTTCTGGAAAACATACATGAACTTTCGAATGGCGTATATTTTCTCAAAACACTACTTATGAACTCACCAACTTAATTGTTGACACTTTTTCTTTGAAATAACTTGTATTCTCAGGGAACCGCTTAGCAGGTTTGGAAATCAACTTTTGAGGATTAACGTGCTGACGTTAATTACTTCTTTTGAAAGATGTTTATGTATTTATCTTTTGAACATGTAACGAATACAATTATGTAAACATTTTGGAAACCTTAATATGTATGGTGGTGTGTACTTTCCTTTCTATGAACTGTTATGATACTGAATATGACGTCCTCCGCCCCCGAACGTTTCCGCCGTTCTGGTTTGGGGGTGTGAGATTACTTTTGCTTCATGCTTTGCTATACTTAAATTTCTGAAGATAAGTTTCTATGCTTTTAGTTTATTTTTTTGTGCATTAAAATTTTTCTTTTATTTCTTTACCAAAGAAGTATACATTGTACATACACATTTTTCTAGTAGCATTGCCAATGTTCGTTCTTCTCTTTCCTTTTATTTGTTAGGACCTTCTATCTACATCTCAACATTGATCTTAATTACTTAAGACCAGCAAGTCACTCCTTGAATGCATCACACTTCTTGTAAAAGCTAGTTGACGTTGACTCTACATCTTTTCTTTAGTACCAACTTCCCTCTCCCTGACGCTGATACTCATGCTGATAAGACAAGATGGGGGGATAACCGTGCTACCAGGTGTTCTTCTGGACACATATCTCTTCTGTCTTAAACAACCTATTTCGGTTGAAATAAGATGAAGTGAAGTTTTGTGACATAGCACGTCTAAATTCCATTGATGCTATCATTACCTCTTCATCGCCTCAATGATCCAAAAGCATCTTCAACAACATAATGATCCCATGTTCTCTTCCTTCATGAATCACAATGAATGGAACCTTCGAGTATTATCTTGGTGATTCTCATAATTCTAAGGCTATAAGTATTAGATCCCTCTAACTCGTTGTTTATAAAGACGGGTTCATGTCTTCTTTTGTTCATGGTGAACATGAAGGTTGGAATGAAGCTGTAGAATCTCTACGAATAAAGGCATTCTATCTCTTCATTTACTATGAATTGCGTTTTTGTGTGATATGGTTGATCGTGTTTGTTCTATTTTATAGTTGAAACTTCAAATGGTAGATATCTTAGAAAATGGAAGTATATTTATGACCATTCAATTCCAAAGATTTGATGGATCGAGTCTTTATCACTTTTATGAAAAAAGATGCACATATTTCGTTGTTAGGAATATTTTCTTGTTTGACTAACTCTTTTGTTTGTATTCATATATTTTTTAATTTTTCTACAATTTAAAAAAAAAAAAAAAGAATCTAACAGTGGCAACTCTAAGCCAAGTATGCAATTTTTGACACATCATCGTCCCTAGAAGCTTGTTCTTGTATGTGACTAAATATCTCTATGTTTCTCGTCAGCAACACCACCTGAGAACATTGAGTCACCCACTCACGTTGAATGTCTACCATTGTCTAAACTTTCTATGTAAGATTGCTTGGTCCAAATAAAAAATTGATATAAAGGTTGGGGTGTTTATTTTAAATTAATCATTTTACCTGACCCTGTCCCTAGATGCATGACTATTGTATATATGAAGTCTCATCTTTTGCTGAAAAATTGAGCTTATCCCAATGTCTTACTCTGATTGCATAGTCATCAACGTAAAAGTTACTTGCATGGTGCTTAAATGAGAAAGGTTTGTTCATGTCCCTGACCTCCTAGTCTGAGGTGTGACATGGTACCATTATAAGTTAACAGTTAATCTTTGATTCTATAATGCAACTTACGGAAGTCTAAACCACTTCTTGTTGATGAGTTAAAAAGTTGATGATTCACGCTGATTTCACCTAAGCATGACTGAAACAAACCATTTTTTCCTTTATCTCCTTAATAAAACTTAACAATTCACTATGCGATACCACACACTGATAAATGTTTGAAAATCTATATAGATGGTTAGTCTATGTACCGTAGGCTACCACACGCACCAATCTGTTCTTGTCCTGATATTCTTCTGTAAAGATTTATTATTTATCATAATGTAACGTACATTGATGATAGCTTCAAATATCTATGTCGATGGTTAAGCTAAAATGCCGCAGCTTATCACATGCATCATACCACTCTTTCCATTTTCTTCTAATAAAAGTGATTAATAAGTCAGCGTGTGAAACCCCACACTAATGAAATCTCACAATACTATGTCAATGAATGATAGTTTAAGCCCACACTATTAGGATACATCACTAAGTTAACGTTTCAAGGCACTCGTTGAATGCTTACGGTGATGGTCATGACCACTGATGACACGTCTCTTGTTTTAACAGTAACTTTTTGGATAACTATTGAATGATCCCCCATTATCTTAGGATACAAGATTTTTACAGCGCATATATCGACAATCATGATTACGTAAAATGGATAAACTTTGTGGGTATATATTGGGAACTATTCATTCTAGGTCACTTTTATAAGAAATTAAGCACTCTCTCTCTCTCTCTCTCTCTCTCTCAAAAAGACTCCAAATCATCATCTTCCCCAAATCTTTCACCATGTCAAAGCCCTTTTTGTACGAGTTTCCCCCCAGCATCAATGTTATCAAAGGTCCTCATGGTCCTGATTCTACCATCACCATTTAATCGACAATATGGCATTCTCGGATGAAATCCCAAAGCAATTTGAAAACTCAGGAATCGAAGACTTTGTTAACTATGTCAAGAGTGGTCCTCTTCGATATGCATTTTGGGACTTCTCGAACCCTTTCTACCCTAAAAAAGTATGTGAGTTTTACTATACCTACTCTGTTGACAATGTTGCTTTAACCATCACTAAAACCATTGGGGATGGTAAATATAGGATTACTATTGATGTGGGATCCCTTCGAACTGCTCTTCGTCTTCCTCGATTTGAAAGTTACACTGAAACTCCTTCTTAAGAAGGATGCAAATATGTTCATGAAAAATTAGCGTATAGTTTCAAAATTTAGGGCCTCACTCGTGATCCATACAAGAACACTCTTCGTCATTGTATTAATGTAGGATGGAAGTACTTAGCAGGTGTGATCGGAAAATGCCATGGTCACAAAACTGGATGTTTGGATCAGTTTAATCTATTTGAGCAAAGGATCTTATACTCTATTGTTTACAACATAAACTGGATTTTGCTCAACTTTTTGTTGATCAAATGTTTGATTGCATTACTAGGAACAAGAAGCCATTTAATATTCCTTATCCTTATTGGATTTGTGTGATCTTGTCTCGAGATGAAGTCTATGTTGAAAGTCATGGGATTATCATTCCAACTCTTGCCCTTTCCTCAAAGATTGTTAATGCTACTCCATATCATGGTGGCTTGCCTATTATTGCGAGGATGCAAAAATGGATTGAAAAACCCTATGTGGTTAAATCCTCAGACTCTGAAGAGGATGAGGATGATAATGTTAGTTATGAAGAAGAGAATAATGAGGATGATAATGAGAATGATGAAAATCGAGAAACTAGTAATAAAGAAGGGGTTGATGAGGAAGAAGACACTGATAAAGATGAAAAATCAGCCGCTGATATGGGAGAATACTTTGCTCAGGGAATGAATTCTCCTCCAAGAATGCACAACGGTATTAGTTTTTCAACTACCTCTTCTTCTTCTTCCTCTGTTGACGATGTTTCACAATGTGGGCTAACCCCTCCTGTTGTGGAAACTTCCAAGATAAGTCAATACCTCCTTCTCCTCAAGTTGAGACTATTCCCTCTACACCAACTCCTATCTTGAATGTTGTCTTTCATCAGGATTATCAGGAAGAATCCAGCACTAACTTTCAAACTGTGTGCTTTCCCATCTTTCTCTAATTGTGCAGATTACTCAGTCATTGGGTAAAAGATTGATTAAATTTGAAAGATATATGGCTACAATAAAGCAACTTATGGCTTTAGGTGATGATGACAATGATATGGTTGTTGATGACACTCCACCAAACTCTCCAGATGATAATCCTCCTCCACCTCCACCTCTAACTCCATCAAAAAATATTCCTCCACCACCTCCTCCACCATCTCATCCTCCTTCAAGAACTCCTTGACTTCCACCTAACTCTCCTACCCAATCTAATGCTTCCAAAAGAGGTAGAATAATTGAAGCGATCCTCAGCCAATGCAAATGCAGGTGATGATTGTTGATATTCCAGACACTGACGCTACAATTGATCAGCCCATTCCAGACACTAGTGATTAATCAAAGACTGATGACTTTGAATAGTTTCTAGATTTTAGTTTCATGCCACAAGTTGCTTTTCTTGTTGTTCCCTTAAATGTTGTTTACTCTAGATCTTACTTTGAGGGGGAGATTTCTCAAGAGGTTCATCAAGGAACTGATAGTGACATATGATTATCTTAATCCTCGAAATATGAAGGCTTCCTTGTCATGGGGAGCTCATAACGTGGAAGTTGGAAGCTCTTATGATGTTGTTGCCTGTGATCCTTCAACATCTTCTCCTAAAAAGAAAAGCAAACTCATCTTTGATCAAAATGAATTAGCAGAAACATGGATCTTACCCATTTATGAAGTTAGTGAAGTCATGTTTGAATATAATGTTGCAATTCAACAAAATAAACAATCAAGAAAAAAAGAATCTATGTCTGCCAAACTTGCTCACACTCTTGCTTCTGCTGATTACAGTGCTAATGTTCAAAGAATTAATAATTAGGTCAATAAAATATTCAATAATAATGTAAAGAAACAACACATTGTTTCAGACCTGAATGACCGGATTGACAGAAAGAAGTTTGGAGATGTTCTTACTCGCAGGTCAAAGCTTGATCCTATTATCAAAGTGAGATGCACCAAACCAAGAAACGAGTCCCTGAAACTTCACTTCATTAGAAAGAAAACATAATATGAATACACTGGATTTTTGTATGCTCGTGAGCTAGTCAAATTTGGGTACAGCAAGTGGATGCAAATTTAAGAAATTATCAACAAAAACAAGGGTATTCATGCTCATGAAGTGTAATTGGGAATTAAGCAGCTTCTCAAAAAAGTCAAGAAGTTGAACCTTGTACTAACAGCTGGTCCATCTAGAACATCATCCTCAAGAAGAACAGATGCTCCCAGACAGTACAAGAATACCAAGTTTCTTCTTCCTTATGGAAATCGGTATATCAACAATGAATTACAAGTAGGTGTTGAACTAATCCAATATATGTTCATTCCAGAACCAAAGCATGGGATATTTTATCTTGACAGAAAGAAGCAAGTTTATTTTCAACGCACTGATAATCTTACTTCTACTCCCACTGAACATTTGCTTCATCTGCGCTTGGAAGAACTTGGTCATTATAAACTAGAAATAGGATATTGTGTACTGATATCTTTGGAGCTTAGTAGATGACTAGTTGAACTTAAAATTGATCAATTTAGATGGGTCAACCATGAGATGTTGAAAGAAGCTGACAATTTTTACAATGGCTCTTTTGATAATTTTGCAAAGAAGATTAGTTTTGACATCATTCGATAGGGGAGATTGTAAGGTCACACCTTATGATCTGATGAGTCAAACACTTTACACATCGGTCAACGTCAGCATGTACTTTACAATTAGTGCCAGCATATCAAGCTTATTAGTGTCAGCGCATAGTATAGTTATTCTATTATGGTATTTTGTATTATTAGGTAATGATATAGATAAGTATAGAATAGATCACAGATTTGGTATCTGTGTGATAAGATCGGTTCTTAGTATAGATTAGACGCTATCCCTTCAATCACGGGATTTACTTGTATATATATATATATATATATATATATATATATATGTGTGTGTGTGTGTGTGTGTGTATGTGTGTGTGTACATTAGGCTAAACTCTAACGTTGTGAGTTCAACATTCTGTCAATCATCTTTGTGACAACCCGTCTACATGGTGAAGACAAAACTCTTTCTTGATGAAAGAACAATTTGGAGAACTCCCTGTGTTATTAGTTTTTGTTTATATTTTCTTTTATTAAGTTTTACATTCGTCTTTATACTTGAAGTGTATGAGATCGATACAAACCTTTAATCTTCAAAAGTGACAATAGGACCATATTTCTCTACAAAAGCATTCAAGAGGAATGTTATATCTTTCATATTTCTAGCGCATCCACTATCTAAGTACCAGACATACTCCTGACCCTGACGAGTAGAAGAGGGATTCTTTCTTTTCATCTTTGATTCCCTGGCAGCTTAATAAGAGCCAGCGTCATATTTACTAAAACTGCTATCAGGAGCTTCATTAACAAGAGCCATAAGACCTTTAACCTTTAGTCCTTCATCGACAGAGGACTCCTCTTCTTCAACCAATTCCTCATATTCCTCTTGATTTGAAATAGAAGCTCTTAGTAGAGAGATGTTCTCCTTCTTCATGTGGGATAGCAGCTTCTTGTACATGATTTCATAGCTTTTGGGTATTTGAGATTCTCTTTTTTCTTCATAGTCCCTGGAAAAGTGGTCATGGCTTCCACAATTGAAGCAATTAACTAGATTTCTTTTCTCAGTGTTATGCTCTCTCGTTGAGTTTTTTCCCTTGGGTTGAACTCTTCTGGCTCTATATAGATCTGCTTTCTTTGTGGTGTTTAACAATAAGTGCAGCACTAGCAACTAGTTCATCAGGGATTTCGTCATTATTACTTCATCTTGATCAGAATCATCAGAGTTGCTAATGAGACGGACTACTTCTTTTCTAGTGACCTGATCAGAATCATTAGAGTCACCGATGAGACGGACAACTTCTTTTCTGGAGACCAGTGCTACCGATTTTTCTTTACTGGAGTCCCTCATCATGTATTTATGAAGATCTTTCATTTCTCCATAATTTCGTAGATTTCCAAACAATTTTCTCAATTTTCTCAAGAGCGTCAGCATGATGTTCCTAACTTTTCCCAAAAGAATCCAAGAACTTCAAGACCAACTAAGAGGAATGCTTGACAATTCCCAAACTACACATATCATTCAAGAAATAGTTAAACCTATTAAAGACTTGAGTTAGAGACTCATAGTGTGTTTCTATCAGCTTCTCAATAGATTCACAGTTTGGAACCAGATGATGGACATGATAAGAAACAGAGTTTCCGATGGATTCCCTTTCCTTAATATCAAGACTAATGAGTTTGTTTTCATGATCATCTTAGCTAGTCTTCGAATTTTGTTTCATGGGACTAGAAGGAGCATTGTTAACCATAGGTCGATACATGGGAACATGTGGACCATTATCGACTATGTTGAGCAAATCAAAGTCTATGGTTTCAAGAACAACCATAGCCTTTGATTTCCACATTGCAAAATTGTGTTCATCAATAAGAGGGATCTTTTTAACAGCAGAAGACTTTGGATTATAGGAGGAAGACACGAAAACTTGAATGTAACGTAAACCCGCTCAAATACTAATTGACTGTTTGTATTGATCGGATACACTCAAGTATTAACAATGAAGAACAAACAGTAAAAAAAAACAGATGAGAAAGGATGATCAGAAAGATGTTTTCACTAGGAAAAGGTTCTCACAAAGAGAAGAATCGCACAAATCACTATTAGGGTTTAACCATAATAGTATACTATATACAATTACAAAAACGGAGATCCCACTATTTTAGGGATATATTCTAGTCTATGTAGAGTTTGATCCAAATCACAAAAAAAAGATTACGGATTAGGTATCTAATCTATAATTACAAAGTATATCTACCTAATATATAAACTATCAAAACAATCACTAAGATCATGAGGATCAGCTTCTCGCTGATAAAGTTGTTGGTGGCGCTTGCACTAATGTTGGCACTAGTGGACAACGTGTTATGTGTTTGACTAATCAGATCATAAGGTGTGACCTTACAATATATATATATATATATATATATATATATATATATATATATATATATATATATATATATATATATATACACATACTAGATGTTTGCCCGCACAAAGTTATGACGATAAATTGTGACAACCCGAAATTTCCGTTTGTTTTAACTCCGTAATTAAGCACGTCAAAAATTAGCCAAATTTATCCGAAATTATTTTGGCCAGATTTAATCCCGTTGGAATATTTTATATAATATTCGTCAAGCGAACCAAAAATAAGGAAGTATAAATTTAGAGTTGTCGTGTTTAGCGTAAGTCGTGGAACTCCAAAAGTTTGGAATTTACGGACAAAAACTCGGAGTTTTTGACCGTGAACCCCCGGGAGTATAAATATGACACTTAGTCATTTTCTCTCATTTTCCAACTTCCAACCTCAAGAACACCCAGGGATTCTCTCAATTATCCTAAATCCATCCCGTCAAATCCGCCAAAAACGATCATCCAAGCTCCTAGAACGTAAGTGCTCTTACCCTAGCTTCTTATGTTCTTAATAGAAACTTTTTTACACTTGAAATCATCCAAGAACACCAAGAACAAGGTGTTTACCGTCCAAGAACATTCTTGGACCGTAAACCCTTAAGTGGGTGCCAAAGTGTGCCTTGGTTCATCCTAAGCCTTGACAACTAGCATAGATCCCTTCCTAGATGAGTTTAGCACTCGAAAATCATCATTTCCCCATGTCCATATGAGTTTACGGTTTGGGGAGTTCATCCCAAAACCATAAACACCTCCAAAAGGTGTTTAGATGCCCCTAATGCCTTCTAATGTTTGTATAAAGGAGTAGAATCCTACATGCATGAACTAGGAACCCCAAAATCATGAAAGGAAAGGATAAAAATGAGTTTATGGTTTTAGAGCATCTCCCAAAACCGTAAACACATTTTCATGGTGTTTAAGTGCCCTTAACACCTTCCTATGCATGTTTAAGTGTCTAGAAACTTGCATGCATGAGTTAGAACCACCCAAAACACAAAAAGAAATGGACAAACATGGGTTTAAGGCCGTAAACCCATGTGTTTACGACCTTAAACACCCAAGGGGGTGGTCTAAGGACTATAAACTCCCTAATTGTGTTCATTTTGAGCCCCAATCACTTCCTTATCCCTTGATTCGAGTCTAGCATAATTCCTTGAGTGATATAAGACTTTCAAAAACCCAATGGCACCACAACCATGAGTTTACGGTCGTAAACTCATGGGGGAAGTGGTATTGAAGCTGTAAACACCCCTAGGTACTACTATTTGAGGAGTAAACTCCAAAGTGAGACTATGCTCTCTTTATATGCAACCCTTGGTACTCCTAGCACTTGTAGCAATGTGTTTCATGATTTAGGGCGTCCTAACTTGCATAATTAATTGTTAAATGACTAATTGGATACTTAAATGTATCATTACATGTTAAATAGGATTCACGTGTGTGGTCAAGTCCTCACTTGACACTTAGCATCCTATACCGTCCATTCATCCGAATCGCCCACAACAGGTGAGTTCATACCCTTGAATTAACCTTTTAAATGATTTTAACTGCTTTTATAGGGGAAGAATACAAGTTGAACTGTACAGTTATTAGATAAATCACATGTGATTAATAACTGTATAGCAAAATAGATTTTGCATGTTAAACTGTTTATCTAGATTAAAGGTTATCCAAAGTTTTTCAAAGTTTGTTTATGTAAGAGACATCCAGTCGTGATTTCTTATCAAAGGTTTTCTTCACTGAAACCGTTTTATACAAATCATTTTTCAAAGTTGTTTATGAAAGGTTTTTCAAAGGATTTCCAAAGGTTTTCAAAACTTGTTTTACAAAATGACATCAAGTCATAAATTGTTATTTTTACAGGTTTTCCAAAGGTTTTACCAAAGTTTTCTTCTATGCTTCTATTTCGTTAAATGCATGCCTATATTTGTATAGTTATATAAATAATGTTTAAAGGACTTAGGAAGGCTAGTTCGCCCTATTTCCTTTTCCTCATTGGGATGTGGTCTGGTGGGTATTGGTTATCCGTCTGAAGGTCGTTTAAACATTAATTATATATCATGTATACATGTATGGACATAAAACCTCTCTCTCTCTCTCTCTCTCTCAACCAATTCATCGCCTTGAGTAGTACAGGCATCCTTCTATTATTCATGTTTCTGGAATCCTAGTAACTATTATAGGAATAGTTAGGAGACTCTATCTCTATCTCAACCTCTATCTCTATCTCTACCTCTATCTATATCTCTATCTCTCTATCTCTCTCTCTCTCTCTCTCTCTCTCTCTCTCTCTTTTACATTAGAATGTGACACACTATTTCCCTCTAAGGCGCTTCATTGCGCCAACGCCGTGTAACCAGAGTCTCCGGGAAGGAGAGCGAACATCATGTGTATAGATCTATATGGGACTGACACTCCTACACCCAGACTACTAGCTACAGTCCGCGCCGGTAAGGCCCATGGGTGACATAATGCCACTACCTCTACGCGTGACCTGGAGGGTCATCGGATGCTCTATCGTCGATCAGCATGGTTACATACGGGTTCACATTCACCCTTTTTGTTTTAGACTTTGCTAGCTATATCGTTCACTCGATACTGTCTGGAGTCTGTATTTTCTTGTTTTCGGCTTTGCTAGTTTTATCGTTCATTCGATATTGTCTGGAGTCTGTACTTCCTTTTGTTAGACTGAGCCAGGCGTATCATTCATTCGATACTCTCCTGGAGTCTATGTTTTCTTTTGTTTTAGTCAGCAGTGTTACTGCTGAGGTATATATATTATTTTCCCCTAGTATTTTCACTTATGATTTTCTCATTACTCTTTTAAAGTCAATTCTGTATTTGGTAATGATAGTAATTTGGGGAAAACTACTCCTTAACACATAAATCGGTCGGGTCTTGGTAGAAGACTGCTTTTATTTAGAAAATATAGGATTTTCTGGAAAGGACGCTAATACACCGTAGATTGTAAACTAGTATCTTTCATAAAGTTATTTTGAATAAAAATGCATATTTATACTAATGACACTAAATACTTATGGACTCACCAGCATTATAAAATGCTGATACTCGCTTTCAAAATAACTTGTATTCTCAGGTCAACGATAGACAGGTACATCCCGGGAGCTTTGCGAAGTCAGTATAGAACCGAGCTGCATCTATACTATTCGTTGTATTACTTTGATGTTGCTATGAAATATAAACTATGTAAAATTATTACTATTAATGCAACGGTTGTTGTAATTTGATTACTATACTGCATATGTTGTGATACTTGACATGACGTCATCCACCCCAGAACGTTTCCGCCGTTCCAGTTTTGGGGTGTGACATAAATAGCTCTTTTGGCGAATAGTTTTCTTACGGTGAAATAATTATTAGATGTTATTAATAATTATTATTTAATAAAAAAATTACCACTCTTAATTAAAATATTTATGTTTAGAATTTAATTTCTATATTATGTGTTTATACAGTGTCAAGTTTAAAAAATATAAATTAAATTACACAGATGAATTTAATATTCTAAAGTTATCATTTTTCTCCAAATTAAAATTTTAATAATCTTCCTTAATTCAAGTCTTCAAAATTTTGGCGAGTATTAATGATTTTCTAATTCATAATGGATTTGTACAAAAAAGCTTTGTATCTTATACCTCTTAAAACTCATGATTTGACTAATATGTTTTATAAAATAGTATTATATATATATATATATATATATATATATATATACACACACACACACACACACACACACACATATATATATATATATATATATATATATATATATATATAGGCTTAGGTTATTCTATTCAAAATAATTATTATGTTATTGTATCCATAAATGTGGCCAATCAAATTTATATATTTTAAGAAAGTGATTACTATATATTATTGAATTAAATATAATTAATAAAATATCATCTTAATTGATTACAAGGGTAATTTAGTCAATTAATATAGATTTAATAAAGGAAAATTTTCATTTTTTTAAGGGATCATAGATTCTATTAATTTTAAAAATCCGATTTTACGAATTATAATTTTTTTAATTCGGACATTCTGAGATAATATGTTTATGAGTATATTTAAAAATAAAAATATTTTTGAACCATAAATAATAAAAATATTCTTGAACCTATTTCTTGATCATGAATTTAAAAACTTCTTGTAGAATAACAAATTCTTAACAATCAATTGAAGAATTAAAACAAAAAATACATTATTTCTTACAGAATACGGGTAACAATTGTTAAGAATTACATTTATTGTTAAAGAATTAAAACTAAAAAAACTTTCAAAACAGGAAAGAAAACATCAAAATCTAACAACGACTAATACTTTCTAAAAGAATAATGTTGCTTAGAATCACTTTCAATTTTGTGGTCCGTTCTTCAAGCATCAACTTCTGTGATTCCAACAAAATTTGAATTCGTGATTCCATTCCAACAGAATTGTAATTCGTGATTCCATTCCAATAGAATTGGAATCTCACCAATATCATCCATTGAATCGTCTACATAAACATACTTGATACCTTTTCAAAATTCAACCTTGTCAAGATCCTGCACTATCCACATAAATGAAGTGTTAAATCATTAAAAAAAACATAAACTGAAATATGAATCAATTCATAAAATGCAGCCAAAAAACTGCTCATGTTGATATGTATATTAGTCCCAAATAAAATTAAGCCACTAAAGGATGTCATCTTATAGAGCCTAACAAGACTGTCTTAGTATATAATATAAAAAGAGCTAACACCATCTTGGGATGACATATAGAGTCCTACTCACAAAATCGCTGCACCTCCAACAAACCAATGTACTTTATCCCTACTTCAAAACACTTTGATGCTGCTACTGAACTATACATAGATGATACATGATTGATGATTTAGTGTGAAACAAACTTGTTCGTCAAATGATACAACACGAGGCTGAATCTGATGAAGCGTGTAAAGAGCGATTTGCTTTTGATTCTCGGGCTGCAACCTCCCCAACTCTTGTGCAAATGTCTGTAGCAGCTGTCTTGATACAACCATTGGAACATCGTCCGAAAGAACTATCAATTTAACACAATAATCAATAAATAAAAGAACGTACATACACAAAATGTTACACAAATTGCAACATCATCTATTAGATAAAACCCTAACTGCCTTTCGGAAAGAAGAATCAACAATGGAGCTAACATCTTTTTTTGATTTTTGAACAATCAAGAATCGATCAGAAGAAGAAGAATCGATAATCGGAGAATCAGACTAGTAATGGTTTCCAGCTTTCAGCAGTTCTTAGGAGAATGAAGAACGAAATCAGAGGACAGAATCACAAAGATTCATAGTAAGAAAAAGAAGTTGCAACTGATTGCCTCACCTTAAATATAAACACAAATGTTAATGTTGGAGACAAACACCTGTGGAGTCAATGACCAAAACGAAGATAGAACTGTGAACCAAACGAAGATGGAGTCAATGACGGAAACGAAGTGAGATGAATTGATTTCGTTCTTCAATTTTATCGTTCTTCAATTATATGTCATTCATTCTCTTGTTCCTACTTTAGTCGATCATATATGGGGCCATGGTAGCTTGGTGGTGGGTGATGGTATTGATCGGCGACGGTGGTTGGAAGACTCACCTTCATCGATGTGCAAGGTTGATGAAGGTTCCTATTCTTTTTGTTTCAGGTCATTATCGACGGCTGTATATAAGAAAATAAATTAAGTTAAAAGTGAATGCTAGCATGATTATAGGGACTATTTGTGGAAGTTATTTATCAAATTACTAAAATACCCTTGATTGTTTATTTAATTATTTGAATTTTTATTTAACTTTCATTGACCCACATTTATGCATACAATAACACAATATTTAGTTAGAATGCTTGAACCTATCTCCATATATATATATATATATATATATATATATATATATATATATATATATATATATATATGTTCAAATGAGAACAATTATAAAATTTTAGAATAGGAGAACAAATCTGGGCCACATATTCCTTTTTCCCGCAAAATCATCTCGTGTATCAGCGCGACAACGGAATGTAATATTCAAGATAAGTATATTCTTGCGTTTGTCTCACCTGCTATCACAACATACCACCACCACAACCACCACTACCATTATCATTGTCACCACGCCTGCCATCAACGGTCATATTCATATTTGAATAATCACTTTAGAATAGACACAAACATAATAATAAGTGAAAATAATTATATATGAATATATGAATATACTTATTCATATATGAATAGCCCGTCATCGGCACCGACACCTCTGCCACCCACCGACACCACCGTCGTCACTGCCACCACCATCGCCACCACCAACTGCCACATTCCTATATGAATAATCATGTGTCAATGGACACATGCTTATTCATATATATATATATATATATATATATATATATATATATATATATATATATGGATCAATTATCATATTCAACATACAATCAAACCAAATCATAGAACCATAGAACCAAATTGGGAGATCAATTATCATATTAATGTTCGTAACTGAATATTTATACAAAAGCCAAAAATTCCATTTAACAAATTGAATAATGAACATATGATAATAACCTAACATTTATACAAAACAAAAATTTTTAATGAAAATATTGAGTTATGAATATACATTACTAGAAAACAGCGCTTTAATGACACACAAACAATGACACGCACTAATTTACGATACACATTTTTTGCACGTCCTAAAAAATAATGTCAGTTTTTCTAAATTTGAAGGATAGAGGACATGCATTTTTACGTGTCCTAAAATTAGTGTCCAACCAAAAAAAAACAAAAACACAGAAAGCACCTATCATAAAAAGCATGTCGTGTAAAGGTATCGTTTTATATTTTTTTAGGAAGGGGTGCGTTATCTGTTTTTATAATAGCCGATGGGGGGAAATGAAATCCCAAAAAATTAAACACCCGACCTGATGCGTCTCCTTCTTCTCCTTCTAAAATCCTCTTCCAAGAACCCTAATAGAATTGTGAGCCTTTCAATCCTTCTTACAAGTTAAATAATTTCCTATAAATCCGACTCCCCAAATCACACTAAACCCTACCCTTTCTCTCTATTCACGAGCCAGTAATGGTGGCAAAGAAGATCAACAACGAAGACCAATTGGTTCGAGTTCTCCCTAAAACTGGTACAACTTCTCCTAAATCCGAATTCACTCTTGACGCTATGAGTTTGTTTTCTCCCTAATCGATGCATCCACTTTCTCGTCTACCCCCCCCCCCCAGGTTTTCTTTCATCTCTCTCTTCCATATATGAAGATTGTCGGATATGTGAAGGGAGTAACCGAAGGAATCCTTAAAATTGGTAATTATCACATCTTCGTTCCATATCTCTGGTGCGTTTAAAGGTAATTATCACATCTTCACTCCATATCTCTGGTGCATTTCGATATCTTTTCTTCATTTTGTTCGATCTTCGACAGGGTAACCGCCAGTATTTGCCATTTTGGACCATTTTGTTCCGCCTGTTTCAGATTTCGATCGAAAATTTCGATCTATCAGTATTTTCTTTTACTTCCTATCTCTTGTTTCTAATTTTGTTTCATGTAGACGTTTGTGGGATTATCTAATCTTTTGAAAAAAAGATGTGATCTTTTCATGTTGATGCGATTAGTTTTGACTTTTATTATGATTGATTGTGGGTCCATCTTGTCTGAAACGTGTACATCTATACTCAAAAAATGGATGTACATACATTGTAATTTAGAGATCATAACGAATCAATTTATTGTTCTGTCGATCTGTTTTATGATATATTATGATATGCAAGCGTGCATTAGATCCGTATCTTTATCCTTTTACTTTGTTGCTTACGGGGTAATTTTAGTTGTTGTTTGGGTATAAATTCACCATTATTCAACCTTTTGTGGCTTAATGATTCATTTATTCATAAGTTTAAAGGCTTCTGATGGATTAAGAGGTTACACCATTATTCATCCTTTTTTAATCCCTATTCTTACTCAACTTTTTTTGAGCATTTTGCAACGCTTCATCAGGTACACATATAATCTGATGGGTGTTATGTTATTCGGTCTTGTCCCTTGATGAAAACCCATTACATAAAATACTATGTTTATATGATTATCTAAGCACCTATTGGTCAAGACAATTAAGTGGAATGTTGTTTCATCAGTGTTATCCTTTTTTTAATTACACTTTAAGATTGTGAAAACGGCCATATTGATTTTTACTGTTTTTTGATATGGACGATATTGACCTTGGGGAAGACCCATTTTAGAGAGATCTTTGGGATGGTAAACACAAGATGGCACATTGGTCATTATTTGGTGTATATTAATTATGATTAGCATGTGGATAATGAAGCATCCCATTCATGACAGATGTTTAACTTGTTAGTAGTGGATATTTTGTCCCTGTAGCAATTGATGTTTCATTTTAAGGATACACAAATTTAGTTTTCTTGTACTCAATGGTAAGTTTACGCTTGTTTAGTTCTACTCATTATGGTTTTATTTTCTATAAAATTGTTTTTGATTCTAGGTCATACTCATAAATACAACAACAATGACATTTGAACTACAACTTGATATCCCATTTGGTGTATATCCGAAGATTTTGTATCCTATATATCCAGGGCACAAGTTTCCTATTCCTTTACATTTAGCATAATCAGGTCGGATAATCAATTATGTTATTTTTATTCCTTTTTGCTTCTTCTTACATTTGATAGAGTAGTTTTCTTAGATGGTAATGAAGCATTGATACACTTATCATTATAATGTTTCATTTAAGCAGTTTATGGTGAAATTCAAGGCTATTTATTATTATTTTATTAAAATTGTGCTAAATTAACACAATGGAAGGTGAAGGAGGAAATGTAAGATCAAAATATTTGACTTTTGAGTTCAAATCTTGAATAGTTAAACCATAACATCAGCACTAGATGTTTTCTTGTTTATGTGAAGAATAGAGAGTTTCATGAAGATGTTGGAGTTATTCCAAGAGCTGTTGAGAAACTTTTTGCTTGCTTGCATTATAGACAACAAAGACTAATCAGGGTAATACAATAATGAAGAGAGTTATCGAGTCTATTGTCAATGGTGATTCTCATGTACCTGTCAGAGAGAGTGGCATAGTCTATTGTCAATAGAGATTTTTTGTATACATGATATTTTTTGTATAATGAAAAAATTATTGTATGAAATTGAATGTTTTGTTATACATGTATTTTATTTTGTATTATGTGATATTAATTGTCATTTAATTTGAAAATTAGTAAATTTATCAAATATAGATATATATTTTAAAACATTTAAAACTATGATACGCAAAAATGTGTGTCATCTTCATTTATGGCATGACCTTCCTTGCCAAGGGCTTTAATGATACGCATTGTGTGTCGTAAATACGCGTCATAAGGTTACGACATGCAAATGTGTGTCGTCTTCCTTTATGACATGGTCTTCATTGACACACATTTTCATGTCATCTGTACCCTTTTATGACATGCAATGTGTGTCATTAAAATGTATTTTTCTAGTAGGGATATGTTCGTAATTGAATATTTGTTCAAAAAATGAAATATATTGGGTTATGTTCATACATGTTCATAAGTAAACATTTATACAAAAATCAAGTTATTTCTATGTCTATGAATGAATATCTATACAAAAACTCATAAATGTGCAACATATGTTCTATACTTGAACATTTATACAAAAACTCATATACGCCTATGTTCAAGAATGAACAATTACACAAAAAGTCATAAATATACAGTATATGTTAATTCATGTTGATAACTGAAGATTTTTAAAAAAATAATAATAATCAAAATAAGTTGTTCTTGTTCACAAATGAACATTTATACAAAGTGTCATTGTTAATGTCCATATATGTTCAAGATTGAACTATGAATGTTCATAAAATGTAATCCAACATATATAGTTTGGACACAATGAAGCATCTAACGAAAAAAATCATTACCACCAATAACCTCTAAATTTAATTTATACTCAAATGCCTTTAGAACCTTATTTGAAAAAGCCCTATAAAAGAGATTTAAAAAATAAATAAATAAACATGTGAATCAATTCACCTCAAATCAAAAATATAAATTTATATATAAATCAATTGACCTATAGTTTAAAAAGAACAAATATATATATATATATATATATATATATATATATATATATATATATATATATATATATCATTCCTATATTATTAAGGATATTGACCATTTCTTGAAATTTAAGAGGTACTACACCTACTGTATAATATACAATCAATTTATTCATACCTTTTAATACTCCTATCACATTTCCCTTTTACAAATTAATTGCATTAAATATTCATATTTTCGTTTGAAAAATTAATGGCATTAACATTGACGTTTCATAAATTGAATCAAAAAAGTAAACATACTATTTTTCTCCTATGTCCTCTACACTCGCATTTTCCCTCAAACAAATAGCAAAAACCCTATTTTGAAAAGCCGATATCGCACCTCATCGGCCTAACTCATCATCATCATCACAATCGGTAGTGAATCACCACCCACTCTCCAACCTTGTCGGCCGCCACCTACTGTGCTCTCGCAACACTTTTTCGATGACAGGAAGCCACCGCGCTCTCTCTTTCCTGAATCATTTTTGTCTTCAATAGATGTTGGTTAACCTCCTATTTCATCTTTTCCTCTTCGTATGCAATCAATTCAAATATAAAATGTATTCTTAGCAGTTATGTGAATGAAGTATTGGTGACTTTTATTATTAGCTTTATATATCAACTTTTTTGTTAAATAACATCAGGAAACTTGAAGAATATTTTATGTCAAATGATATAAGGGAGACCTTGGGATCACTGTGAAAAAAAATGTTAGCTTTAACAAGGTTGTAACATGCTTCATATCTAATGCAACAGTAAGAATTCTTTGGTACCATATACTCCTGTTTTTTATAATATATATACTCAAGTAGTTATGTTTTGTAGTGTAGGTACACTGGTAACCCAACTACCAACATGTTAGAATCATATCTCTGTTTTTTTTTTTTTGGTCAAGAAGCCATATACACAACATGTATTTTTTGAAATTATGTGTCAAATTCATAAATTTGTTTGGTTCTTTAATTTTAGCTCAAGTTTTATGTTTATACTTATGATATGATTCATAATATGTTTCATAATATAATTTGTTTGCCTCTTTAAGTTTAACACTTATGCACAATGACATCTTTATATTGCAGTGAAATAACACCTACAGTGAAATAACACCTGAAGGTCCCTAGATTGCAAATCTTGATCATATTTTCTTTAATATAAAGAACATAACTATTGTAAGTATCATGCTTCTTGGTTAAATCTTTTCTACATGATTGGGATTATATATTTTGTCTAACAATTCTTATTAATCAACTCTTGTTTTGGTTAAATTGAAGAAGCCTGAGCAAGAAACTCGCATCCTGGAGGTTTAATCTTTAATGTTTTTATGTATTCTTAGACAAAATTTCTAGTTTTATTGGTTATTTTACTGATTTTGTATATCTATGGTTGAATTGAAGAAGTTTGAACACTAGGTGTAGATCATTTGGTGTGCAAAAACAAGTCAACAGAATAGAAGAAGGAAGTGAGGTAGCCGAAACAAAGAAAAGAATTTGCAAAAAGGAGGTGTCTATAAGTAGTTTTACTTCACGTCATTTGCTTCATTAGGAAAAAAAAGTATATAATTTTCACTGTTAATGTATTTTTTGGTGTTTTCTGTTTATGTGGGTCTTAAATTACTGGAATAGGAGGTTGTTAAATCCATTTTGTTCTTCATTGAGAAAGATGATTGCATCATCCACTTTGTTTATATAAACTGAGAGCTTAATTCATGCTTTTAAAAGTTGTTATTTAAATGGCAGGCTTCTAACCCATTGAGGAGCTTTATGACAAGACATGGCTACTACACAGCCGCTACACAGGTAAGGGTAAAAGGTAAGGGTAAAATGACCGAAATACCCTTTATAAAATGTGTGTATAGAAGTTTCTTGAAGAATATACTAAGTAAAATATAATTTTAATACAAAAAAATAATTAATACATGGTGAAGATCTGGTTATTATAATCACATCAGGTCACTGTAGATGGGTTTGGGAATAAGCAAGTTAAAGGTAAAAAGAGAGGGATTCATGTTAATCACACCAAGTCAGCCCTCTGCTAAGTCCCATATTTCTTCTCCTTATGAATTTCTCATACAAACAATTTCCTTGCAATGTACTTTTTTTTAAAAAAAAAATTCCATTCATATGGTACGATAGTGTTGTAAATAGCAACTAACTTTCATTGATTTGAGCATCATACTGTTGTTTAGGGTGCTGATTTTGCCACTGGAAATTTTAATTCTTCCACTGAAAATTTAATATAATGACAAGTATACCCTTGATCTAAATTTATAGATATTGAAAGAGAGAGAACGATCCTAAGGAATCTAGGATACGTTACCAAACGAACAACGTTCCATCTTCTTCCTTCCTCCTTCGCGCATGAGGTCGATTGACGTTCACAATATTTACATTCTTGGTAAGTTATTCACCATTTATATATGTAATCAAGAAAAAATAATTATAGTTAGGATGCATATTTTATTCCATGAACTATTCGTTATGTGCAAACAAATAATTAACATGAGCGAAAGAGTCGCCGCCTCGCTGGGGATACTTTGACATTGAAGAAGGATGGATGACTATAGAAAGCAAGCAAAGAAGGTTCAATATGGTGAAATGGGGAAATATTATGGAGCTAAAAGAGGATTGCAACTACTTTCTTCGTGTCTCACTTGCCTGAAGGATGTAAGAGTAGCAAGCTTGGAAAGTTTTCAAGGATGTAATGTGGCTAAGTATGATAGAAGGAATTTTCTATGAGATTGTTCCATTAGTGTTAGTGGTGAAGTCGACAGGAAAGGTGATAGAGAAACAAACGATACATGGAGACCTGAATTGGATGGATATATGGTGCATGCCAAATCGTTCAAAGAGGCTCTATCTGGATCTTTCAGTGGGTATATATCTGTACGTTTGTTTGGTAACTTTGCTTGATTATTACTTTGGTACTCATTAAGTGTTAAACTATCCCCTACTTTACAAATGGAAGCAAGTTATCTCATCTATTAAATAAAACAATAATATATTTGTTATTTTTTTATTTTATAAAATAAATTAAGCCTTCTAAATTATTTACCTATTTTCTCTTATACAAAATTTATACTAATAAAATATAAATTAGTTGTTTAAAGAACAATAACCATATTTCTATACAAAAATAAATATATTATCTATAAGTATATCTAATTTCATATTTCAAAATTATTTTGATAATTATATACCAAACATGGGTTTTAGTGAATTAAGAAATTCATTTGCAAATGTAAATCACCATCTTCTTTAACATTTCTTTATGTTAATTGTGATAAAGATTTTTATATTTTGAATTTGAACTTTCTTGCCGAATATATCATCGAGTATAGTTGTTGTCTTTGAACAATATTTTGTAAATAAATTCTTATAGTAACTTACTTTTACTTTTTATCCAAAACAACCATCAACGTTTACTTCCAACCAATTATAATAGGGTGTTTTTATTTTAAACATAGAACATCAACATCAAATAATTTTTTATTCAAAACAACGTACATCGTAAATAATATTTTGATGTTGTTATTTGTAATATGACATTTATGAAAAAAAAAAATTATGAGCTGACACAAAACTATAAGAAATTTTTTATTATTGCATCTTACTTTCATTTTTTATTTTTATCGTCTAACCGAAAGAAACTATATACAAACCTTTTTCACGGTAGTACTCTTGGGTTAAACTATCAACTCTTATTTCACGGTCTACATTTTTTATTTTTAAATTTTGAAAGATTTCAAATTTTCAAATATTACATCCAAAATCTCAAAATTTCAAAATTTCATTATTTATTTTCTTAAAATATATAAATTTTTGAATAGTTTTTTTTAATAAATACAATAAAAGATCTCTGTCTATATGTCAATTAGTCGCTTGACCTCAATCGACTGCTTAGACCAATTAAGGAACTCTGTTACCTGTCCGTTGTGATAAAAAAAACTACATAAATCATAATTATACTGAAAAAAAACAAATATTTAATCGGGTTTGTAATCAAGAGTGTATATTTATATATTATTATTTTAACATTTGCACAGTTTGATATGATGGTTGTAGGAAAAATAAATAGGCCTAATGATGTGACACAACTTGATATAAATGTACAAAAAGGCATGTATATGTGCAACATGATTATTACTTTATCATAAAGTATACTCCATCTAAATAAATTGTTTTATCAAATGTGGTGTATTAAAAAAATGTTGTACAACTAATAATGCACAATTAATCATGTCTTCATGTATGTTGTTCAAAAAAAAAAATCATGTCTTCATGTATATTTATAAAGAATTCTAACTTTTTATTTTTATTTTTTATAAATTTAATTTACGTTAACATGACTCTTATTGATAATTGTTTATATATAGTAAACTATTTGTGCAAAAGAATTAATCATCTCTATAATTTAATTTTTGAATAATATATCTGCACCCGGCGCTTGGCGCGGGTAAACAGTTAGTGTGTGTTTATATATATATATATATATATATATATATATATATATATATATATATATATATATATATATATATATATATATATATATATATATATATATATATATATATATATATATATATCAAATCAACATCCACCGTAAGTTACCCATAGGAAACATAAATATAAAATTTATGGTTGCGCTTTCAAAAAGTATATATTAAACAAATGATCTATGAATTTCTATTTGAACGATATGAATCAAGTCCCAATGATTATATAACGTTGAATAAAAAAAGATTATCCATTGAATTGACTTGACTTACATTGGAATTCGAAGTTGACATCATTGAGCATATGAGATAAATAGATGGCTTTTATTTATTACTTAACCATTTGGGATCTCAAACCAAAAGCATTATACCCCTTTGTTTATCGGCAAAATTGGTGCATGAAGCCGACGGCAAGTTCCTTTTTCTTAGAACAGAAGTTGTCGGTAATTAGGTTTAGAAAATAAAGAAATCGACGATTGTACGACATGTTTAATTTGGCTAATTTATATGCTAATTGTTGTTCCCTAGTTAATCTAACTAGCTGGGAATCCCCGCTCCACGGGGTTCGGTTAAGAACAGTAAAGTATATTGCTATTGTCTACAATTCGTTTATTTACAAATACATAATAGTCAAATATTTTGTAGTATGGCTCCCGTTGTACATTATTTCTTTGTAAAGTATGTTACTGAATTGTTAAAGTACAATATGTTCAAAAATAGAACATTTTGTTAGATCAAAAGAACAACATACTTTAACCGGACCATACCACTACTCAGCTGATCCGTTAAATGTTCTTCCTGGATGTTTACATTGATCCAAAAAAAACCTTCAGCCTACAAGTGGGAAAAAATGTGTTAATATAATAAATAGCAGCATGCTTTCATTTCTTCCTATTGCATCATTGTACTTTAGAGAATTTATTCAATTATAGCAAGTGAAAGTCTATCTACAAAATATATGTTTGCTTTAACACAAAAAAAAAAGGTTATTCAAAGTCTATCTACAAAATATGTTTGCTTTAACAAAAAAAAAAGGTTATTCAAACCCAAATAGGAATATAACAATTTTAATTTCTATTATTAATTACCATTATTAAAACAACTATGGTTAAAATAGTATTTTGTTTTATGTGATATTTATTTATAAAACAAATTAATAAAATTGATAATCAGTTACGTTGATACCAAAATTGTGATGTAAATTGGAAATCTCTACTGAAACATACAAAAGTTTCTGAAATTTACAAATTACCCCTCAAACTTTTGACATCATATTATAAATATGAATTAGCATGTATATTTTAACTAACATATATCATTAAAAATACTACCAAAGGCAGAAAACATATCTTGCACTTTTCTTTATTCTGACCATAATAATTTTTTTTGTTTTTCAACTAATATAATAAGAAAAGTTAAAAAACAAAACAAACACAAACTAAATGTACCAAGTAGAAACAATATTCTTCTCATCTGAAGTGGATGTTGCTGCAATATTGTGGTCTATCATAATACTTGTAAGTTGCAAAAAGAAGCTTCTACTCAGAGAATTAAGCTGAAAAAAGATATGTATATGTGTTTTTCTTTCCTTTTCTTCACCTTGTCTTTTTAAAAGGGGACATCTTTAACTGAAATCATCCAAATATAAATATTAACAAAGGTAAAATATATTAGAAAACACATGAGGTATAAAAGGATACAATTATAAATATTAATCTGAAATTTGTTTATATAGTTTTGGATGATGATACCCACCTCCAATATATCTTTTGGGTACTTTGCCTAGGATTTATGAGAACCCTTTCAGCTATACCAACACTTTTGACAAGTAATCTGCAAAATTTACCCTAAAATAATACAAATCTAAAAAAAAAGTATTTCAGTCAAAGAAAAGAATGAAGAAACAGTGAACCATATACATGCTTCTTCAATGCATCCAATCTTCCCCTGTTCCAAAAAAATAAATCAACAGGTTCAAACCCTTAATTGTAAAACTATTACAGAAAAACTCATTAAAATTAGCAGATGTGAAAAAGATAAAGCCAAAGAAGCGGGTCTCGGATATGTAAAATGATGTAATTACCATATGACATGTATAGTCTATCTAACACTATCATTTGGCAAGTTGTTGCTAATTAGATGTGATGATAGAAGGAATACACAGGAAAGAAAAAAAAGACTAATCCGTTAACGAAAATTTTCAAGTAAAGACAGATTTTACCATGAATCCATGTGTAGAGTGGCAGTGCAATGTAAATAGAGCTTTACAACACCCTGTACAAAAATACAATTCAAATTCAAAAATCAAATGTAGAAAAAAGGGAAAAAAAATATCTCCACATCTGTAAGGATTTTACCATGATTCCTTCGTTTATTCGAAAATTAAAATTGTATGTATCTTCTTATTCAAAAGTCAATAAGGATATTGTTGTTATTTCATGTAAAATGTGATCAAATTACCTGGTAATATGGTACAAAAGTTACCAGCAAGTGTATTGGTATTAAAATCAACTGAAAAGCCACAGACAGATACGAAGGAAGCATTCATAAGAAAAAGAAAAGAAAGAATGTACAGAAAAATCATGGAATAAGAGAAATATTTGAGGCGATAATGTGATCGCACCTAGTAAAGCTTCGATCGACCGTGATTCTGTCTGGGATATCATCTGCTAGTACCCACAAAACATCAAAAATAAATAAAATTTGAAGCCTTTATACGTATTATAATAAAGATTGGAAGCAACATGATAATTAAAATCTATATTTGCAACCTTCTTCAGAACTTTTTGTGCAAAAACGAAGCAAAATCAAACAGTGATAAGAGAAATCAATATGAAACACATGATAATATAAGAATTAAACCCGATAATATGGATGGGAAAAAATTGAATAGTTATTTATTTGAAGAGTATAAAAAACATTCAAAAGCAATGCGAAATGACCAGAAACTGTATTCCATTAGGAGTAGGGGTACCTCTCTCTGTGTGTACTTTGGCCTTATTTTTTCCTTCCAATTTTCCATATGAGTAGATTAGACAAAAATATTCTATTCTTGGTATCTTGTAACAATAATGGTCACATTTAATACGAAATAAGTAAAAAATTAAAACCAACATCAGTATTTAATTAAGTTGAAAAGTTCCAAAGTTTCACCTCATATGTCTAAAAGAACCTTGTGGTTGTATTATACAATTAGAGATTGCACCGGAATTATAGGTTATTATAGAGTAAAACGGACTTAAAATCAAGATACCAAATAACAATCGAATAATCATTTCTACTAATAAAAAGGTATGCATAAGTAAATTGATGAGTTAAACTTGCTTTAAATCTCAAAATATAAAAGTAACCTCATTATTTGTTTTAATGCAGCAATATCAAATTAGTTCAAAATCTATAGAAACCATTGGGTGCTTAAAATTATGTTGCTCCAAGTGTAGACCTAATAACCTGAACCCGATGTAGTACGAATTATTGAATCATATGTTGTGACACCAAGCTAACAGAGAGAAAATAGTGGCAACATCAGAATAAAATTTACATTAGTCATAAGGAAGAGGCTAATGAATAAGTTTATACTTAGCAAACCTTCAATATTGCAGTTGTGAAGGTAATGCAAAGTGAAAGTCATCCTGGAATTGCAGCGTGTGTTTTTTCCTGTTATAAATACAAATAACCACTTTTGAGATTTTGTGGTTAAAAAAACAACTTTTGAGGGTCTTTTTGGTTAAAAAAATCAAAACCGAAAGATATTACATTTTACAACTACAATCAACTTATGTGTTTCATTCCGGTTTGATTTGTTAAAAAAAAATCAGTTACTTTTTTTGGAATAGTTGTACGAAATAAAAAAATCAAAACCAAAAGATATTACATTTTACAACTACAATCAACTTATGTGTTTCATTCCGGTTTGATTTGTTAAAAAAAATCAGTTATTTTTTTAGGAATAGTTGTACGAAAAGGACTGGATCTGTTTTTAGTGTCATTTGAATGAATATTTGTGGTTTAACTTCAAAAGCTTAAATGATTAAGCACTTAATATTGACAGATATATCTTAAATACTTGAAGCTATTGAAGTAAAAAAAGCACCCTCACAGATGGACATTTTTGTGAAAATACTCTTCGTTTATCAGACTGTTTATTGTCTATGCCATTTCTTGCATTAAAGCTATAAGGCATTTAATCAAATACCTATTAGGCATAGTCAACTAACTCAGCAAATTGTAATTACTTACATCTGATACTTAAGAAATACCTTTTTGACACACAAATATGACCTTTTTGACGAACAAATATTGTACTTAATAAAGCACCACTTGCTATGAGAATCCAGTTTGGACGTTGACCCTAAAACTTCCTTTCCCTTTTTGCCCCGAACATGTCATTGGTGTCTGGTTTCATCTTTAACTTTTACTCATATAAGACATGAAAAGAGTCGTTCATCCAGATATATAATAACATGTAGTCATGTTGCACCAATGTCAGTCAACATCAAAAGCATGTTATGTCAAATAGCTGATGTATTAAATGAAAAACTAAAAGTAAGATGGAAGGAAAAATATGATGATTACATAAAATATTTAGAACCGATTCACTATTATAGTCATAAAATAGAAACATACCTGATCATGAGAACAACACAAACCCCTGCACAAATCAAATCATGAAACAAAAAACAAATAAACTGAGCTACTAATTATAAATTAATAAAAATGTTCTAAAATTTGTATAAGTAACTGGGTAAAACTGTGAAAGTAATTAAATCAAACACGCCTGGGTCTCCATGAAACTTGTTTGACTTTAGATGGATTGATGATGACAAAGCTAGAGAATCAGGATACGATGAACATAAATGAAATCAGCCGAAGATGAAGACAAAAAAGATCCCTAAACTAATCACTTAAAATTCAAATGATTAGATGTTTTTTTACCTGATTGTAAAAACTTTTATGCCTTGATATCATCTCTGTATGGAATAAATGGGAAAGAGAAAAAATTCAAGGATATAATCAGCTAAAAGCAAAGAATCTGTGTGAACAAAACCATATGGAGTGAAGGAAATTAATTAATCGAATAGAGAAGAAGACAGACGTACTGTATGAAATCGAAGGAGACATAAAATAGTGGAATCGAAACTCCATGATTTCCGATCTCACCTTCTCTCTCACCATGATTTTTTTCTCTCACGTTCTCTCTTTCTTTCTCTCTCTCTCTCTCTCTCTCTCTCTCTCACACACACACATAGATGAACACAAATATCTATGTTCCCCCTTTCGACTCTCGATTCAATGGAAAACACGGATAAGATGCATAATCGACGTGGTTGAAAGGTGCTTCAAAGTCATCTATGGAGTGTGTGGTTGTGGCTGATGGCGGTAATGGAGTCTGAAACGTAAAATTCGATCCTAGTGTCTGGAAGACGACATCGATACGGTGTGGAACCATCTGTAGTCGAAGTTGGGAATTAACTACACATCTGAAATAAAGGATGTTGGAAAATATTCTTTTATATCAGCTCAGATACCGATTGATGGAAATATAAAAATCTGATCACTACAACAAAATGCTCGGATACCAATTACTGTGTGACATATATATAAGTTAAAGATATAAGATGTAGATATATATATATATATATATATATATATATATATATATATATAATAATAATAATAATAATAATAATTTCGGAATAAATATAAATATGAAAGCTATAGATGACTGAAAGCTATAATAATATTAATGATTGTATTTAAATGACGTAAAGCTATAAATAATATAAATGATTGTATTTAAATGACATAAAGCTATAATAAAGTATATAAGTATATAAATATATATCAAATAGGTTCGTCAATAAATTGACTGAACTGGACTAATGGAACGACTGGTTGATATTTGGACTCTTGGAATGACCGGTCGATATTTCGACTCTTGGAATGACTGGTCGATATTTGGATTCTTGGAACGAATGGTCTATATTTGTTCAAAGATCAATCTGGTATTTGATACGTAACAAACTGTTCATTTTTATGTAAAATGGGTTGTTTACAAAATAGTGCAAAGTACACAGACATGTATTTGTATACGGGTATAGGGTGTTTTGAGGAGATTTGATGAGGTTGGAATGGGTATTTGGAGGGTGTTAGGAGGTGGAATAAGGTTGTAATTTTGGTGGTGTAAGGTAGCAAAGATGGTGAAGTTGAAGGAGCTTTGGGTGGTGATCGATGTAGATTTTCAGAGTAAATCTCTCTGGATAGCCAATTCTCTCTCGCGTCTCTTTGGGGTTTCCCGTGATCAAAATCGACTAGGAAAATTTCTAGATGTAGGTATTGTTGTGAAGAATTGATGGTAAAAATCTCCCTAGTATAATTTTGGCTGTGTTGTGCCCAGTTTTTTTGTTTTATGACATGAAGATTCTAAACTCGAAAACAGAAATTTCCCTGGATAGCCAATTCTCTCTCGCATCTCTCTGGGGTTTCCCTTGGTCAAAATCGTCCATGAAAATTTGTAGATGTAGGTAAGCTTCTGAAGAATTGATGGTGAAAATATCTCTAGTAGTATGCTGGCTGTGTTGTGCCCGGTTTTTTTGTTTACTAACTTGCAAATTCTGATCTCGAAAAACAGCAAGGTGGTGATGATTGAGGTGATTTAAAAGGGTTTTCGGAGGAGGTTTAAGGAGGGATTTTGGAGGGTGTTTGGAGAGTATTTTGAGGGTGTTTGGTAGGTATTTGTAGGTTGTTTTAGTTGTTCTTGAAATTTGAAGTTGCAAGAGTTGTTCTTGAGGAGGGAGGTGGTGTTCTTGGTTGGGAGAGATGTAATGTGTATGGAGAGATATTACAAAAAAAATGAACACTCACTTTATTTGACTCTTTTCTATTTATACATATACACATCCACACACATACACATACAAATAAATATCTTATAAAATGTATCTCAAGAATGATGAAATTATAGGAGGTAATATGTGTGGTTTTTGTCAAAGTGGTACTTGTAGGAAGTGACATTTTTCTTCTTCTTTGACTTTCAATTTCGTGTTTTTGGGTTTTGCTTTCAATTCTCCACTGCCATGCACGATATGAATTAAATATGTCTCGTAAATTCATTCATTATAAATGAATTTCCATTAACGTCGCTTGAGGTTTTGAAGTTTTGACATTTTTTACCCATTGATTTGTTTTGTCTTCAAACGATCGAATATGCGTCTATTTTTCAGTCTTTGCATATTCCGTCTCTAACGTATTTTTTATTTCACATTTAAGCACAAATCCACGCAACCTGAAAGAATTGATAATATTTGTTAGATAATATACAAAACAGTTCGTCTTATTTCAGTGATGGTCACATACAAAAACATTTTTCAACAATTTCCCCATATGTGATCATTACTGAAATAAGGACAATTTATGATTTAATCATATTGACAGTTTAACTTTTGAAGATTTGAGATAAAAGATTTATCAATAGATAAGATATATATATATATATATATATATATATATATATATATATATATATATATATATATATATATAACCATAGTAATCGATTTGAAAGTTTGTGACTTGGTTTATCATATCTGATGTAAAAGATTTTCAGAAATTTGTTTCCGAATCAATGTCTCGGGTTCAGTTAACAAAGGATAGTCATATATGTATCTAAAGAAAATTCCTATGATTTTATAGCATTATTAATGATGACAAGGGGTCTAACAGGTCGATGCAGATGAATGCTCATAGGTATAGCTCACACTTCACTTGAGTGTTTGGTTGTTCTGGCAGCAGAACAAGTTAATGATCACTAAAAATGAGTGATATCTCTCTCTGACGACTCACACTCATATTGGATGTGTTTAGCTATGCTTTTCCTGTAAATTCACTTAGTCTCATTATTAGATAATCAATCATATAAGACTGGTTTCGGCATTACTCAACGGGTTTCTTCATTCATGCCATTAAAGTTCACTCTCTCTCCGTCGGGAAATACATGTAGAGGGGTTTAGCAATTTTCATAGTGCAGTTTGCAACTAAGAATCTTCAGTGATGAAGGCTACAGTATCCCGGGAAATCCAATGTTGTTGTAGCTTCTTCTTTGATGGTATACTGTTTTTTTATCAATATCGATTTTTGTAAAAAGATATTTTGTTTTAGCATTTAGAACATGCTACATTTGAGAAAATTGGGTTTTTGAGAGTATTTGTCTTGCGGGATTAAGATATCTGCTTTTGTGAAAAATGGTTAAAAACAGATCACGGGATCTTATGATGTTTGTTTTGAAATAACCATTTGGTTGAAAAGTTTGTTTGAAAATACCAAATGTAGAATATTTTTGTTTTCTTTGGTATTTCTTCGGTGAATGATTTGGCCTTTTTTATTGATTCGTCTTTATCTTGATTCGTCTTTGAAGATTGGATGTGGATAGATCTTTGTTTTTCTTTGATAAGTGATTGTTGAAATCCTTTTCGTTTCGAATTTTCTTGTTGATGGATCACGGGATCTCAAGACTTCATTTTTGGTTGGCTTATATCTACGTAGGGATTGGTGGCATAAAAGACAGTTTGTCTAGTATGTAAGAAATGAATGTATCGTCCCTGATCATTTTGATATCTAAGCAAAAATGAGACCGTGACATCGTATAATCGGGTATACCTTATAAGCAATAGTGACACACCTAAGCTCACAAGAAATGAATGCCATAGTGATATAGATTTACGAGGCACAAATTCTCACATGGTTTTTGTTTCATCTGAATCTCCCAACCTTATGTCCCTTGATTGTTTAAAATCGTCAATAATGAAATAAAATCGAAGGAAACAAAGTTATATACATTAAGAAAAGTAGGTGATTTGAACCTTCACTCCAACTGAGAATCAATATGAATTAAAATCTTCATCGAGCATAAGCATCTGAAAATTAAGTCAAGAGACGATTAATCACAAGGTTCTATAAAAGCTTGTTATGGCAATTCTTTTATTATATTTTAAAGATTTGTTTTTCTGAATGTTTTCGGAAGTATTGGTTATTTGAATGTTTTTGGTATTTTTGATAAGAAAGCAATTTTCAAATGTTTTTGAATTTTCTTTTTGAATGAAAGTAAACATACTTTTGTACAAACAAAAAGTAAAAGTTTAAGGATGGATGTTATCTGGATTTAACATTCCTAGACGGCCTAGGAAGTATTGAAACTTTGTTTCATTGAGAGCCTTAGTGAAGACATCGGCAATTTGATCTTCGGAGTTAATGAAGTGTAGTTCGATATGACCCTTTTGAATGTTGTCTTTGATAAAGTGATATCGAATCTCGATGTGCTTTGTCATGGAATGGTGAATGGGATTGTGAGAAATGGCAATTGCATTGGTTGAGTCACAAAATATGGGAATTTCTGAGATTTTGAAGCCATAGTCATGCAGTTGAGTTTGCATCCATATGACTTGTGAACAACAGCTAGCGGCAGCGAAATATTCAGCTTCTGCTGTTGATGTGGATACACAAGTCTGTTTCTTTGAAGTCCAACTCACTAGTCTACCTCCTAAGAATTGACAGCTACTAGATGTACTCTTCCTATCTAGCTTGCATCTTCCGTAGTCTGAGTTGGTGAAAGCGTTCAGCTCAAAATCAGATTTAGCTGGATACCAAAGGCCAAATTTAGGAGTGCCTTTAAGGTATTTGAAGATGCGTTTCATAGCAACTACATGGGATTCCATAGGATTTGCTTGGTATCTAGCACAGACACATGTAGAAAACATGATGTCAGGTCTACTGGCAATAAGGTATAAGAGTGATCCGATCATTCCACGATATCTTTTTTGGTCAACGGGTTTGCCATTTAAGTCTGCATCAACTTTGTATCCAAAGGCCATTGGGGTTTTTGCGGTAATGGATTTGTCCATTGAAAAGCGAGTGAGTAGGTTTTTGACATAATTCTATTGATTGATGAAAATGTCATCAGTTGACTGTTTGATTTGAAGTCCGAGAAAAGTAGTCATCTCCCCAATCATGCTCATTTCAAATTTACTCTTCGTTAGATCTACACACTTAACACTTAAAGATTCATTAGTAGAACCGAAAATAATGTAATCAACATATATTTTTACGATTAATAGATGTTTATTAAAGATTTTACGAAAGAGGGTTTGGTCAATTGAACCTCTTTTAAAACCTGATTCTTTGAGAAAGGTTGACAATGTAGCATACCAAGCTCGGGGTGCTTGTTTCAAGCCATAGACAGCTTTCTGCAATTTAAAGCTGTGATCTGGAAATTTGGGATCATCGAAACCTGGTGATTGTTAGATGTATACTTTGCGATCTATCTCTCTGTGTAACAATGCACATTTAATGTCCATTTGGAATACTTTGAAATTCTTATGTGCAGCATATGCAAGAAAGATGTGAATTGCTTCAATTCTAGCAACTGGAGCATATGTTTCATCGTAGTCGATTCCTTCTTGTTGTGAATATCCTTTGACTACAAGACGTGCCTTGTTTCGACAAATGATTCCTTGATCTTCATTCTTGTTTTTGTATACCCATGTTGAACCTATTACAGCAACATCAGGTGGAGTAGGAACAAGATTCCATCATTTCTTTCAAATTATGTTAGCTCTTCTTGCATAGCTTTTACCCAGTCTGGATATTTTATAGCAGAATGTATGTTTTTGGGTTCAGACATGGATAAGAAGGCTCCAAATAAACATTCATTTGTGGATGCGGCTATAGTCTGAATGTCTGAGTTGGGATCTCCGATGATTTGGTCTGTAGGATGATTTTTGGTCCACTTTATTAAGCGATTCTCTTCCGCTATAATAATTGGAGTTTCAATATCCAATTGTTCTTCTACGGGTGTTTCATCTTGGTATAAGATTGAAGGTTCCCCCATAAATGATGCATCAGGATTGTTTTGGCTATTTGGGGATTGGGTGATCAAAGGAGGATTTGGTGTTTGCTCCAAAAAGGAAGTATGTGTTGGTGGTTCCCCCTCAAATTGATCTGTGTCATTTTGGTTTGTTTATAGAATAACTTCACTGGGTGTTCTTGTAGGGTCAATTGAAGTAGTTAGAAGTTCATAATTGTAAGCGGTTTTTGGTTGTTCAAAAAGTAAATCAAGATCGATTTCAATGTCTATATCAGGAGTATGTGTTTGTTGAATTGGATTTTGAAAAATATTTTCAATCATTTTTGAACCAAAATGTTTACGATCCAATTTCCTGATATAAAATTCATCAAAATGAACATCGGTACTTTCTTCAATTACTCTAGTATGTTTGTTCAGTACTCGATAAGCAGCTGAAGAAAACGAGTAACCAAGGAAAATTCCTTCGTCCAACCTTGATTCAAATTTTGAAAGGTGATCTTTATTGTTCTTTACAAAGCATCGACAACCAAAAATATGGAAAAAATTGATGTTTGGTTTTCGGTTGTTAATGAATTCATATGGTGTTTTATGAAGATGTTTATGGATTAAGGAACGATTTTGAGTGTAGCAAGTTGTGGCTATTGCTTCTGCCCAGAAGTATTGTGGCAAATCAGCGAAGATAAGCTTTGATCTTCCAGCTTCACATAGAGTTCGGTTCCTTCTTTCGACAACACCGTTCTGTTGTGGAGTGTATGGGCCTGAGAAGTTATGTTCAATTCCTTTGTCTTTGAGAAATGAGTCTAGAGACTTGTTTTTGAACTCTATACCATTATCACTTTGGATTCTTCGAACAGGTCGTTTGAGTTTGAGCTCGACTTGTTTGATGAATTTGATCATCTCTTTAGGTGTTTCTGATTTTAGTCTTAAGAAAAAGACCCAAGTAATGCGCGAGAAACCATCAACGACAACGAGAATGTACTTCTTCCCTTGTATGGTTTGAGTTTTTGCAGGGCCACAAAGGTCTATATGCAACAATTCTAGTGGTTCGGATACACTAGATTATGAGATGCTTTTGTGAGTGGATTTGGAAAGTTTTCCTTTTTCACATGCGGCACAAAGAGTTTCGTTATCAAGCTTCAGAAGTGGTAGCCCTCGAACAAGATCATCGCCGATCAGTTTGTTGATGTACCTAAAGCTTAGATGGGAAAGGCGGCGGTGTCATAACCAACTAATATTTGTTGGGCCTTTAGATAACAGACATATATCGGGTTTACCATAGATAAGATCCATGTCAAGTGGATACATATTTCCGGAACGGTCAGAATCAACTATAACATCTTTGGTTTTGGCGTCCATGATCAAGCTTCGTTGTTTGGTGAACAAAACTTCAAGATTGTTGTCACACAGTTGAGAAACACTGATGAGGTTGTGTTTCAGGTCATCGACGAAGGCAAATTTCTTTATGGTGAAATTACCATTTGTTATGTTTCCATAACCCTTGATTTTTGTTGTCATGTTGTTGCTGAAGGTAACATCTTGATTGGTTTGTATAGGTTTGAAGTCACGTAAGTAGTTCCGGTTTCCTTTCATATGCTTGGAGCAGCCACTATCAATATACCATGTATCTTCATTGGGTTCTCCAGCATTAAGTACCTGCAATCAGACAAAAGGTTTAGGTACCTAAATCTGAATGGTTCCTGGTTTTTCAGTTTATGTTATTTTGGGTGCTTTGCTTAATGAATTTCTTTTAGAATTTAACTTCACGTTATTGTAAGAGTTTGGTTTTTGAGGATGGAATGGTTGAGGTTTGATTTGATTTATCAAGTTTACCCAAAATGTGATTTGTTTTTGAAAACATGTGGGTTGATAAGATCTGTGATTTCGTGAAAGTTATCCTAGACGTGAAGGTTTGTTTGAAAAGTTTTCTTCATATCTGGGATGTGAATGGCGGTTTTGAAAAGCTTTTTGATGATGATGGTTTAAAACTTTATGATGTGATGGTTTTTGAAAGTTCCTTGAAGGATTAAAAGTAATATCTTGAAAGCGGTTTTCAAAAGGTTTTTGTTTGGAAACCTGTTTTTGAGGCATGACGTAGGGTTGAATTGGTTTCTTTGGTTGGTTGTCAAAAATGTTTGGCTTGATAAGTGGGGTTTTGGTGACTTGAATGAATTTTTTGCTTGTTTGTTGTTTCATGGAGCATTTTTGTCCCAAACTAGTTTTCCCTACAATTGATGAACTCATTGTAGGAAAAGCAGTTGGTACAGAAGTACTACCATCCTCATAAGAGAAATTTTCTCCATTCAAAAGGTTTTTATGTTTAGTGGTTATGTCGGTACGTTTGATTTGGTGAGTTAAAGAACTACCAGAGTCTGTTTCAGAATTTTCAACTCTTTTGAAAGACTTTTTGGAAGCAGTGAAAGCAGTATCATTTGGGCTACAGTTGATAACAATTTCGTCATCTGAATCTTCCTCATTAACAGATGTGAAAAGATCTGGTAGAGTGGATTCAGAGTTTTCATAATTCGTCATGTTTTCCTGTGTTTCTTGTTCAATTTCAAAGGATTCTCTTCCAATTCCTGGTCTGTAATTCGTATCTATTTTGCCAGTTCCTAAGGTGATTGCCTTGGTGAAAATATCATCACTTAGTTTTCTACCAACTTTGATAGAATCCATATTCCATATCAGTCTTTTATTCTCAGTTTCAATAGAATTGATTTGTTTCAAAGAATCAGTCATTTTTTCATTTAAAATATTGTATTTGTCAGTTGATTCTTGAAAGTCTTGTTTGTTAGGTCCGATTTCGGATCTAAAACTAATAATCAAACAATTACGAAACAAGAATAGCACAAATAAGATGAATGAATTGAACTTGCATACGATTAATCACTTGAAATCGTCAGATACAACTCAAATTCCAGCAGTAAACTTCTAGAGCATCGAACCCCCAGAAAGACAAATACGTAGACTATTTATACTAGACAAAGACCGCAAACGAAGTTTGCTGCCGTAAACATGTTTACGACCGTAAACACCACAAAACACAAAACTAACACAAATGCAAATACCGACATGAACCAAAACAAATCACATGCTAAGCCTAGCCCAAACCATTTACATGACCCTTCAATCTCCCCCTTGGTTTGGGGCAGGCTTGGATTTAGTCTTTGTCAACAACCAGCACATCAGATCTCCCCATAGCTCCATTCCATATTCTCTTGTTGATAATCGTAGCCACCATCCTTGTATATTCCTTTGCAGCAGGTTCAAATAACTCATCAGCATCAATAATATGATGATTGGAAAGCTGATGAATGTCCCGCTCACCAAACTGGAGTAGATCCCTTTTGTGATATAGGCGAATGCAATCTTCTTTGAGCTTGATAACTACAACATCTGATGTTTCATCATACACCCAATAAAGCATAGAGTATAGAGATCCATCAGGACAATTTTGAGGAACAGGGATGTGTTTGACTTGAGCAGTGGCAGGCCACATCACTGCCCGAATAGGCTTGCTGGTTTCTTGATCCAAAACATGCTTGTGAACTGCAACAAAGGACTCCGCAGTTTTCATTGATGGAAAACCCTTAGCCACTTGATATTCCAAGAAAGATTTGAATTGGCTAGCCTTTGAATTCTTTGACAGTTTTGAGAAAGGAGCTTTAGATAGCTCAATAAGATCAACCTTGGTAAAGGAGTTGAAATCATGAGCATCCTTATACAATTCTTTATTCCCACTCTTCCTTCGTACCATAAACATATCCAGCGTAACATGAAATCCCCACGATATAATTCCTGACTATCACCATATACGTCTCTAAAAGTTTGAGTGCTTAGGCCACTGAAAGTTACTCGAGGCCTATCCCAAGGAGCTTTATGATCTACACTTCTCTTAAATAGCCATTTGTTCTTGTCAGTCGACTTCTCAGCAACTTTCTTTCTTTTGGCTCCTTTAGCCTTTGCAGCTCTGGAGGCCTGTTCTGGGTCCACTTCAAAACGATCTACAACAATCGTGGATCTGATTGGTTGAGAAGAGATTGGAGTATCAACATGATGCGTATCTGGAACAGGGGAATCGACATGAGGTTCATCAGCAATTATACTGAAATCATCACCAAACCTGCTTTCAAGCTTTTTCAGCAACTCTAGGAAACTTGCAGCCAGACGACCATATTGAGTTTGAAGATCTGCAATTTGCTTGGACTTCAAAGTATTTTCTTTATGAAGTTCGGCCGTTTGAATATGGAGCTCCGTATTCTCTGATTGGAGATATGCGACCTTTATAACAAGCTCAATATTTCTTTGATCAAGTTCTACATTTTTCTGTTTGATGGCGTCGAGCTGGTTTTGAAGTCCATGGAGAGAGGGGGAGTCATTTCTTGTGTTATCATCTCCAATAAAGATTCCCTTGCCACGGGAAGGTGGAGTCAAAAATTGATCTTCAACTAATAGATGAGCTAGCTTGACTGAGGCATCATCTTCGTTTGATCTAGGAGATGAAGGATCTGCTTGAAATGAGGGACCACCAGCTTAAAATACAGCATTGGGGCCCTCACTAATGGGTTCGGTTGAGACAATAACTGGTGTGATTGTTGGTGGAGCTGTAGCACTTTGTGTCGTTGTACTCTGAGTTGCTAACCTCAGTAAAAGTCTACGTCTTTTGTTAGGGGAGGAGTGGCATGAGAGGTGGTAAGACCTTCTTCCATTGGCAATGATGTAGGTAGGCCAGTGTCAAGGGGAGGAATCCCTGACACTGTCACCGTGGGAATTACTATTTCTGCTGTTGGATTTGAAGCAGGAGGAGAGACTACAAAAACATCTTCTTTAATCCTTGTCTCAGTGGTCACAGGAGCCACTTCATTGACATTGTCAAGCAAGCTGTCGAGGTTCAACTCAAACAGAAATTCGTCATTTCCACCCAAGTTCTGTGGAATATCATCTTGATCAAATCCTGATAAATCAACGTTCTCATCTTCTTTGTCATCTTTTCTCGATTCCTCATTATAGTCACTCTGAACCTGAACAGATTGCAATTTAGGTTCATCATCAACTTGAATCACTTGAGCAGGAGTCTCAACATCTTCATGTTCGGAAGCAGTGATAATAAACTCAGAGGACACTTTTTCTGATGAAGTCGGTTCTGATAGAGTCTTTTCAGAAGATTCATGGGATTCGGAAGACTCATTTATCTCAGCAAATTGTCCAAACTTCACCAAGGGATGAAGACCTTGAAATACCACTTTACCCTTTCTGTTTTGTTTAATAAGACCAACGGTGTGAGGGCCTAGGGACTTAGTATCCATCTTTTCACAAGACTTGATCATGTCTGGAAATTGATTGTCAATAAAAGCTTGAATGAATCGGGGATACATCAAAAAGGAGTCTCTGTTTCCCCGAGTCATGGCACCGATGTTTACTAAGAACTCATCAAAGATATACTTTGAAAAGTTGAATTTGTTCTCAGATGCCAAGGACACAATTGCTCCTGTGTTTCTGATTGAGATCTCATCTGCTCCCGATCTCCGTCCGGACACACAACTAATAAAAACGTGAGCCAAGAAGTGCCAATAAGGAGGCAGAAGCTTTTTCACGATAGGAGGATAAGAGCCCTCATATCCCATTCTTTCAAGAATCTTTGGAATTTCCGCAACATCGGCTTCAGTTGGATAGTCAGAATCATCAATTATCATCAATGTGTCTCTGATATATTGTTCTGAGATTCTGACATTGCAGTTCTGCACTACCGCTTCAATACTCATTTCTTTGTTCTTCTCGATCACCTTGGCTGTCCTCCAAAATTCTTGAATCAAACGTTCGTATATGACAGGATTTACTGAGATAGCATAGGCCAAGCAGCATTTACGAAGGCGATACATCATGGACATGAAGTCTTTGTGAGCGTCTGGTGGGTCATCCAATACTATTGCAAGGTTGTGCATCCCAGCTGTCTTGAGAAATGCCATTATTTGCACTAAACAGGCCAAGTAAGCAAACATGATATTCAAATTTGAAATTCATAAACAAGGGTTTACGGTCAACACTGGTCAAACAGATGTTTACTGTCAAACTAGGTCAACGGACCGTAAACATGGTTTACGGCCGTAAGGTCAGACCTAGTTTACGGTCGTAAGACCAAGGGACCGTTTACGGTCGCAAAGATTAAAACAAGCTTACGGTCTATGAAGCTAAGGTAGTTCACGGTCTATGAATTTACATTAGAAAAGAGGAGTTTACGGTGTATGAGTTTACGTTAAAAGGGTTTACGGTCTATGAAAATTCAAACACCGTAAACTCCGACAATCTTCAATTGCAAAATTCGCCTATGATCCTAAGTCGATTCGAACAAAAAACTACAAGTTCAGGGTCGGAATTAACGTACCATTGACGAGGACTAAACGTTTTTGAGAAATCTTACAGTTGATTTTTGAAGATTAGAGAGAAAAGGAGGGCAGTTTACGGCGAAGGAGGCAGTAAAAAAGGGTTTGCTGGGGTAAACTCTCCCTTTAATACATCATTGACTTTTCAAAACCGCATACACTGAAGGGTTTCCAGTCCAATTTCCAAAAATAATTTTTTTAAAAAAATAAAGCCTTTTGAGGATCAAAAAATAAAAAAAATAAAAAAATAAAATTATTCTAATTTCAACGATTAAAAGAAAAATTTCCTTTTAATTAAAAATTAAAAAAATTAAAATAAAAAATAAAAAAAACTAAAGAAAATAAGATAAAAAAAATTTAACTAAATAATACACGAAAGTAACCTTTATGTATACATTTTTTTTATCTTTAGATACTAGGATCAAAGTTATTAGACAATCTTTATCCACTTGTCGGTACTTTCTATCTTCACGTCTTTGTCTGGTCGATCGTCGGTATTGTGGTCCACTTAAACACGAAAGATTATGACAGATTTAGGACATACTATTTGTTACAAGACAGGTGAACTTAAGTTCCTAGATATTATATCTGATCCTAAGTTCCTAGATACTATATCTTAAGGACCATTCAGCTGACGACGACCAGGGATATTGTTGTCCACCTAAATTAAGCAGCGAGATCTATAGACAATTTGTATGAGTTCAATTTTAAGTGTACTGGAACGTGTTTCCCGCTTCCTGATATGCCCTAGCCATCAAGAACTTCCAGAGTATTCCTTACACCGGGTGAGCAGACAACCATTCAGAGAGAGGATAGATTCAGAATTCTATTACTTATTACTTCAGAGGGGTTGAGAAGTAGAAGGTTGCATATGCTGTGTACCAGGTCGGATTAGAAGTCACGTAAAGGAGACAAC